>NC_064630.1:206339899-206648649 GCF_023864275.1 Schistocerca cancellata
AGATAAGAGACGTTTTACATCGTTGTCCTGAGCACTTTACCTCTGCACCTATATTTATTTGCTATCATTCACTGCCTTGTTATAGTTACGCAAATAATAATCCTGTTAAGTGCTCGGATTTTACTTCTTCACTTTCTGAACTTGGCGGTGGCAGGCCTTTCCTGTTCCTAATCAGCACAGAGATTTAGGAGACAATATGAACAGCCGTCATCGATTGTTTGCAGATAAAGGTTTTGTTTACCACCTAGTAAGCTTATGAGATCAAAAGGCATTGCAATATGACGTATGCTTGGCGCGAAAAATAGCCATTCACTCTAAACAATAAAAAAATACGAGGTCATCCATGTGGTTGTTGTTATTGTTGTTGTTGTGTTCTTCAGTCCAAAGACTGGTTTGATGCAGCTCTCCACGTTAAACTATCCTGTACAAGCCTCTACATCTCCGAATAATAACTGCAACCTACATCCTTCTGAATATGCTTACTGTATTCCTCTCTTGGTCGATTTTCACTCCCAATATTTCCCCCCAGTACTAAATTGGTGAGCTCTAGAAATGTCCTATCAACCGATTCCTTCTACTAGTCAGGTTTTGCCAGAAATTTATTTTCTCTCCAGTTCTGTTCAGTACTTACTCATTAGTTATGTGATCTACCCACCTAATCTTCAGCATTCTTTTGTAGCACCACATTTCAAAAGCTTATATTCTCTTCTTGTCTAAAGTGTTTATCATCCATGTTACACTCTTCCATAGATGGCCACACTCCATATAAATGCTGTCAGAAAGCCTTCCTGACACTTAAATCTATATTCGATGCTAACAAATTTCTCTTCGTCAGAAACGCTATTCTTACCACTGCCAGTCCACACTTTAACCTCTTTACTTCGGCCACCATCAGTTATTTTACTGTCCAAATAGCAAAACTTCTTTACTGCTTTAAGTATCTCGTTTGGTAATCTAATTCCCTCACGATCACCTCGTTTAATTCGACTACATTCCATTATCCGCATTTTTCTTTTGATGATATTCATCTTATATCCTAGTTTCAAGACAGTCCACTCCGCTCATCTACTCTTCCAAGTTCTTTGCTGTCTCTGACAGAATTACGATGTTATCAGCAAACCTCAAAGTTTTTATCTCTTCTTCCTGCGCTTTAATTCTTCCTCCAAATTTTTCTTTTGTTTCCTTTACTGCCTGCGGAAGGGGCAGATTGAATATCATCGGGAATAGGCTACAAACCTGTCTCAATCCCTTCTCAACCACTGCTTCCCTTTCGTGCCCCTCGACTGTTAAAACTGCCGTCTGGTTTCTGTAAAAGTTGTAAATAGCCTTTCGCTCCTTTATTTTACCCATGCTACCCTCGGAATTTCAAAGGGAGTATTCCACTCAGTGTTGTCAAAAGCTTTCTCTACAAATGCTATAAGCGTAGGTTTATTTTTCCTTAACCTATCTTCTAAGAGAAGTCGTAAGGTCAATATTGCCTCGTGGGTTTCCTACATTTCTCCGGAATCCAAAACGATCTTCCCCGAGGTCAGTTTCTTCCAGTTTTTCCATTCTTCTGTAAAGAATTCTTCTGTAAAGAAATTGTGTTAGTATTTTGCAACCAGTACTTATTAAATTGATAGTTCGGTTATACTCAAATCTGTCCGCACCTGCTTTTTTGGAATTGAATTACTGTATTCTTCTTGAAGTTTGAGGGTATTTCGCCTATCTCATACATTTTCCTTACCACATGGGACATTTTTGTCATGGCTGGCTCTCCAAAGGCTATCGACTTCGTTCTTTCAGTGCTCTTTCAAATTCTTCTCGCAGTATCATATTCCCCTCTCATCTTCACCTACGTCCTCCACAAATTCTGTAATATTGCTTTCAAGTTCATTTTCCTTGTAGAGACCTTCTGTATACTCCTTCCACCTGAAACGTCCCCTTAGAACAATTTATACAAGACTGTTTTTAAACTGACACAAAATATTTTTAGCGCAACGCAATCTGACTTTCAGAAATGCCTACAAAAGAATGACCCTGACTAACATTAACCTATACCTTTCACAAATCACTTACCTCACAAAAATCTTGATTACTCGAACTACTGCAATACAGCGAGCGCCACTACTGCCAGCTAAATAAAAGATTCAAACTACGGAAGGCACTAACTACTGATAGGCATAGTTAACAAATGAAAGATTTTAATAGAGAACAAACAATGTATTTACCTTAATAGTCATAATATATATAGCAGTTCAGACATCCATTCTGTACTCAAAAATCCGCCATCTCATTTCCCACATCCACCACTGCTGGCGGCTCACCTCCAACTGCGCAACGCTACGCGCTGTTAACATCCAGCTGCCCCTCTACAATGGCAGACAACAATGCAAACTAGCCACAGACTGCACACAGCACAGCCAGTGATTTTCATACAGAGCGCTACGTGGCATTACCAATATAAAAATCTAAACAGCCTACTTACACACCTTCCATCCTTCCCTTCTTTTCATTTAAGCTCTTGATGCTGATGCACGTGGTTCTCCTTTCTCCAAAGCCCTCTTAGATTTTCCTGTAGGTAGTATCCATCTTTCAACTAATGATACAATCAAAATTCTGACATT
The DNA here is from genome assembly GCF_023864275.1 of Schistocerca cancellata. Lineage (NCBI taxonomy): Eukaryota > Metazoa > Arthropoda > Insecta > Orthoptera > Acrididae > Schistocerca > Schistocerca cancellata. Next base: position 206,342,506 of record NC_064630.1, read on the forward strand.
TGTCCTCCAGCCATTCCTGCTTAGCTGTTTTGCACTTCCTGTCAATCTCATTTACTTTATTTCTATATTTTCTTCTTTCACCAGTCAGATTCAACATCTTTTGTGTTACCCAAGGATTTCTACTAGGCCTTATCTTTTCACCTATTTGATCCACTGCTACCTCTACTATTTCATTTTTAAAATCTGCTCATTTGTCTTGTACTTTATTTCTTGGTCACCCGTTGCCTAATTCTTCCTCTGAAAATCTCAATAACGTCTGTTCTTTCAACTTGTCCAGGTACCATCTCCTTTGTTTCCTACCTTTTTCCAATTTCTTCAGTTTTAATCTACAGTTCATAACCAATAAATTGTGGTCAGAGTGAACATCTGCCACTGGAAATGTCTTACAATTTCAAATCTGGTACCTAAATTTCAGTCTTACAATTCTACACTCAGTCTGAAACCTAACGGTGTCTCCAGATCTCTTCCACGTGTACAATCTTCTTTCATGATTCTTAAACCAAGTGTTCGCGATGATTAATATCTGGACTGCCAAAATTCTACCAAGTGACGTCCTCTTTCGTTCCTTTCCCCCAGTCCATATCGTCCATATGAGTACTAAAATAAATCCATTAAATATCCGTTACACGATAAATCACTGACTATTCAACTAAATACCTAGGGACTATAATTGCGAGTATCTCCAATTGGAGCCAACAAACACAAGTAATTTCTGGAAAATTCCAACCACAGACTGCGTTTTTTTGGCATAACGCCTACAAGATGTAACGAAACTACTAAGGAGACTGCCTAGACTGCTCTTGTCCGTTTTCTTCTTCAGCTGGTGCGTGGTAGGATCTCCGGGAAGGGACTGACAAGAGGTGGTAACCATGAGAAAAAGATTGAACAACCAACGAAAGGTTAACGTTCTACGAGTCGGGGCGTGGAATGTCAGAAGCTTGAACCCGGTAGGGAAGCTAGAAAATCTGAAAAGGGAAATGCAAAGTTTCAATCTAGATATAGTGAGGGTCAGTTAGGTGAAATGGAAAGAAGACAGGGATTTCTGGTCAGATGAGTATAGGGTAATATCAAGAGCATCAGAAAATGGTATAACGGGAGTAGGAATCGTTCTGAATAGGAAGGTAGGACAGAGAGTTTGCGAATATTTTAGTGATACGATTGTTCTTATCAGAATCAACAGCAAACCAGCACCGACAACGATAGCTCAGATATACATGCCGACGTCGCAAGCAGAAAATGAAGAGATAGAGAAAGTGTATGAGGAAATTGAAAGGGTAATACAGTACCCAAAGGGAGATGAAAATCTAATAGTCATGCGGGACTGGAATGCAGCTGTAGGGAAAGGCGTAGAAGAAGTTACAGGGGAATATAGGCTTGGGACAAGGAATGAGAGAGGAGAAAGACTAATTGAACTCTATAATAAATTTCAGCTAGCAATAGTGAATATTTTGTTCAAGAATCACAAGAGGAGGAGGTGTACTTTGAGAAGGCCCAGTGATACAGGAAGATTTCATTTGGATTACATCAAGGTCAGAAAGAGATTCCGAAACCAGATACTGGATTTAAGGCGTACCCAGAAGCAGATATAGACTTAGATCACGATGTAGTAGCTTGAAGAGTAGGCTGAAGTTTAAGAGATAAGTCAGGAAGAATCAATAGGCAAAGAAGTGGAATACAGAAGTACTAAGGGATGACGAGATAAGCTTGAAGTTCTCTAAGGTTATAGATACAGCAATAAGGAATAGATCAGTAGGCAGTACAGTTGAAGACGAATGGTCATCTCTAAAAATGGATATCTTAGAAGTTGGAAAGAAAAACATGGGTACAAAGGAGGTAACTGCGAAGAAACCACGGGTAACAGAAGAAGTACTTAAATTGATCGATGAAAGAAGGAAGTACAAAAATGTTCTTTTGAACTTCAAGAATATAGAAATAAAAGTCGCGAGGAATGAAATAAACAAGAAGTGAAGGGAAGCTAAAACGAAGTGGCTGCTTAAAAAAATGTGAAAAAATCTAAAAAGAAATGATTGTCGGAAGGGCAGATTCAGCATACAGAAAAGTCAAAACAACCATTGGTGAAATTAAAAGCAAGGGTAGTAACATTGAGATTGCAACGGGATTTCCACTGTTAAATGCAGAGGAGAGAGCGCTTAGGTGGAAAGAGGAAGGCATCTATGAGGGGGAAGGTTTGACTGATGTGACAGAAGCAGGAAGAAGAATCTATTTAGGAGATACAGGGGATCCAGTACTAGAATCAGAATTTAAAAGAGCTTTGGAGGATTTAAGCTCAAATAAGGCAGAAGAGATAGATAACATTCCATCAGAATTTCTAAAATCATTGGGCGAAGTGGCAACAAAACTACTATTCACGTTGGTGTGTAGAATGCATGAGTCTGGCGACATACCATCTGACTTTCGTAAAAATATTATCCACACAATTCCGAAGACTGAAAGAGCTGACAGGTGTGAGAATTATTGCAGTATCAGCTTAACAGCTCATGCATCCAAGTTACTTACAAGAATTGTATACATAAGAATGGCAAAGAAAATTAAGGGAGTGTGTTAGATGAAGATCAGTTGGCTTTAGGAAAGGTAAAGGTACCAGAGAGACAATTCTGACGTTGCGGCTGATAATTGAAGCAAGGCTATAGAAAAATTAAAACACGTTCGTGGAATTTTACGACCTAGAAAAAGCGTCCGGCAATGTAAAGTGGTGTAAGATGTTCGAAATTCTGAGGAAAACAGGGGTAAGCTATAGGGTCAGACAGTTAATCTACGATATGAACAAGAGCGAAGAGGGAATAACAAGAGTAGACGAACAAGAACGAAGTGCTCGGATTAAGAAGGGTGTGAGACATAAGGTTCTGGAGTGGAATTAAAATTCAAGGTGGAAGGATATCAATGATACTATTTGCTGATGACAACACTGGTATCTTGAGTGATCTGCTGAATGGAATGAACAGACGGAGTACAGAATGTGGATTGAGAGTAAATCGAAGACAGACGAAAGTAATGACAATAAGCAGAAATGAGAACAGCGAGAAACTTAATATCAGGATTGATAGTCACTAAATAGATGAAGTTAAGGAATTCTGCTGGCTAGGCACCCAAATAACCAATGATGGACGGAGCAAGGAGCACATCAAAAGCAGACTAATACTGGAAAAAGGACATTCCTGGCGAATAGAAGTCTGCTAGTATCATGCATAGGCCTTAATTTGAGGAAGAAATTTCTGAGAATGTATGTTTGGAGCACAGCATTATGTGGTAGTGAAACATGGACATTGGGAAAACCGGTACAGAAGAGAATTGAAGCACATGATGTTTGGTGCTACAGACGAATTTTGGAACTTTAGTGGACTGATAAGGTGAGGTTTGGGGAGGTGCTGTGCAGAATCGGGGAGGAAAGGAATAGATGGATAACAGTGACAAGGAGAAGGGAGAGGATGACAGGACATCTGTTAAGCCATCAGGGAATGACTTCCATGGTACTAGATGGAGTTGTAAAGGGCGAAAACTGTAGAGGAAGACAGAGAGAGGAATACATCCAAAAAATAATAAAGAACGTAGGTTGAAAGTGTTTCTCTGATATGAAGTGGTTGGCACATGAAAGGTATTCGTAGTGGACCAGGAAAAAAAAAGTTCTCCATGCGACTGAAAATGCCCGATTACTCTGGATTCTGTAACTTTCCAGTAGTGCCGTAATCTTCAATTCGCGGTATTTTTTTCTGGTGTTTACAGCCAGCGTGAAAAACTACTGAAATGTGAGTTACAAAGTAATCGCATGTACGTGAACGTTATCTACGTGACAGAAAAATAATGTATGTTTAATAATAATGTTTGTATGTCTCATACAAACATATTGTCACAGTTAGTAGTATGTCCATGTTATAGCGTGGTAGCCTTAGTGATTAACAAACAATTTTTTTCAGTAGTTATAAGTTTGAATTTTTAAGAAACTATGCTTCACTTCCTTTACCCCACCCATTTCCACGAAGCAAATCAGTATCCCCGTAACCTCCCCCCCCCCTCGTCCCCCTCCCTTACCACTCTGATCTTGGTTGCGTTCTTGACGAAATGTGTCTTCCGGCTAAGGCAAATATTTGACGTGTTTTATAGTACTCCGCCTATCTGCGTATCTACTGTTCCTTTAATCGTGGGTAGTGTAAATGTCATTGAAACGTTCTTTGAAATGATGACGTTAACAGGATTTTTGGGAATATGGGTAATGATTATTAGAAGTTTCTGCTTGAAGTGTGAGCGTGATTTTAGCTTCATAAGTACGATTTCTTAAACCGAAGTTCAATAAAATCCAGTTTGATAAGAAAATACACAAATGAGAATACTACACACCATATTATTTTCTGGCGTATGCAAGTAATTTTAATAACTGCCGAATTACAACACCTAGTTTGTATTGACCAAATCATAGACTTATTTATGAGATATTAGAAAAATCTTTTGAAGAGGTTTCAACGACAAATGTGGAACTGGATAAAATAATACAAGAATAACAGCATTGTAAACCAGTGTCACCTCATCAGGAGAAGAGGTTCCGCAAACGTCTTCCTTACTGTGCTGCATGAGAGCAAAAACGTAATTCAGATACTGTTCGTGTGTTTATTATTACGACTGTAATCTGGACTGATAATACTGCCCCTTGACTCTTATTTGGACTTATGGCTGCATGGGATCGTGTTACTTGGTGCCTTCGTAAGTCGTCGATGTTTCCTTGTGGTCCTCTCTGTTTTTCACTCTAGTCAGCATTCCAAAGGCGTTGTGTCTGTGAGCATGCAGGCCATTTTTGTGTTTCCACGAATAGTCTATCAAACGGTACCTAAATGTTGAGTGTAGATCTCTTATTTATGGAACGGCCTGGATAACCGTTGTGTTGGTACTTAATGGATTGCTTTATGTCCAGTGCAGTGGTATGCCTTCCGATAGTTACGGCAGCATGTCTGGTAGGAACTATTGATATGTGTGGGTATTTAGAGCCCTAACAATAAAAGAAGGACCAATGCGATCCTTACAAAGCTCATAGCACACGTTGGCGAAAGAAGTCGTAGTTTATACACTTCTCCCACCCAGAATGAATTATCAGCTGACCAATAGTTCGTACCACAAAAACGAAATTGCCTACGGTTTGTAAACGATGCTTAATCTGTTAAAAATATTTTGCATTGAAACGCTACATCACTTTGCAGTCTGTGCAGTTTTCGTAGATACCATTCGGATTTTGAGTCATTACCATGAAATTGTTGATGGAGCTAAATGTGGAAAGGATGGAATGCGTGGGAATATACACTCCTGGAAATTGAAATAAGAACACCGTGAATTCATTGTCCCAGGAAGGGGAAACTTTATTGACACATTCCTGGGGTCAGATACATCACATGATCACACTGACAGAACCACAGGCACATAGACACAGGCAACAGAGCATGCACAATGTCGGCACTAGTACAGTGTATATCCACCTTTCGCAGCAATGCAGGCTGCTATTCTCCCATGGAGACGATCGTAGAGATGCTGCATGTAGTCCTGTGGAACGGCTTGCCATGCCATTTCCAGCTGGCGCCTCAGTTGGACCAGCGTTCGTGCTGGACGTGCAGACCGCGTGAGACGACGCTTCATCCAGTCCCAAACATGCTCAATGGGGGACAGATCCGGAGATCTTGATGGCCAGGGTAGCTGACTTACACCTTCTAGAGCACGTTGGGTGGCACGGGATACATGCGGACGTGAATTGTCCTGTTGGAACAGCAAGTTCCCTTGCCGGTCTAGGAATGGTAGAACGATGGGTTCGATGACGGTTTGGATGTACCGTGCACTATTCAGTGTCCCCTCGACGATCACCAGTGGTGTACGGCCAGTGTAGGAGATCGCTCCCCACACCATGATGCCGGGTGTTGGCCCTGTGTGCCTCGGTCGTATGCAGTCCTGATTGTGGCGCTCACCTGCACGGCGCCAAACACGCATACGACCATCATTGGCACCAAGGCAGAAGCGACTCTCATCGCTGAAGACGACACGTCTCCATTCGTCCCTCCATTCACGCCTGTCGCGACACCACTGGAGGCGGGCTGCACGATGTTGGGGCGTGAGCGGAAGACGGCCTAACGGTGTGCGGGACCGTAGCCCAGCTTCATGGAGACGGTTGCGAATGGTCCTCGCCGATACCCCAGGAGCAACAGTGTCCCTAATTTGCTGGGAAGTGGCGGTGCGGTCCCCTACGGCACTGCGTAGGATCCTACGGTCTTGGCGTGCATCCGTGCGTCGCTGCGGTCCGGTCCCAGGTCGACGGGCACGTGCACCTTCCGCCGACCACTGGCGACAACATCGATGTACTGTGGAGACCTCACGCCCCACGTGTTGAGCAATTCGGCGGTACGTCCACCCGGCCTCCCGCATGCCCACTATACGCCCTCGCACAAAGTCCGTCAACTGCACATACGGTTCACGTCCACGCTGTCGCGGCATGCTACCAGTGTTAAAGACTGCGATGGAGCTCCGTATGCCACGGCAAACTGGCTGACACTGACGGCGGCGGTGCACAAATGCTGCGCAGCTAGCGCCATTCGACGGCCAACACCGCGGTTCCTGGTGTGTCCGCTGTGCCGTGCGTGTGATCATTGCTTGTACAGCCCTCTCGCAGTGTCCGGAGCAAGTATGGTGGGTCTGACACACCGGTGTCAATGTGTTCTTTTTTCCATTTCCAGGAGTTTAGTATTCGTAGAACACTCCTATGGTTCATCCAACACGTACAATCAAGATGCCTCGTAGAGGAACACTGCTTGCGTGTTACCTTCGCTAAAATGTTCATACTTCCACAATCTTAAATTTTTTTATGGAGTTTGCAGAGGAAGACCGCAAAGACTTGGCACGATCGGGATAAGTCTCGCTTCGCTGCTGTAACAATTTGATGTTGTTAGCTATAAACAAAAGTCTTATCCGTGATTTCATCTGTGGTATACGCTGTAAAGGTGAATAGCTTCAGGAGCGAGTTTTCTGATCGTCACAACAGTAGAGTACACAGACTGGTGAACTGCAAATGCACATGCATACACACTAACCGTTCCTCAGTTAGGTGTTCACTTACATTTGGTACAACTGGGCAAAACCTTTGTGGGACCACATCTCCTGACGACGGGAAAATGTTTTGTCGCACTGTTATTTTGTCATTATTTGATCAAGTTTATGACATATTATGTCACTGAAGTCCTCTTCGAAATCTCTTTCCAAAGTCACTTTGCTTTCTCACAATTAATTGCAGGAAAATAAACAAGTGACTGACGCAGTAAACTGTTTTATTTCTAAAATATTAAGTATAACTATCTTGACGCTTAAAAACATTGTTATTCATAAGTGATGACTATTTCGCTCCCTGTGGATGATCTTCGGACCATACTTTGTAATTTAGAGTACAACAGATTAATGTAATAAACGTTACGTTGAAATAAATTGTACGATTTCATACCCAGTGATGTGTGCAGACGATGTCATGGAGCACGGACTGTGAATACTACCTACTGATGTCAACTGCTTCGTGGTGCCATGGAGTTAAATCGCAGATGCCCACTCTTGCCTGCCGCCCCACGCCATCTTTAATCAATAGGATCCAACATATGCGATACATAACATACAACATGAATATAAACCTTAATACTATGCTGGGTATTATCGTAAATTATTTAAATAACAATTTATGACGTACACAGTTGAAATTTTACACAATATAACATGAAGCAGTACAACTGACTAGCCACTGACAGCAATCAACACGTCAGTGGACCGTCCTCTGTCGGATTTTGTGCACCCCAAAGATGTGCTGTAGGACGCCGCTGGTTACTTCTGTGTTAACGACACGGACTACTGATCGATAACGACCAAAGATGCTACGACGCTGCCGTACTGCCGGTTCGGGCTCGTGTGGTCTTTATATTTTCACTGGGTGCAAGTCGTCCTTCAGTGCCGAGCATTAACATTGTATGCCGTATTACACAATGTAGAAAATTAACATTACTGTTGTCTAGCATCACCTGCAATATGGACACCTTAATAATACGTACAGAATGCTGTGTAGTCACTGTTTTGAATTTAATTACAAATTGCGCTTTGAAAATGTTTTCTGTGTTGGGGCTAAAACACATAGGAAGTAGCTTAATATACAAGTCTGAAAATATTTCGTGAAATATGTGATCGTCAGTATTTAGTGACATGTAAAAGGAGAGAGTTACGGAGCTGTCCGGAAAGTAAGATCCGATCGGTCGCGAAATGGAAACCACTATGAAAATCAAAAATTTTTTATTTGCAACAGTTACCTCTCTAAACAGTCGCCGCTCCAACTTAGACACTTGTCGTGGCGTTGTACAGATATTCCACTACACTCGTCACAGAAAGCAGCCTCCTGTGCCTTCCGCCAGTTCTTTACGCTGGTCGGCCTATCGTTGATTGTGCCAAAATGTTGTCTTCGTAGCCAGCGGTTCGTGTGAGCAGAGATGAACAACTGAGGGAGCCAATTAAGGGCTGTATTGTGGGTGATAAAACAATTCCCATCGAAAATACTGCAGGAGCGTCGTCATTGTCCCTACAGAATGCGGATGAAAATTATCTTGAAGAAAGAAATGTTATGTGGGCTGTATAGCTTCAGGCGAAAATTCCCACCAAACCCACATACTTGGAGGGAGACATTGTTGTTTTAGGCGTTTCTTCGTAATCACTTTGGGCTCTGAATTGAAAAGAGCGACTTGAAGCGATCGACGGGCATTCTACAGACACAGTCCACCACGTCTGCGCAAAGATCCATTGAATTTTCGCTGTGGTTTCCATTTCGCGCCATATCGGATTTTACTTTGCGAATACCCCTCATAGTTAACTCCATGACGCTGCCACTTAGTCAGTAGTCAACATCAGTTCCTGCTCCATGCCTTCGTCTCCACACGTCCTCACCGGGTGTAATATCATGTAACTTATTGTTAACATAATGTTTATTGTGGTTACATGCTTGCCTCTATTATGTTGTACTCTCAGTTACAGAGTATACTCCGAAGATAATACACATTGGATCGAAACCGCTCACCGCTTATGGGTAAAAGTGTTTTTTGCGATGAAGGGTGTTCTATATAACATTTTATAAATAGTGATCGTTGCTATGCCCAATACGTTTATAATGTTCTATTTATACACTCCTGGAAATGGAAAAAAGAACACATTGACACCGGTGTGTCAGACCCACCATACTTGCTCCGGACACTGCGAGAGGGCTGTACAAGCAATGATCACACGCACGGCACAGCGGACACACCAGGAACCGCGGTGTTGGCCGTCGAATGGCGCTAGCTGCGCAGCATTTGTGCACCGCCGCCGTCAGTGTCAGCCAGTTTGCCGTGGCATACGGAGCTCCATCGCAGTCTTTAACACTAGTAGCATGCCGCGACAGCGTGGACGTGAACCGTATGTGCAGTTGACGGACTTTGAGCGAGGGCGTATAGTGGGCATGCGGGAGGCCGGGTGGACGTACCGCCGAATTGCTCAACACGTGGGGCGTGAGGTCTCCACAGTACATCGATGTTGTCGCCAGTGGTCGGCGGAAGGTGCACGTGCCCGTCGACCTGGGACCGGACCGCAGCGACGCACGGATGCACGCCAAGACCGTAGGATCCTACGCAGTGCCGTAGGGGACCGCACCGCCACTTCCCAGCAAATTAGGGACACTGTTGCTCCTGGGATATCGGCGAGGACCATTCGCAACCGTCTCCATGAAGCTGGGCTACGGTCCCGCACACCGTTAGGCCGTCTTCCGCTCACGCTCCAACATCGTGCAGCCCGCCTCCAGTGGTGTCGCGACAGGCGTGAATGGAGGGACGAATGGAGACGTGTCGTCTTCAGCGATGAGAGTCGCTTCTGCCTTGATGCCAATGATGGTCGTATGCGTGTTTGGCGCCGTGCAAGTGAGCGCCACAATCAGGACTGCATACGACCGAGGCACACAGGGCCAACACCCGGCATCATGGTGTGGGGAGCGATCTCCTACACTGGCCGTACACCACTGGTGATCGTCGAGGGGACACTGAATAGTGCACGGTACATCCAAACCGTCATCGAACTCATCGTTCTTCCATTCCTAGACCGGCAAGGGAACTTGCTGTTCCAACAGGACAATGCGCGTCCGCATGTATCCCGTGCCACCCAACGTGCTCTAGAAGGTGTAAGTCAGCTACCCTGGCCATCAAGATCTCCGGATCTGTCCCCCATTGAGCATGTTTGGGACTGGATGAAGCGTCGTTTCACGCGGTCTGCACGTCCAGCACGAACGCTGCTCCAACTGAGGCGCCAGGTGGAAATGGCATGGCAAGCCGTTCCACAGGACTACATGCAGCATCTCTACGATCGTCTCCATGGGAGAATAGCAGCCTGCATTGCTGCGAAAGGTGGATATACACTGTACTAGTGCCGACATTGTGCATGCTCTGTTGCCTGTGTCTATGTGCCTGTGGTTCTGTCAGTGTGATCATGTGATGTATCTGACCCCAGGAATGTGTCAATAAAGTTTCCCCTTCCTGGGACAATGAATTCACAGTGTTCTTATTTCAATTTCCAGGAGTGTATTTATCAACAGCCGTAGCCCTTTTGGTGCCGTCCTTTATGGACCAAATATTCATTCTTCCTGATATCACAGAAAAGAGTATATATCTGTAGTTGGCAAACATTTACGTTTGTGTTATAATTCGGTGTCTATAAACGATAAGATTTGGTTTTCTAAGCAGAGAATTCACCACATTGTTCGCTACAACTTCTGGCCGCAAATCTTAACACAACTAAATAAGAATTAGGAACACATGCTCCACACGCATTAAAAGTATTTATAAAACATGCACAACAAGCAACTAACCTCTCGCACACACAGTCCTGAGGTGTATGACGTCTGCTAAGATGTTGCAATATTTCAGTTTTTCCAGACCATTAAACTGTCCGAACATGGCGATTAAAACATTTGAATAACTCAAAGATGGACACAGATAAAACAAAGAATGCCGCGTGGGATTAGCCGAGTGGTCTAAGGAGCCGCAGTCATGGACTGTGCGGCTGGTCCCGACGGAGGTTCGAGTCCTCCATCAGGCATGGGTGTGTGTGTTTGTCCTTAGGATAATTTAGTTTAAGTAGTGTGTAAGTTTGTGGACTGATGACCTTAGCAGTTAAGTCCGATAAGATTTCACACATATTTGAACATTTTTTTGAAAACAAACAATAAAGAATACAAAACGAAACAATTCCACGCTAACAAACAGATAATGCTTAATAGAGGATAGTGTAAGTAGGCTGTTTATGTTTTCTTATTGGCAACGTTACGTAGCGTTCGGCTATGTAAGTAGGCTGTTTATGTTTTCTTATTGGCAACGTTACGTAGCGCTCTGTGCGAAAATCACTGGCTGTGCTGTGTGCAGTCTGTGGCTAGTTTGCATTGTTGTCTGCCATTGTAGTGTTGGGCAGCGGCAGCTGAATGTGAACAGCGCGTAGCGTTGCGCAGTTGTAGGTGAGCCGCCAGCAGTGGTGGATGTGGGGAGAGAGATGGCGGAGTTTTGTAATTTGTCATGAACTGCTATATATACACTCCTGGAAATTGAAATAAGAACACCGTGAATTCATTGTCCCAGGAAGGGGAAACTTTATTGACACATTCCTGGGGTCAGATACATCACATGATCACACTGACAGAACCACAGGCACATAGACACAGGCAACAGAGCATGCACAATGTCGGCACTAGTACAGTGTATATCCACCTTTCGCAGCAATGCAGGCTGCTATTCTCCCATGGAGACGATCGTAGAGATGCTGGATGTAGTCCTGTGGAACGGCTTGCCATGCCATTTCCACCTGGCGCCTCAGTTGGACCAGAGTTCGTGCTGGACGTGCAGACCGCGTGAAACGACGCTTCATCCAGTCCCAAACATGCTCAATGGGGGACAGATCCGGAGATCTTGCTGGCCAGGGTAGCTGACTTACACCTTCTAGAGCACGTTGGGTGGCACGGGATACATGCGGACGTGCATTGTCCTGTTGGAACAGCAAATTCCCTTGCCGGTCTAGGAATGGTAGAACGATGAGTTCGATGACGGTTTGGATGTACCGTGCACTATTCAGTGTCCCCTCGACGATCACCAGTGGTGTACGGCCAGTGTAGGAGATCGCTCCCCACACCATGATGCCGGGTGTTGGCCCTGTGTGCCTCGGTCGTATGCAGTCCTGATTGTGGCGCTCACCTGCACGGCGCCAAACACGCATACGACCATCATTGGAATCAAGGCAGGAGCGACTCTCATCGCTGAAGACGACACGTCTCCATTCGTCCCTCCATTCACGCCTGTCGCGACACCACTGGAGGCGGGCTGCACGATGTTGGAGCGTGAGCGGAAGACGGCCTAACGGTGTGCGGGACCGTAGCCCAGCTTCATGGAGACGGTTGCGAATGGTCCTCGCCGATACCCCAGGAGCAACAGTGTCCCTAATTTACTGGGAAGTGGCGGTGCGTTCCCCTACGGCACTGCGTAGGATCCTACGGTCTTGGCGTGCATCCGTGCGTCGCTGCGGTCCGGTCCCAGGTCGACGGGCACGTGCACCTTCCACCAACCAGTGGCGACAACATCGATGTACTGTGGAGACCTCACGCCCCACGTGTTGAGCAATTCGGCGGTACGTCCACCCGGCCTCCCGCATCCCCACTATACGCCCTCGCTCAAAGTCCGTCAACTGCACATACGGTTCACGTCCACGCTGTCGCGGCATGCTACCAGTGTTAAAGACTGCGATGGGTCTCCGTATGCCACGGCAAACTGGCTGACACTGACGGCGTCGGTGCACAAATGCTGCGCAGCTAGCGCCATTCGACGGCCAACACCGCGGTTCCTGGTGTGTCCGCTGTGCCGTGCGTGTGATCATTGCTTGTACAGCCCTCTCGCAGTGTCCGGAGCAAGTATGGTGGGTCTGACACACCGGTGTCAATGTGTTCTTTTTTCCATTTCCAGGAGTATATTATGACTATTAAGGTAAATACATTGTTTGTTCTCTATTAATATCTTTCATTTGCTAACTATCCCTATCAGTAGTTAGTGCCTTCAGTAGTTTGAATCTTTTATTTAGCTGGCAGTAGTGGCGCTCGCTGTATTGCAGTAGTTGGAGTAATGAAGATTTTTGGTGAGGTAAGTGATTTGTAAAACGTATAGTTTAATGTTAGTCAGGGCCATTCCTTTGTAGGGATATCTGAAAGTCAGATTGCGTTGCGCTAAAAAAAAATTGTGTGTCAGTTTAAGCACAGTCTTGTATAATTGTTCAAAGGGGACGTTTCATATGTCGACCCTTAGCCGAGGATACCTCACTGGAATCTTCTGATTTTTTCTTGTAGTTTGTGTAATTAGTGTAGATTTTGTTTATTGCTAGTGCGTAATTGTAGAGAGAATATCCTTTGTAGTTGCAGTCTTTCATTGTTGTACAGTAAAACAGGTGTGGCACGTATGTAAATTTGCACCAAGTATTTCGCAGCTGCGCTTGCAATTAATTAGATATCATTTTCAGTGGTATGTTAATGTGTTTTCTAATTTTCCATTTTGCAATGGAACAAAATCTTCGGAAGTTAGACACCACATTTGAACAAACACGTGAAGATTTAACTACTGAGTTACATAACATTGAATCGAAATGTCAAAAAGTCTGTAATGACGTAAAAACAAAAATTTGTGAGCATTTTCAACCTATTTTTTCGCGGCATGAAAATGCGTTACAGAATCACGAAGCAGCCATAAAAGAACTGCAAACCATCGTTCATGAAAATCATGAGATCTTGTCGGCTGAAATTGACTCAGTTGCATCTATCGATTCGGTTACGCAACTGGCAAAAACTCAAGAAAACTTAAAGGACACAGTAGATTCGATTTCAACACAAATGGACACTCTGAAACTTGGTTCAGAAAAACACACTGAGGAAATGTGTTCACTATCGGAGAAAGTAGCCGAACTTTCGGATCAGGTCACTAACTTATCTGCGAAGGTAGATGATGATCTGAATGACACAAGACCTGTAGCCATCACTGACACAGAATAGTATGAACAAATTAAGAAATTCAAACAAAATCAGAATCAGATTAATACGCAATACAAAAGAGAAATGTGGGAAGTACAAGATCAGTTGGCACAAGTAATACAAAAATTTCATATTTCAGAGGATACTCGAGCTCCAACACAGGAAGAGGAATTTAGAAATACGGAAAATCCACAAAATAATAACACAGGGCATTTCGGAAAATATGAAAGAAATTGGCAAGGTGCACCGAATTTTGAGATGGAACCGCCGACACGACGTAACAATGACCGATATGCTACTCGCCGACACGATGATTTTGACTATAAGTTGTTCATTACTACACGTAAATTCAAAACGTTTAAGAATTCTGCCAACGACATTCATCCACAAGCGTGGCTCCATCAATTCTCTCATTTTTTTCCTCCCAACTGGTCATTGGAGCACAGGTTAGAATTTATGTGTGGCTACTTAGAGAATGAACCAGCTGTAAGAATGCGATCGGTCATTCACGATTGCCACAGTGAAGGAGAATTTTACCATGCCTTCCTCTCAGCATATTGGTCTCAAGCCACACAAGACCGAGTAAAACATGGCATCAAAATGATGAAACATTTCGAACAATTTTCCAGTCTTGTGAAATATTTTGAAGACATGTTGCACAAGAATCAGTACCTGTCAAACCCATACAGCCCCTCAGAACTCATCCGCATTTGCTTAATCAAATTACCTGAACATTTACGGCATATTATTTTGGCAGGACGTTGCAAAGACGACATTGAAGCTTTTCAAGGACTGTTACAAGAACTGTAAATTGACACTGACAATCGCGGAACGCGAAAACAGGAGCACAACAATTACAGATCACATCCGTCACAATTCCGCGATGACAGAAATAATATACAACAAGGCTATTCTTATAACGTAAATCGTGACCAAAAGAGACACCACCCGTGTGGCAACCACTGGCAGAGTAATAGTTACAGAGAGAGATCGCATTTCCGTAGTAATGAATATGACAGAGACACTCATAGAAACAGACAATTTGGCAACCAGAACAATTATTATCACGGGAGACAGAATAACTTCAGACACAACGGTCCACCATGCAGTGGTAATTCAGGGAGAAATTCTCCACCACATGACTGACAAACAAGAAACTATGTAAACTACCGACAAAACGACAGACGTGAATTTCATCAGAACTGGCGGGTTTCTAACAGAGCTGGGCCCTCTCGGCAAGGCGAATTTGCAGAAGTTAGGCCTCCTAATACCAGTAACGACGTGCGCCAACAAAGAAACAGACAATGACTCGCACCCCAGGCAGCCTCGTGCGCCGGCTGGCTCAGAGAAAAATAACATAGACGCTAACCTTGAGAAAAATTTCAGTATTCTTTACCGACGTATACCACATGATAATTGCGTTACATCTACATCTACATCTACATCTATACTCCGCGAGCCACCTTACGGTGTGTGGCGGAGGGTACTTATTGTACCACTATCTGATCCCCCCTTCCCTGTTCCATTCACGAATTGTGCGTGGGAAGAACGACTGCTTGTAAGTCTCCGTATTTGCTCTAATTTCTCGGATCTTTTCGTTGTGATCATTACGCGAGATATATGTGGGCGGTAGTAATATGTTGCCCATCTCTTCCCGGAATGTGCTCTCTCGTAATTTCGATAATAAACCTCTCCGTATTGCGTAACGCCTTTCTTGAAGTGTCCGCCACTGGAGCTTGTTCAGCATCTCCGTAACGCTCTCGCGCTGACTAAATGTCCCCATGACGAATCGCGCTGCTTTTCGCTGGATCATGTCTATCTCTTCTATTAATCCAACCTGGTAAGGGTCCCATACTGATGAGCAATACTCAAGAATCGGACGAACAAGCGTTTTGTAAGCTACTTCTTTCGTCGATGAGTCACATTTTCTTAGAATTCTTCCTATGAATCTCAACCTGGCGCCTGCTTTTCCCACTATTTGTTTTATGTGATCATTCCACTTCAGATCGCTCCGGATAGTAACTCCTAAGTATTTTACGGTCGTTACCGCTTCCAATGATTTACCACCTATGGCATAATCGTACTGGAATGGATTTCTGCCCCTATGTATGCGCATTATATTACATTTATCTACGTTTAGGGAAAGCTGCCAGCTGTCGCACCATGCATTAATCCTCTGCAGGTCTTCCTGGAGTACGTACGAGTCTTCTGATGTTGCTACTTTCTTGTAGACAACCGTGTCATCTGCAAATAGCCTCACGGAGCTACCGATGTTGTCAACTAAGTCATTTATGTATATTGTAAACAATAAAGGTCCTATCACGCTTCCTTGCGGTACTCCCGAAATTACCTCTACATCTGCAGATTTTGAACCGTTAAGAATGACATGTTGAGTTCTTTCTTCTAGGAAATCCTGAATCCAATCACAAACCTGGTCCGATATTCCGTAAGCTCGTATTTTTTTCATTAAACGTAAGTGCGGAACCGTATCAAATGCCTTCCTGAAGTCCAGGAATACGGCATCAATCTGCTCGCCAGTGTCTACGGCACTGTGAATTTCTTGGGCAAATAGGGCGAGCTGAGTTTCACATGATCTCTGTTTGCGGAATCCATGTTGGTTATGATGAAGGAGATTTGTATTATCTAAGAACGTCATAATACGAGAACACAAAACATGTTCCATTATTCTACAACAGATTGACGTAAGCGAAATAGGCCTATAATTATTCGCATCTGATTTATGACCCTTCTTGCAAATGGGAACGACCTGCGCTTTCTTCCAGTCGCTAGGTACTTTACGTTCTTCCAGCGATCTACGATAAATTGCTGATAGAAAGGGGGCAAGTTCTTTAGCATAATCACTGTAGAATCTTAAGGGTATCTCGTCTGGTCCGGATGCTTTTCCGCTACTAAGTGATAGCAGTTGTTTTTCAATTCCGATATCGTTTATTTCAATATTTTCCATTTTGGCGTCTGTGCGACGGCTGAAGTCAGGGACCGTGTTACGATTTTCCGCAGTGAAACAGTTTCGGAACACTGAATTCAGTATTTCTGCCTTTCTTCGGTCGTCCTCTGTTTCGGTGCCATCGTGGTCAACGAGTGACTGAATAGGGGATTTAGATCCGCTTACCGATTTTACATATGACCAAAACTTTTTAGGGTTCTTGTTTAGATTGTTTGCCAATGTTTTATGTTCGAATTCGTTGAATGCTTCTCTCATTGCTCTCTTTACGCTCTTTTTCGCTTCGTTCAGCTTTTCCTTATCAGCTATGATTCGACTACTCTTAAACCTATGATGAAGCTTTCTTTGTTTCCGTAGTACCTTTCGTACATGATTGTTATACCACGGTGGATCTTTCCCCTCGCTTTGGACCTTAGTCGGTACGAACTTATCTAAGGCGTACTGGACGATGTTTCTGAATTTTTTCCATTTTTGTTCCACATCCTCTTCCTCAGAAATGAACGTTTGATGGTGGTCACTCAGATATTCTGCGATTTGTGCCCTATCACTCTTGTTAAGCAAATATATTTTCCTTCCTTTCTTGGCATTTCTTATTACACTTGTAGTCATTGATGCAACCACTGACTTATGATCACTGATACCCTCTTCTACATTCACGGAGTCGAAAAGTTCCGGTCTATTTGTTGCTATGAGGTCTAAAACGTTAGCTTCACGAGTTGGTTCTCTAACTATCTGCTCGAAGTAATTCTCGGATAAGGCAGTCAGGATAATGTCACAAGAGTCTCTGTCCCTGGCTCCAGTTCTGATTGTGTGACTATCCCATTCTATACCTGGTAGATTGAAGTCTCCCCCTATTATAATAGTATGATCACGAAACTTCTTCACGACGTTCTGCAGGTTCTCTCTGAGGCGCTCAACTACTACGGTTGCTGATGCAGGTGGTCTATAGAAGCATCCGACTATCATATCTGACCCACCTTTGATACTTAGCTTAACCCAGATTATTTCACGTTCGCATTCGCTAATAACTTCACTGGATATTATTGAATTCTTTACTGCTATAAATACTCCTCCACCATTGGCGTTTATCCTATCCTTGCGGTATATATTCCATTCTGTGTCTAGGATTTCGTTACTGTTCACTTCCGGTTTTAACCAACTTTCCGTTCCTAATACTATATGCGCACTATTTCCTTCAATAAGAGATACTAATTCAGGAACCTTGCCCTGGATACTCCTGCAGTTTACCAATATTACGTTAACTTTTCCTGTTTTTGGTCTCTGAGGACGGACGTTCTTTATCAACGATGATAATGTCCTCTCTGGTAAGCCGTCAGGTATTTTATCGTTTCGCCCAAGGGGGGGTCCCTCTAACCTAAAAAACCCCCGTGTGCACGCCACACGTACTCTGCTACCCTAGTAGCTGCTTCCGGTGTGTAGTGCACGCCTGACCTGTCTAGGGGGGCCCTACAGTTCTCCACCCAATAACGGAGGTCGATGAATTTGCAACCATTATAGTCGCAGAGTCGTCTGAGCCTCTGGTTTAGACCCTCCACACGGCTCCAAACCAGAGGACCGCGATCGACTCTGGGCACTATGCTGCAGATATTAAGCTCAGCTTGCACTCCGCGTGCGATGCTGGTTGTCTTCACCAAATCAGCCAGCCGCCGGAAGGAACCAAGGATGGCCTCAGAACCCAAGCGGCAGGCGTCATTCGTTCCGACATGTGCTACTATCTGCAGCCGGTCACACCCAGTTGAAACTCTGCGTACTAGGAAGAGTAAAGGTTTACACCACATTTCACATGTAAAACCATTTATTGAAAGATAATCTGCTTTTTAACTTTGTCTTTGCTATAAAACGTTTCACTTCACGTTACTAGTATGCTTTAGAAACTGTTACCATGCAACAATGTTTGAAGTTAAATATCTAGTCAAGAACCAAGAGAACTTATTTAAACAGAAATTACTAATGCATTGTTATTGCGAATGGACGACACAGTGTAATTGTGTGTGTACGTTCTTGCTTGTTAGTTGCACGATTACATAACGACTATAAGGCTCACATACTTAGAATATATACTGGTACTGCTAATGAGATTCTAATGCAACATTTGGGTTTACTTGAAAATACATTCTGGATTTAAAGTACTTTCTGTGAGATACCAGATGGGACAGTGGTTAGTTTATGTGACAGCTACACGATTTTATCACGACGCTACTAATGAGTGACAATTTCCAATGTTGCTTTTGCGGTGTATCTGTTTTATATCTGCACAGTTTTTCTGAATTCTTCTGGAAAGTAAAACATGTTTAATAGTAACTTTTGTGGTATAGCTACAATGAGACAGCCTCTTTCGTAGCACAACAATACGTTACAGCACAGTACTTTCTTCATCACAACAATAAGTGTAATAACTAAGATATCTTTACGCAAAGCATTTTACTTTTGTTTATCATGAGGTAAGTACATGGACTTCTGCAGAACTTAGCTTTCGGAGGACAATAACTACGACACTTCCACAGAGATTATGTTACAACAAGATGCACATTCAGCGCTACAGGACATGCATTTCAGTGATTAATTTTGTACTTAAAACATTTATTTTTAAAGATTTTTGAATTACAAAGAAAGTTTTCCGTGATACATGTCATTCCATTGCTGTAATCTGTAACACCTGAGGGTATAATTACATTAATCCTCAGGGGGGTACACACTTGCTTTGTGTATCATGTGTTTGGCAAGCACAAGGAGCCCTAGCTAATATGGTGTTTGCTTATACAACTTTACACATCGGTACCATATTTCTCTAACACACAAATTACACAGCTATCTGATCATTTAACTGAGAGATAAACATTTTTTTACTACATCAGTGACACATGTTTACGTAATTACACCGTTGGATAACTTCACACTTACGAAATTGTATTTTGTCTGTACTTTGTGAAATGCTCATATTTTTCGGAACCATTGTGATACTATGAGAGCTTTGAATGATGTATTTGGTATGGGATTATGATTTTTAAAGTGCGTTTGAGGCAGATGACACTTTTGACATGAGCAGAGAATTTTTTTAGATTTTGAAATTATTGCAAAAAGCTACCACGTTTTTGAGAGTTGACTGAGGTGTTATGATATTATTACGACGATGATGTGTATTATGCTGCTGAGATATGTTTATGATCAATAAGCTGATGCTGTATGAGGAATTTGATTATGCTATGTATTTATTATGATGAAATATTGAAGAAGTGTCTACGAATATGTATACGTGTTATAAAGCAAGGAATAATGAGTAGTGATTAGGGACTCTGATGTGTGGAAGAGGATGTTGGAAACCAAGAATCGTACTTTAGAATTATGAAATGTGTGTACATGTGTGAATGTATTACAATGCCGATGAAAAATTTTTTGCACACTGTTATATTCATAGGATTTTGTTTCTACACATTTGTAACGTAAATGTTCGACCTGTGAAATTTTCATATGAGACTGTCACTGTAGTGGAAACTGGTGTCGTAAATATTTCCATAAGAAAGTTAAGTGACCACCTGCACGTAATGCGTCGTGGGCACCCAGCTGGGCGACAGTCGCCTGGAAAAAAGCCATTAGTGTGTGCCCCTTTCAGAGGTACAGGTGAAGAAAAAAAAAGGGTGGCCATTATCCTCACTATTGACGTTCCTTTGTAGAAAGCATCGCAAAAACGACATGGTCGAACTTGAAAACATATGATTACACGGTGGAGCTCTTAATTTATGATATTTACTGAAATGCCTAATGAAATGACGAGAAATATTTTTATGTCTATACACCTGATTATGACTACTGTCTCTCTAGTTGAGAGATTTTTCTACTAACTTATGAAATGCCTCATGACTACTGAATGATGTTCTTATGCTTTACTTTGTACATAGTTGCTTATTTCATTTGATATCTGGTTTCCAGCTGTCTTGCAGCATTGGTTTCATAAAATAAAATTAAATGCATTTGCTAATGTGAACACTTTCTGTCAACAGATCTATTAAATAATTATTTTATGACCCACATTCTTCGAAAAAGGAGCTCTTGGAATGGAAAGAACAATAAGAAGGGACTAATAACAGTAACTGCATATATCATTTTCTTTTCAAGTACTTGGTAATTTCTTTTGTAGAAATAGTTGTGGTGCACCACTTTAATTACATAGACATTAAGATGTAAATATACATTTCTCTTGTCTGCATTATT
The DNA here is from genome assembly GCF_023864275.1 of Schistocerca cancellata. NCBI lineage: Eukaryota > Metazoa > Arthropoda > Insecta > Orthoptera > Acrididae > Schistocerca > Schistocerca cancellata. The sequence goes on from NC_064630.1 coordinate 206,363,775, forward strand.
GTCTTTAGTGTAATGTTTTTTTTGCTTGAGCTATGTCATGTTTAGATATAAGTTGCTGCTGCTGTTTGCCAGGTATAGTGCTACTAAATTTCACTTTGTATTACTCTGTTAAGCTAGTTTTACTACTGATTTACTTTTCTTGTTGCTGCACATTGGCTCATATTAGTTGTAATGTTGCATTTTCTCTGTTAATTTAGATTTACTGCTGCTGCCAATTTGAATTTTTTTGTCCTTGATGTTCGTGTTAATTGTTTTGTGCTGCTGCATTGCCTCATCCCTTAGTTTAGCATCTGAGCTCAGTAGTTTTAAGTCAGCTTAAGAGGGGGTAGACTATATAAGAAACTAACTATGATGAATTGGAAGAAATGCATTGAGAAGATATAAGAAAATGGTTTGGCAAAAAAAAAAAAAAAGTAGTGTACAGTGGAGAAAAACTATTTTGAAAGAGGATGTGAACAGAATACAGAAAGCAGGCTTAGATAGTACTTTTGGGAATAATGATGAACAAAGGGAGATCTCCATGCAAAATACTGCAGTAAAACAAACCCTGTCCTTTCCTTTTGTGTCATCCCTCTATATGTCTGTGTACCCTTGTGTATTTGTGTTTTTCCTGTCTTTATGTGTTTAGCTGATGAGAGCTATGTTGTAGAATTTTTCTAATACTATGTTATTTACTTTGTAAAGATGTTGAGACATTATTTATTCTGTTTTGTTGCTCATATGTGAAGGTGATGTTTCAAAAGTTATTCTGATCATTATGTATTTACTTATGTAATAATTCCTGTAACACTGATGTATATGTTTATTTCTATTCTGTTGTAAAGCCTGTACTACAAATGTTATCTGTATTGTTATGTTTTTAATGATGTATTTTGTACCTTTGTAATTGTATTCTCATGTTATAATATTGTAATTGACACCAGTTAATCAAATTACGTAACTTGCAAACATTCATTTCACTGCACACATTTGTTGGTCATAGTAATGCACAATATGTGAGAAGTAGGGACTGATAGTGTTTGCACGTGTGTTAATAATTCAGCAAGGGACTGGATAACAGCATTGCTGGTTCTAAGGACAATTCCAAAAACTTTGTGAGTGCACAAGTGGTGGTTATGGACTTGCTATATTCTCTGCAAGACTCTTCCATGGTGATTGTGCACCTGCCCAGTCACAACAGATGGCTGCTGGCCATCTCTACAAGGACTACAGTGGGTCTGCACCTTCGGTGGCCCACCAGTACCATACTCTCTACCAGGACTACAGTGGGTCTGCTCTGTGATGACCTACCTACCAATCTTCTTCAAAACGTCGAATGACTCTGCTGTGGGTTTGCTCTGTTGTGGCCCATTACCTGTCTGCATGTCAAGAGTCAGCACTGTCTTTCCGTTGGAAGGACAACACTACTTCATCAAGATTGCATGGAAATCCACTACTTCTGTGTGCAATTTCTTTTACTAATGAGACTTTGTGAAAAAAAAACTGTAATTACTATTATGATGAATGATCAGGACTATCTTTATGGACTGTGAGAAAATTTTAGCTTTTGACCAACATTGTATCAATAAGTGTGTGCATTTGATTTCTTTGTTATTGTAATTACGATTATGAAAAGTTTTAACAAATATGTATTGCCCAGTGCCCAAAACAATTTGTAAAATATTTTGTGGGGAGCATGGGGGCTATGTAAGTAGGCTGTTTATGTTTTCTTATTGGCAACGTTACATAGCGTTCGGCTATGTAAGTAGGCTGTTTATGTTTTCTTATTGGCAACGTTACGTAGCGCTCTGTACGAAAATCACTGGCTGTGCTGTGTGCAGACTGTGGCTAGTTTGCATTGTTGTCTGCCATTGTAGTGTTGGGCAGCGGCAGCTGGATGTGAACAGCGCGTAGCGTTGCGCTGTTGGAGGTGAGCCGCCAGCAGTGGTGGATGTGGGGAGAGAGATGGCGGAGTTTTGTAATTTGTCATGAACTGCTATATATATTATGACTATTAAGGTAAATACATTGTTTGTTCTCTATTAATATCTTTCATTTGCTAACTATCCCTATCAGTAGTTAGTGCCTTCAGTAGTTTGAATCTTTTATTTAGCTGGCAGTAGTGGCGCTCGCTGTATTGCAGTAGTTGGAGTAATGAAGATTTTTGGTGAGGTAAGTGATTTGTAAAACGTATAGTTTAATGTTAGTCAGGGCCATTCCTTTGTAGGGACATCTGAAAGTCAGATTGCGTTGCGCTAAAAAAAAAAATATTGTGTGTCAGTTTAAGCACAGTCTTGTATAATTGTTCAAAGGGGACGTTTCAGTAGCAACACCTTTCAGAATTCTGAATACAGATTTATGAATATGTAAAAGCGGATAATTGTAAATAAAAGATTAACACTGTAGACATCTAACATGAGAAACTGCAGTCTCAAAAGTGACTAACTTTAGATTAAATACCATAGAATAGGCGCTTATGGTAATTAGCAGCGGCACCTGAAACAATCAGAAAAGTGCACAAGCTAGAGTGCGCGTATATGGATACATACACATACATACAGAAACACTTCTTGAATCCAACGGCAGCAAACAGTGACAGAACCCCAGATTGTAATAACTTGTGCGTATAATCCCAGCAAAAGCACTCATAATTGTTCACATAAACTCTTTTAACATTCTGGCAGGGGAGCTATCACCACTATAATGAGAAAAACGGCCAGAGAGCAATGCTGCGACACTAAAAGAGCAAATGGAGCTTGACAGAAAAGAAGAAGGAGAAGAAGACTTCTGCTCCACTCGCGGTCCAATGAACGAAGCAGACAAGCTCAGTAGTCAACATAAACGGCTTGTCTGGTACCAAAGTCCCATACGGATGCAAAGCCTTTGCGACGAGGCTACCGTCGCCGTTGGAGGGGCAGTGTTCCAATTTATAAGACATTGAGGGCAATAGACATTGGTCCAAATGTTTTTCGTGGACTACGAATGCAGTTCGCCTGTGATGTTTCTGCAGTGGTTCAAAATGGCTCTGAGCACTATGGGACTTAACATCTGAGGTCATCAGTCTCATAGAACTTCGAACTACTTAAACCTAGCTAACCTAAGGACATCATACATATCCATGTTCGAGGTAGGATTCGAATCTGCGACCGTAGCGGTCGCGCGGTTCCAGACTGAAGCGCCTATAGCGATCGGCTGTGTTTCTGCAGTGTTTGGAGGCATTACATGGCTGACCTTGGCTGTAGTATGAGGGAACGGTGCAGATTACGGTGGCCTTGAACCATTTCCCGATGCAAACATCTTAGCTTGGAAGACATGGAGTATAGCAGAGAGTACAGGACTGCCAGCAAATGTTCCGTATGAGACTTTGGTGCCAGACAAGCCATTTACGTTGTCTAGAAGAAGAAAGAAAAAAACTTAATGCCCACGTTCTACTTGCAGCTGCGTTCGGTCTGCCAATGGGCCGACTCTGCAGACTATAGAATGTTCAGACCGAGGTCTGCCCAGAAGCAGAACACCGGGCGAATCTCCTCCAATGAGTGGTAAGGTGTAAGCATCGAACCCATATGCCTGGAGTTGCTATGTGTCACTCGAAAAACTTGAATCACGTTTAGTAACGGTTTTGCGGCTTATTAGGCTTATAGCCACTAAGCGATCAACACGCACTGCTGCCGAGATGATGCACGCAGAACTCTCAACTCGCGCAGCAGGGACTGTTGCGCTCTCTAGCGCGACGCGATGGTAATCGTTGCTAGGTTATAACGTGCACAGATATAACCTAGCGAAGGCTTTTATCTGTAGTATGTTCACGAGCCGATAAACGGCTCGGAGTCATAGTATTTTCTAGAACTTAAGTATGGAAATTCAACACATTTGGACACGCAGTCTCCCATAATTTGAAAACCAGAGTATAGAAGCGATGAAATTTCTGTTTTTATTCCGTAATTTTAGGAATATGGTCATCAAAGTATGCATCATGACTTCTTTTTTCCCCAGAGGATTTTTAATTGGCCCATGATTCCACTTACAGCTGTCTAGAACGAGCGAGTTTGGTTCAACAGTCCACTGCTGCTCACGTGGACAACACTTATTCTGGAAAACGATTTCAAAATATTAAATGGTTGAAACTTTTTGCGACTTCTATCCATCACATATGTGCGCTATCCGGCATGTAGCTCACACAAACATCTATCTTCTATCACTGATGGCATAATTTTGAGAATGCATTTCCCTATTGTTTAAACAATGCTGACACGTGGCTTCTTTTACTAGGTGCTAACTCCTGAATTCCTCGGATGTTGATCCCGTTATCTGTTACGAAGCTTGAAATTGTGAACCAGAATTCATGGTGTCTATCTTTGAGGAATTAACTTCATTGCAGAGCAGCTCTTTAATTCAGTAATGAAAACCATTTTCACATTGGGAAACTTTCATTTGAATTTGTTGTACAGTGATATCCAAAGTTGTGCTTGTTGCTGGATGGCGCTGACCAATTTAACTGAACTGTAGTTATTTACCACACATTCTAATCTTACATTAACGATTTCGCCGTTGTGCGTTTTTAATGACCAGTAAGATTTTCAGCCATTATTGCATTTGTTGTTCATAATCATAAGCTTCAGTTTTGACTTCGATAATCAACGATTTCACTACGTGAAACCTGCTCTGAAACTGTGAGCTGAATTTTGAGTCAGTCCTTCGTTGTACTCGCACTCAGGTCCACCAGTTGAGGACGGCTTTACTCACACTTCTAGTTGGGAGATTCTAATTCCTTAAGTTATTTTTTATTTTCTTGAACTGACTTCTCGAATTGTTCTTTAAATCTCGCCTTTAGTTTCTTTTCTCTGACAGATTTGTGTATTTCCTGCAGACACTGGAATTACAAATATTAATTGCTACTAAGCCTCGCCCAGACAGCGATGTCCAGTTTCCGTCGTCGAGCTTCGTATTGGATTTTCGGGTTCGCGGTTTTTTCAACATTCCCAAATGCTGTAGAAATTTGAGAATCTCTACTGATATCAGTGTCCACGACACTGTCCACAACCGATCCGATTTCCTCAATCACTGTCATATTTTCAGTGGTACCAGTCATTTCAAAATAACAGTTCCTAAACAGTGTCTAATAATTCTAGGTTTACAGCAGCAGTAAAACGTGCTGATGTGGAGGTCATAGTCTGAGGCCCAAAGATTCCGCTGAAATCACGTTCTGTCACTACAAACGACTCCATTTCGCCCATCTATCCACCTATTGTGCAAATAACGGAGGGTAGGATCACTACAAACAGCATAGTGAACGCATCACATTATTGTGGCCAAGATAGACACGAAGCCCAAGTCTACTACAGTAGTACAAGTTTATATGCCAACTAGCTCTGCAGATGACGAAGAAATTGAAGAAATGTATGATGAGATAAAAGAAATTATTCAGGTAGTGAAGGGAACGAAAATTTAATAGTCATGGGTGACTGGAATACCAGAGTAGGAAATGGGAGGGAAGGAAACATAGTAGGTGAATATGGATTGGGGCTAAGGAATGAAAGAGGAAGCCACTGGTAGAGTTTTGCACAGAGCATAACTTAATCATAGCTAACACTTGGTTCAAGAATCATGAAAGAAGGTTGTATACATGGAAGAATCCTGGAGATACTAGAAGGTATCAGATAGATTATATAATGGTAAGACAGAGATTTAGGAACCAGGTTTTAAATTGTAAGACACTTCCAGGGGCGGATGTGGACTCTGACCACAATCTATTGGTTATGAACTGTAGATTGAAACTGAAGAAACTGCAAAAAGGTGGGAATTTAAGGAGATGGGACTTGGATAAACTGACTAAACCAGAGATTGTACAGAGTTTCAGGGAGAGCATAAGGGAACAATTGACAGGAATGGGGAAAAGAAGTACAGTAGAAGAAGAATGGGTAGCTCTGAGGGATGAAGTAGTGAAGGCAGCAGAGGATCAAGTAGGTAAAAAGACGAGGGCTAGTAGAACTCCTTGGGTAACAGAAGAAATATTGAGCTTAATTGATGAAAGGAGAAAATATAAAAATGCAGTAAATGAAGCAGGCAAAAAGAAATACAGATGTCTCAAAAATGAGACCGACAGGAAGGGCAAAATGGCTAAGCAGAGATGGCTAGACGACAAATGTAAGTATGTAGAGGCTTATCTCACTAGGGGTAAGATAGATACTGCCTACAGGAAAATTAAAAGAGACCTTTGGAGAAAAGAGAACCACTTGTATGAATATCAAGAGGTCAAATGGAAACGCAGTTGTAAGCAAAGAAGGGAAAGCAGATAGGTGGAAGGAGTATATAGAGGGTCTATACAAGGGCGATGTACTTGAGGACAATACTATGGAAATGGAAGAGGATGTAGATGAAGATGAAATGGGAGATACAATACTGCGTGAAGAGTTTGACAGAGCACTGAAAGACCTGAGTCGAAACAAGGCCCTGGCAGTAGACAACATTCCATTAGAACTACTGACGGCCTTGGGAGAGCCAGTCCTGACAAAACTCTACCATCTGGTGAGCAAGATGTATGATACAGGCGAAATACCCTCAGACTTCAAGAAGAATATAATAATTCCAATCCCAAAGAAAGCAGATGTTGACAGATGTGAAGCTTACCGAACTATCAATTTAATAAGTCACAGCTGCAAAATACTAACGCAAATTCTTTACAGACGAATGGAAAAACTGGTAGAAGCCGACCTCGGGGAAGATCAGTTTGGATTCCGTAGAAATGTTGGAACACGTTAGGCAATACTGACCTTACGACTTATCTTAGAAGAAAGATTAAGGAAAGGCAAACCTACGTTTCTAGCATTTGTAGCCTTAGCGAAAGCTTTTGACAATGTTGACTGGAATACACTCTTTCAAATTCTAAAGATGGCAGGGGTAAAATACATGGAGCGAAAGGCTATTTACAATTTGTACAGAAACCAGATGGCAGTTATAAGAGTCGAGGGACATGAAAAGGAAACAGTGGTTGGGAAGGGAGTGAGATAGGGTTGTAGCCTCTCCCCGATGTTATTCAATCTGTATATTGAGCACGCAGTAAAGGAAACAAAAGAAAAATTCGGAGTAGGAATTAAAATCCATGGAGAAGAAATAAAAACTTTGAGGTTCGCCGATAACATTGTAATTCTGTCAGAGACAGCAAAGGACTTGGAAGAGCAGTTGAACGGAATGGACAGTGTCTTGAAAGGTGGATATAAGATAAGCATCAACAAATGCAAAACGAGGATAAAGGAATGTGGTCGAATTAAGTCGGGTGATACTGAGGGAATTAGATTAGGAAATGAGTCACTTAAAGTAGTAAAGGAGTTTTGCTATTTGGGGAGCAAAATAACTGATGATGGTCGAAGTAGAGAGGATATAAAATGTAGAAATTTGTTAACATCGAGTATAGATTTAAGTGTCAGGAAGTCGTTTCTGAAAGTATTTGTATGGAGTGTAGCCATGTATGGAAGTGAAACATGGACGGTAAATAGTTTGGACAAGAAGAGAATAGAAGCTTTCGAAATGTGGTGCTACAGAAGAATGCTGAAGATTATATGGGTGGATCACATAACTAATGATGAAGTATCGAATAGAATTGGGGAGAAGAGGAGTATGTGGCACAACTTGACCAAAAGATGGGACCGGTTAGTAGGACATGTTCTGAGGCATCAAGGGATCACAAATTTAGCATTGGAGGGCAGCGTGGAGGGTAAAAATCATAGACCAAGAGACGAATACACTATGCAAATTTAGAAGGATGTGGGTTGCAGTAAGCACTGGGAGATGAAGAAGCTTGCACAGGATAGGGTAGCATGGAGAGCTGCATCAAACCAGTCTCTGGACTGAAGACCACAACAACAACTACAGGATGACTGTTATTAAAAAAAAATCTGTGTACGTGCTAATCAATGCTCTCATCTCTCCTCGTTCTGTTCCTTTCAATATACAGCGAGGAGGCGCAGTGCTTAACACACTGGAAACGTGTGACAGTGATACTGTTCAAATCCCCGTGAGATCATACTGTGTTACTGTTTCCATGATCTCCTTACATCGCTTTAAGGAAAACACCGGTATTGTTCCTTTAGAATGGCGTGATCAGTTTTCTTTCCTCTTCTACTATAATCCGAGTTTGTATTCCGACTCTAATGACCTGAGCTTGGACAGGACGTTAACCACACCATCGAAAGGAATCGAAGCATTTGAGATATGGTGCTACAGACGAATACTAAAAATTAGGTATAATCCTAAAGTAAGGAATATAGAGGTTCTGCGCAGAATCGGAGAGGAAAGGGACATGTGGAAAACACTGACAAGGAGGAGGGACAGAACGATAGGACATCTTTTAAGACATCAGGGAATGACTTCCATGGTTCTAGAGGGAGCTATAGCGGGCAAAAGCTATAGAGGAAGACAGGGACTGTAATACATCCAGCGAATAATTGAAGACGCAGGTTGCAAGTGCTACTCTGAGAGTAGCACGGGAGAGGGATTCGTGGCGGGCCGCATTAACCCAGTCAAAAGGCAGATGACTGAAAATAACAATTATAGTAATATCAAGTGCAGACCATGGTTCAATGAAACACGTCGATAGCAGGAATACATTCAGATATTCAATGATCAGCAATAACAAATATAAAACCATATAAGACACAGCACAGCCACGAGAGAAATGAAGGGAAAGAAAAATCGTTCATATATAAACAGACAGTGAAGGCAGATGAGGATTACAGCCAGAACACTACTAAGTAGTTTTACAGGACAATAAGAAGCTATAGAAAGGAGTATAGAGCTAAGCCTGTGATAATGAAGGATGAGAACGGAAAGCTTATTACTACAAATGAATCTAGAGAAATGATGGAGATACTTCAAAGAACTGCTGAACAACCCGATAGACACCTAAGACGTCGAAAACACGATAGAAAAACAACGATAATGTACAACTATTAGTCGAAGAACCAACTATGATGGAGGTAAATGAGGCAATAAAAATACATTAAAATGGGAGGACCCCAAGCATAGACATGAAATCAGCAGGCTCATCAAAGAAGAGGGAGACAAGACATATGAATGGTTAGCCAAATTGATGAAAGAGGTGTGGTGGAAAGAAGTAATGCCGGAGGAATGGAAAGCAGATGCTGCATGTTCCATATACGAGAAGGGAGACAAAATGTTGACACAGAACTATAGAGGGATATTTCTAATATGCACGAGCTATAAAATAACACCAAGAATTACACTGAATAGGCTCAACCCATACACTGAAGAAATATTAGACACAGCGCAATCGGTGTTCGGAAAGGGTAAGTCAACAATCGATCAAATATGCGCGTTGTTGTTGTTGTTGTGGTCTTCAGTCCTGAGACTGGTTTGATGCAGCTCTCCATGCTACTCTATCCTGTGCAAGCTTTTTCATCTCCCAGTACCTACTGCAGCCTACATCCTTCTGAATCTGCTTAGTGTATTCATCTCTTGGTCTCCCTCTACGATTTTTACCCACCACGCTGCCCTCCAATACTAAATTGGTGATCCCTCGATGTCTCAGAACATGTCCTACCAGCCGATCCCTTCTTCTAGTCAAGTTGTGCCACAAGCCCCTCTCCCCAATTTTATTCAATACCTCCTCATTAATTACGTGATCCAAATATGCACACCAAGACAAATACTAGATAAGAAATGGGAGCACAGTCAGGATACTTTCTGTATGTTTATAGACTTCAACAAAGCATATGACAGCGCATTGGGAGATAAGGTGAGGAGGATGGTGGCATTGTGGGATACCGGACAAGCTGTTACAGCTAACTAAAATGTATGTGATGGAATCAAAGTGCAGAGTGAAAGTACAGAGGGAGTTCTCAGGAACATTTGAAGTAAACATACCGTAGGAATGAGACAAAAAAATGGCTCTGAGCACTATGGGACTTAACATCTATGGTCATCAGTTCCCTAGAACTTAGAACTACTTAAATCTAACTAACCTAAGGACAGCACACAACACCCAGCCATCACGAGGCAGAGAAAATCCCTGACCCCGCCGGGAATCGAACCCGTGAACCCGGGCGTGGGAAGCGAGAACACTACCGCACGACCACGAGATGCGGGCTGGAATGAGACAGGGAGGTATTATATCACCAACCCGGTTCAGTTTGGCTCTCAACAACACCCTGAGCAGAGCAACACAAGAATGTGCAGGAGTCACCCAGAGGGGAAAAGATAAATGTTCTGGTTTTCGCGGATGATACTGCGGTGATAGGAAAGAGCATGGAAGACCTGGAGAAAATTGGAACTGTACTGATGGAAGAAGCTAAGAAAGTAGGTCTTAATATATGTGAAAAAAATAGGAGGAAGGGCTCAGTTATGAGCAAACCATCTAACAATCAGGACCCTAACAAAAGCGAAGACAGACCCATTCACGTAGCTCGGTGTCAACATCAACCAACAAAAACTTACACATAGAACAAGAGATAGTAATGAGAATTCAAGCTGGGGGAAGATGTCTAGGAGGAGGAGGAGGAGATTGGTGTTTAACGTCCCGTCGACAACGAGGTCATTAGAGACGGAGCGCAAGCTCGGGTGAGGGAAGGATGGGGAAGGAAATCGGCCGTGCCCTTTCAAAGGAACCATCCCGGCATTTGCCTGAAGCGATTTAGGGAAATCACGGAAAACCTAAATCAGGATGGCCGGAGACGGGATTGAACCGTCGTCCTCCCGAATGCGAGTCCAGTGTGCTAACCACTGCGCCACCTCGCTCGGTAGATGTCTAGGAGCTATACATAATGTCATAAGATGTAAATTACATCCAGGCAGGTACAAATAAGAATATATCAGACCATCATCAAACTAATAGTGTACTACGCAAGCGAGACGTGGACCTTGACAAAAGAAAAACAAACAGTGGAGAATAAGGGAAAACAGATAGCTCAGACAATTATACACACTACCTGACATCGTAGCGAGTGTGAAAACTAAAAGATTCAGGTGGTACGGACATGTGAGTAAGTGAGGGGAGAATACGGTAATAAAGGCAATAATGGATGGAGAAGACAAAGGGAGGAGATCACAAGCACGGTCGACAATACGATGGGAGAATAATATCATGGGAGACAAGCAGATACTGGGTCTCGGAAATGAAGATGCAGCTGACAGAAAGGTGTGGAAGGCTGGACTGAGTGAGGGCACCGACAGGTTGCAGTTTGTATGGCCAGTATAAGTACGAGGAAGTAAGTAAGAAAGTAGAAACTATAGAGGAAGTCAGAGATTGGAAAACATCCAATAAATAATTGAGGATGTAGTGTACAATTCCTATTGTGAGATAATTCAGAGACGGTCTGCATCAAACCAGTCAGAAAAAAGATGAATAAAAGAAAAAAATTGCCTCCATGTCCCATTAAAGTGATGGTTGGTGACACATATTTCAACATATACTTTCTTTGGACTGGGATTATTCATCTCGAAGTCTGAGTGTACTTCCCATGTCTCATATATCCTGTCACCAACAGTTCCCCTAAGGATGTCAATAATGTTTAGAGTGACTTGTTTTGACTTCAGTCTTCCAGTGCTCTATCAAATTCTTCTAGTAGTGTCGTATATCGCATCTCATTTTCATCAACTTTCACTTCGCTTTCTAGAATGTTGTCTTAAAGACAGTTTCCCTTCTACATCCCTTCTGTATATTCCTTTCACTCTTTACCCTCCTCTTATTTGCTTAGTACTGATTTGCCATCTGAAATCTTGATATTCATACAGCTTCTGCTTTTTTCTCCAAAGGATTCTCTAATTTTCGTGTAGGCGGCATCTATCTTTCCCATAATCGTACATGCTTCTACAGCCTTGAATTTCTAATCTAGACCAATGGTTCCCAATATGGGGTTAATTAACCCTGAGATGTAAAACGAAAATTTTTGTGCGGTAAAAACGAAATGGGTTCGATGAAGATTTAATGACCATTCTAAATTGATTTGTTGCTTATACTGTCTATCATCAAAATTTCGGTAGGATCTTCTAATACATATTACCATTACCAGCCATTTAATATCCTCTACTGGACAAAAGCCTTCTCTAGCTATTTCTGTGCACTACGGTCTTAAACAATATGAATCCCTGTTGCTCCTGAATATCTTATTATGTCATCTACTTACCTTTCATAAGTTTACATTCTCAGTCTTTTCTTATTGCTTGGAAGCCAGAAAGGAGCTTCCTTTAGCCGTCTGCCATGCAACTTCCTGAACACTGTCCAGCCAACCTCTCTTTTTTCGTTATTACCAAAGTTATGTCTCCCATTTCAATCTCTTCCCTATTTGCTTTCCTGTTTCTCCCAGTAATTTACAACTTGCATCTCTCCATTACTCGATGAGTAACACCCTACATTTTAATGCTCTCCATGTTAAAAGAACACATCTCATTGTCGTGAGTCAAAACTGTTAATACGAACTGTTTGTTGAGGTTCATTTTCATTCACTTTAGGAGAGTTATTCTGAAAATTTATTCAGTTTGCCAACAGCACTCAAAGTCAGCTTTACTCTTGCTGTTCAACCAGTGGCAGTCATTACTTGTTATCAGCAATAAATTTTAATAGTATCTATTTTTTTCACATTGGAAAATTGATGTGGGTTCCAAGACCAGTCTCAGTAGATAAAAGAAAATATTTAGGAAGTGAAATTCGAGCCGAAGTAGAGTTTCTTTGACCTTGCAAAGGCAACACTCTTTAAACAGATCTTGGTACAACAGAACTGACTTTGTTTTAGCCAACGGTTTGTTGTTAGTAGCCGTTAGTATTACAAGAAGTCTTAAGAATATTGATTTCATTCGCCTCGAGTTACAGTTGTGAAAGTGGACTTTCGACTACAGTAGCTATGAAATGAAATGATTGTATGGCGTTATTGGCAGGGAGACACCATCTGAGGTAATTCGGCGACCTTGTGCAAGTCTTTTTAGTGTATAATGAAAGTAAAGAACTGAAAGAATGTGGAACATGACTTCTGATTTGCAGTAATGGACACCAAATCAAATTAAAAAAAAATATTGTTAGAAACGAACAGGACAGAACACACCGTCGGCTCATTATTTTTTCGTTTTGTGAAACACATTGAAAAAGTAGAGTTGCAGTTGTCTGATCATTAGCTAAATACTTTAAATAATTTTTCATTTTAAATATAGGAGTGTTAACTTTTTTACAGCCTTATGTTTAATTAGGTCCCAAACTTTATCTAGGGTAATAGATGACGTCTGACCTCGATCAGGCGTTTTGGTCTCAGAAAGGATGGGAACCAATGCTCTAGGTATTCCTGGTTTGTAATTTAATGTTTTATGTTAATCTCATTTCTTACACGCCTGTATTCTCTGTTTCCTGTGTCATTTGCTGCAGTTTTACATTTTCTTGTATCATCAATCAAATTTAATACCATTAAAGTTTTCGCCAGTGCTTGACAGGACATCACCATGAAACTATAAAGGAAATAATCTCCTGACATTCTGAAGATTTACAGAATATCAGTTTAAGATTTCCTTTCTGAACTTAAATTTAATATCTCATGTGTTATCCAATGCCCTGTCTTTTTGCTTTGTTGTTCTTCTGCTGTCTTCATTGTTTAAACTCACAAGTGTATTGCCTAACGCACTCTTTCAAACTCTCAGCAGCCTGTGATTGTGTCAACTTATTCAGGTCTCAACTACTTAGTTTGCTACCTTTCTGAAATTTAATCTTTTGTGTTCCACATTACATACTATTAAATCATAGTGATATTTCATATTTCACTCCTGCCCCTTTAATCGTTTTGAAGTTTAAAATATGGTTTCTAAATGTATCTGAAAGCTTCTAGTGTCCCCATATATCCTTTACGTATAGAAACTTCTCTCATGGTTCATAATCCACATGTTACCGGTATAGAAACTTTTCTCGTGATTCATAGTCCACGTGTTACCACTGACTAAATTGCATGCGTAGCAAAATTGTATCAGGCGGCTCTCCATTCCGATCCACTTTCTTAGTGCATATTTCCCTACAATTTTTCCTTCTCTTTCATTTCTCATCATTGAATTCTAGTATCCCATCTCACTTACATTTCATGTCCCTTAATGCACTGAATAAGTAATTTAATCTCCTCACACATTTTTTTAGTCTCTTAATCATCTGCGGAATTAGTAGGTACTTGTGCTACTGTTCTGGATCGTAAATCTGTGTCTGCCTTGGATGCGACGATACGTTCACTCTCCTGTTTGTAGTAGTTTACCAGCATTATTTTTTTCTCTGGTTTAATGCTAGAAATTCTCCTGCGTTGATTCTACTTGATTTTGAGTTGACAACATGAGCTTATCTGACTGGAAATCTTGTTCCTTCTGCCACCACACTTCACTAGTTCCCACTGTATCTAGCATCAAACTACCCATTTTTCCAACCTACCTACCGGACTAAAGGATCTAACGTTCCACACTCCGATCCTTAGAGCACCAGTTTAGCTTTTCCCGAACAGAGGATGCTCGAATAGCCATCGCCTAAAGATCCGAATGGAAGACTGTTTTACTTCCCGAGTGTTTTAGTCCTGACGATGCTATCATGATTAAACCACACAGCAGAGCTGTGTGTCACCGGGAAAGTTACGTTCCTCCATCCACAATGGCCCCTACACACGGAAAAAGTCATACAAACAGTTCCCTAGATAGCAAGAGCCGAAAAGTAAGAGAATTCTAGCACAATCAGCTTCACAACACATGCGTGTATGTTGCTGACAAGTATAATATACCGAAGAATGGAAAAGATAATTGACCATCTGTTACATGTCCATCAGTTCGGATTTAGAATAGGTAAAGGCATCAGAGAGGCAGTCTTGACGTTACGATTGACAATGGAAGCAAGATTAAAGAAAAATCAAGACACTTTCGTATGATTTGTCGACCTGGAGAAAACGTTCGACAGCGTAAAATCATGCAAAATATTCGAAATTTTGAGGAAAGTGGGGGTACGCTATAGGGAAAGACGGGTAATATACAATATGTACAAGAACCGATCGAAAACGAAATACTTGAATTTAAAGTGGTGTAAGGAAGGGATATAGTCTTTTACCCCTGCTGTTCAAGATATTCGTCGAAGAAGCAATGACAGAAATAAAAGAAAGGTTCAAAATGGAATTAAAATTCAAGGTGAAAGGATATCAATGATAAGATTCGCTGTTGACATTGCTATCCGCTTGAAAGTGAAGAAGAATTACAGGATCTGCTGAATGGAACGAACAGTCTGAGGAGTATAGAATATGGATTGAGAGTAAATCGAAGAAAGACGAAAGTAATGATAACTGGCCCTAACAGGAACAGCGGGAAACTTAACAAAGCAAATGAAGGTAAGGAATTCTGCTACCTAGGCAGCAAAATAACCCATGACAGTCGAAGCAAGGAGGATATAAAAAGTAGACTAGCACCGGCAGAAAGGTCATTCCTGGCCAAGACAAGTCAACTAGTATCAAACATAGGTCTTAATTTTGAGAAGAAATTTTCGAGACTGTACGTTTGGGGCACCGCATTGTACGGTAGTGAAACACGGACTGTGGGAAAACCAGGACACAAGAGAATAAAAGCATCTGAGACGTGGTGCTGCAAAATAATGTTGACAATTAGGGGGACTGATAAGGAATGAGATTCTTCGCAGAATCGGCCAGGAAAGGAATACATGGAAATGAGTGACAATAAGAAGGGACAGGATTATAAGATATCTGTTATGACGTCAGGGAATAACTTCCATCGTAACGTAAGGAACTGTAGAGGGTAAGAACTGTAAAGGAAGACAGAGATTAGAATACATCGAGCAAATAATGGATCACGTAGGTTTCAGTTGTTACGCTGAAACAAACAGGTTGGCACAGGAGCAGAATTCGTGGCGGGCCCCATCGAACCAGGAACCAGTCAGAAGACTGAATCAATGGGGCCGCCGAGTAGAAAGCCGGATAACAGTCAACAGTATCACACGCTGTCACCCCGTGAGTCACTGCTAACAGATAACAACACTGAAGCAAAGTACAGTGAACAGAAAACTTACGACACCACCTTTCCTCCCCTTGCCGACCAAATATGGTGGTCCACAAAAAAACTTTGCTTCAGTTAGAAGAACAATATACACAGTTCCTAGAATTCGCGCTTGACTGCAGATCTAATCCCTGTAGCGACCTGTTTTCATGTAACAATAATAGCTTTTGTAAATGTTTGCGGCCATGGGATTGTGCAGATATTTATCCCGGGGGGACAAATTGCCATTTTTGATATAAATGAAGTAGTTTGTTTCGAGATGTGTCATTACATAAGAACTAAATTTCATAGGTTAAAGAAAAATCTTATTGTACAATTATCACAGAAACTGATGGTTATCTATTACGCCTGAGAAATATATAATGAATAAAACTTTGTATTTCAGATTTAAGCAGTGGGGGCATGTGTCCCCTCCCGCGCGCCGTTGTGGGCACCTATGGTTGCAAGAATCTATGTGTTTCATATATGTGAAAAAATGACACGCTCGTAACAAAACATCCAAAAGCAAGCAAATAAGCAAAATTTGTCAGTAACAAAGGAATCAAAGATACGAGCAACAATGTAAAAAAAGTAAAGTCACATAGTTACTTATAGTCTGCCCATGTATGCAGAGCAAATGCGGATATGAGACAGTGTGGTGTATGATGAATTACTTCATGTAGACTACTGCTTAGAATTGCACAGAGACGAATAACGATACAGTTTCTCCTGGGAGTAAAGCGGATTACTGAAGTAGATAGTGGATCTTTGGAAATTTATTGTTAAATATTCAAAATTGACCCTGAACTATTGTAAAATTATTGCGAATTGCTCAAAAGTGCTACGTACTCTTGCAAATTTGTAATCTAGAAAAATAATAAAAAAAACTTATATATAAAAATACATGGGCCTCTCACATTAACGTGATCACTGCGTATGTTTGGTGTCAACGTCCAGTACTCACAGATGGCAGGCGGCAGCACTACCTGTGGAAGGTACTTAAACCTTTTTGGGTGATGCGGAAAATATTGCAGTCGTCGTCGCAATGCGGAAACGGGGCAACTTATCTGACGTCCAAAATGGTATGAGCATTGGCTTTCGTGCCAAGATTGGAAGTATTTCTGAACCGAAAAAAATTGTAAACTGTTCATGTGCCACCGTGCTGAAGGTAAACCGTGCATGGTAAAATGGCGCTATCCAAAACCGGCACTGGTGCATCTGTGCTGCATCACGGGCCATAGATGACAGGGGTGAACGATGGCTGCGGATATGTTTACTGGCGAATAGACGGGCAACTGTTGAGCAGCTGGCGGCCCAAATGAACCAACAGTATCTCCTCAACAACCGTTCAACAAACGTTGCTGCGTATGGGCCGCCGGTGAAGGTGCCTGGTTCATGCAACATTACTAACTAGAGTTCATGGACCACGAAGATCTAATTTGCACGCCAGTACCAAAACTGGACGTCCACTGAGTAGCAACTGGTAAGCTTTTCATATGAATCAAGTTTTATGCTCCATCGGGCAGATGTCCGTTGGCGTGTATGACGGGAAGGATCCAGGCCGGAGGAGGCAGCGGTATGGTCTGGAGAACGTTTCCCTGCGTGCTTTCCATTAAGGAAGGTGCAATGGATCAATCTATCCTTGGGACCACGTCCATCCCCACATGCAGTCGGTTTTTCTCGCCAGCATGGCATCAACCAGCAGGACAACGCAACGTGTCACACAGCTCGCAGGGTACGTGCATGGTTCGAAGAGTACCACGATGAGTGTACTGCACTCCTCTGGCCACCAAAATCCCTGAATTTAAATCCAATCTAGAATCTGTGAGACCATCTCCATTGGGCTGTACGCTTGATGCATACTCAAAGGAGAAATCTATGCAGCTCGCCACGGCACTGGAGTCAGCATGTCTCCACATCCCTGTCGGTACAGTACCTTCCAGGACCTCACTGATTCTCGCAGCGATCCGCTCTGCAAAAAGTGGCTGTGCAGACTTTTGACAAGTGGTCACATTAATGTGACTAGACACTCTAAGTGACGCACGTAAAACCAATTCATAAAAGTAACAAACATGTATAAGGGAAACTGAAGATGTGTTCGTGTTTATTTTTTGATTCATATAATCATCTCTGTCTCGTACGAACAATGACCTTTCTTCCTCGGACACTATGCCTTCTTCGTTTCCTTTTTTTTTTAGGGGGAATCATTAGTCATTTTACTGGTTTGATGACCTCCTCTCCAGTGCCAATATCTTCATCTCAAACTGTGGTGTCACCGCCAGACACCACACTTGCTAGGTGGTAGCATTTAAATCGGCCGCGGTCCGTTAGTATACATCGGACACGCGTGTCGCCACTATCAGTGATTGCAGACCGAGCGCCGCCACACGGCAGGTCTAGAGAGACTCCCTAGCACTCGCCCCAGTTGTACAACCGACTTTGCTAGCGATGGTTCACTATCTACATACGCTCTCATTTGCAGAGACGACAGTTTAGCATAGCCTTCAGCTACGTCATTTGCTACGACCTAGCAAGGCGCCATATTCAGTTACTTCAAGAATGTATTCTGAACAGATAAGATTGTGAATCATGTACCGTCAAGAGCGACGTTCATCATTAATGGATTAAAGTTAAGTATGAAATTAATTGCGTCCGCTTTCTCAATTATAATTCCTTGTCGTGTTCCAGACCTCACGTCAGTATAGTTCTTCCCTCCTCACGCCAAAGTGCATTTCGGCCTCCTCTCGTAACACGGTGTTGGCTCTTCTGCCAACACAACAGAAACTGCTTTTGCACCAAGCGTAAACAGTTGTTTGTTTCGTATATTCTCATCCCTGTCTTCCATTACAATTATAGAAATGTACTGCTCTCTGTAGCACTGTGCAAGCTATTCCGTGATATCTCAGCACACGCCATATCACACTGTACACTTTTATAATTAATATTCTACACATATTCACATCTTTTTTGTCGTCGTGTATGTGGGGAACCTTATTTCTCATCTTGCCAGTCCATCCAATTTTTAGCATCCTCCTGTAATACCGCTTCCTAAAAGCACCGGTTCTCGTCTTTTCCGATTGTCTCACAGTGCAGCGACCCCGCACGCATTGACAGAGCTCTGATCTTCTACGGTCGCGTGATTACTAAAACAAATGTTCAAATTAGTTTTTGTACGCAGGTCCTGCATTGTTTACGTGTGAAGTTCCGGCTTGTCCGATTTGCTGTGAGAGGCGCTTCACGGCGATTCGTGGATGTTTTCTCGGCCGGCTCGTGACCTCCCGGCTCTGTTTCGGTCGTGACTGGTTCGCTGCGCTTCTCAGTTGGCTGGACACATCCGCGCCGCTGCCGGCCCCGCTCGCTTTGTTTCTCACACTACAGTGCGAACGCCTGCCGCACGGGGCTTCTGTGGATACCGCTGTCTTGCTGGTACATCAGATGACTCCTGTGGAGTATATTTAGTACGGGAAGAAAACATGAAAGAGACAATGAAAAAGGACTGCAGGAACACCTATTGTAAATATCTGCTGAAAGCTACTTACAGGCGGTGAGGCAGAATATCTGGTGCTACATAAGAATAGCATCTAAATCTGCAGCTACATGACTACTTTGGAATTAACAATTAGGTACCTGGTAGAGGCCTTATCGAACCTCCTTCAAGTTAGTTCTCTACTGTTCCACTCCCGAACGCGCGGGGAAGACAAACACCTAAATCTTTCCGTGCAAGCTCTGATTTCTTTCAGTTTATTATAATGATCATTCTTCCATATTTAGGCGGGAGCTAACAAAGTATTTTTGAATTCGGAGGAAAAAGCGGGTGACTGAAATTTGGTGAAAGACTCCTGGAAAAGAAAAACTGTGCAGCAGATGATAATTCAATAAAACAGTGTACCGAGCACATTGCTTGCGTAAAACATGCCCCAATATAAGTATGAAAATACTAAAGACAGATGTGAAGAACTAGAAGGAGTTATGGTAAGAAAATAACTGGAGAAGCATAAAAGGCGGTTGGGGCCTAATTCACAATTCTATCTACGGCTGTCAGGATTTCGTCTATAAAGTACCAAATTTTGAAAGCGGAGTAAGTTCGATACAGTAAGAAAACATATGATATATATAGATCAGTGGGTGTAACAATGCAAAGAACTTTATCGCGGGAGGGAGAACAAGAGAGCATTTCAGGATAAGACGATGGTGAATATATTGCTTAAAATGAATTTTAAAAAGCGAAACAGCCGTACTAGACGAAATAACAGTAGAGAAATTATTAAAATATGGTGTGGAAAACAGCAAAACTTCAAGAAAGGCAACAGCGAACATCATAAAATATACAGAGCTACAAGTACCCTTCACTCAAGGTATGAATTATACGTAAGAACAATTAATATCAGGCGTAAAATAATTCAGAAATTCTCGTTGATGAAGTTCGTAAAAAGTTACAAATACGTTACTCCTTACAAATAACAGAGAAAAGGCAAGACTTGCAAAGAGAGAGAGCTCCTCCAATCTTTGCAGAATCGTCCGATAATACATAGAGAATAAAACTTTTGACAGTAATTGAAAATAGCATATATCCTTCGAATCTAAAAAGATCCTAGAAAGCGTCTGAAAGGAACTGAACGGTATAATAAACTTATTTTATTTATTTTTGTTTCCTGCGCTCAAGTTCAGGAAAGTTTCTGCCCAAATATTTTTGTTTAAAAGATAAGTTCTTCTTTAAAAAAAGCCATTGCACTGGTGCTATGAATAATCCATATTCATTAATGTAGTCATTTATACCGTAGTCGTGTCATCCTATTATATCATATCCTGAAAACTACGACAATTCGTGCTTAGTGAGGATTTTACTCATACACATACTTTAAGGAACCCAGATCTGAAATAGTAAAGCAAAAATGATTAACCTAATTTTAGACATTTCACATCAGATTGTCACCTTTTTCGTCGCAAAGTAATTGTAGACTGACGGGATACCTCAGGATATTTATCTGATTGTTTTACTGTTGGATTATTTCTGATATATTGTTTCCATTCTAGATCAATGACAGTTGGAATTAGGAGCCAAACTCAGGGCTAAATTCGACTGCTTGAAATAATGTGCAAATCCCGCATTACTCTCCTGAGAAGGTCCAATGCAAGTCAGTTTTCTCTACTGAGATTAAAACTGTGTGCCCGACCGAGACTCGAACTCGGGACCTTTGCCTTTCGCGGGCAAGTGTTCTACCATCTGAGCTACCGAAGCACGACTCATGCCCGGTCCTCACAGCTTTACTTCTGCCAGTATCTCGTCTCCTACCTTCCAAACTTTACAGAAGCTCTCCTGCTGTGGCTAAGCCATGTCTCCGTAGTATCCTTTCTTTCGGGAGTGCTAGTTCTGCAAGTTTCGCAGGAGAGCTTCTGTAAAGTTTGGAAGGTAGGAGACGAGATACTGGCAGAAGTAAAGCTGTGAGGACCGGGCGTGAGTCGTGCTTCTGTAGCTCAGATGGTAGAGCACTTGCCCGCGAAAGGCAAAGGTCCCGAGTTCGAGTCTCGGTCGGGCACACAGTTTTAATCTGCCAGGAAGTTTCATATCAGCGCACACTCCGCTGCAGAGTGAAAATCTCATTCTGGAAACATTCTTTCTCTACTTAATTCGAGCGCTATGAAATGCCTATTACCACGCGGATATAGGTAATAAGTGGTTGAACAGTGCAGTGTTGTGTTAACGAGGGTGATTATAGGAAGGAGAAGAAACTGGATGAGTCAAGCTCAACAACCCAACCTATGGACCACCGTTTACAGTGGCAAGTCCTTTCGCTCCACGCGACCTGGGGAACGGGGTGGAATTAAACCCAAGGCTCGACCAGCCCACTGCCCACAGCAAGATAAAATACCACCTGGTTGAGCTGCGGCCACGTGATGTGGCACTGAAATTGTAAGATCGGAGCAGAGGAGAAACGAAAGAAGAAATTCTAGCAACGATAACGGCTGCAAGAGGGGAAATTCACTCTCATAAGCAACTTTAAGGGCAGATTGTTATGACCCGGCGCCTTGTAACGACCGTCTCGGAAACGTCAAAACTGGCCGGCTGTTTGCGTACTAACGTCGTGAGCATGTATCAAAAGTCGTTGAAGGATACAGAAACCACGAATCAGCATCAAGGTGTCTGATGTCCACGCCTCATCGCAGAACGTGGACGTAGGTGGCGTATCTGCTCAGAGCAGGACAGGCGGTGATCTCTGGCAGATCTGACGACAGATTATAATGCTGGTGCAGGCACAAATGGGGGAACATGACGTTCGGCGCACATTATTGAACAGGAGCTTCACAGCACTATTACCCTTACGTGTTCCCCTTGTTGACACAACCTCATCGTCTTTTACAGTTGCAGTGGGCACAGGATCGTCGAGATTGGACGGTTGATCAATGGGAACGTGTTGCCTAAAGGGATGAATCACTTTTCTTGTTACACCAGGTATGTGGTCGTGTCCAGGTATACCATCAACCTGGAGAACAAATGTTGCGCCATGGACGCTTGCCAGGAGGAGGAATCGTAACAGTAACTAAGTGTCCGTGACAAAACGCTAGAACTGTGCTACTATTGATCGAGGAACATGAGAGTGAACTTTTGTCTATATCTTGGCCACCAAATTCACCTGATCTGAACCCGACGGAACGCATCTGGGGTGCTACCGGATGCCGTCTCTGCCCTCACAAACCGCTAGTCCGTAATTTATGGGAGTTGCGTGTCTTCTCAAATTCATGCTACGCAGAATCGCCGCTGTATTGTGTTCCAGAGATGTAGCAGCACGCTGTTAATTAGGTGGTCATAAAGTTTTTGCACATCAGAGTATCATGCTAGCTAAATGCTGGTCAAAAAAGAAGTTAAGCCATAAATAGCAAACGATTAGGACTGACCACTTTATTATCCTCTGCCGGAGCCGTCAGATGTGATCAACACACTCCTTTCCCAGCCGGTATCAGCTCTCTTAATCTTAGAGCCCCTACTCTGTCTCCAAATAGTTCCTCAGGGGTTTGAGTACACGCTCTTAGAGCTCTCCGACCTACGAAACAGCCGTGACAGCATCAGGACTTGAATGTGACACGACGTTCAGACATGTAGTCCGATTAGCTACTAAGTTGGATCCCAAATACTGATGATAAAAAGAATACAGTTTTTTAAAAATTTATTGGCTTACAGAACGTGTTCATACAACCATTTCAACACTAGAAGTGTTATTCTACAGTCTCTTTTGACAGTTCAGAGCACACATTAGTTTAAGTCTTTCTCTTGTATGAAGTAACATAAGCTTAACAAAGGACAGGTTCCGATATTATACAAATTTGACTTCCACGTATACCGAAACGAGTAAGCAAGGCGAGGATGTAACAGGATACACAGTGGTAGTTTGCTATAAAAACCTAGTGGTAATACAATAAGAACAATAAATCGCCGTTTGTACACTTCAATCCATATTGATGACTATGTATCTAAACTAGCAATAAAACGATCCTTTGTACGTCTCGTAACAATTGTTTCAAAATTTGCGGTTACAGCCTTGAATACTTGTGCAAGTCAATAAGTAAAACCTAGACAGAACATGAGAAAAGTTTACAAGAACCACGTTTGGGCATTAGTATTCAGACCCATAATCTCCTGCTGAGTACCAAGTGAGAATACAGTTAATTAATGGTGGTTAGATCTTCTGCTGGCATTCTAATTACCAAGAGAATTAGATCAGCACAGCAGAAAGGGGGGATGTTGGCACTGATGACGAACTCGCACTGTAGAAGAATAAAATTGTTTGCCACCAAATTTAGAATGAGCTGCGTATTGACTGGACCTTCTGACACAGATCTAATATTATATAAATATCTTGTACTTTCTTTTATTACTTTAGTATTCTGATCACAAAAGACATCTACAGTTTCACACACTAACCGGCCGGAACATGATTGGCAGGCCACAAGTAACTCGCAGTAGATTGACTGAAGTCCTCCACGACAAATTCGTATTACATCATCAGCCTTTAAATGAAGTCCAGGGTATGGAATTCGTTGCGTATTGTGAACTTACTAGTTAAAGCTGGCTTTGGCTGAAAGACTTGGGACTATCGAGCCCTCGCAGCCCAGATCAGGTGAGTCCCCCCTAGTCTGCAGAATGCCCCTGGGTTGAAGAATGCTATAAGAGAAAGGGTATAAGTTGTGGTTATTCTGAATGAGTCAGATTCAGCTATCACAATATACGATAGTGACACCCTCAACTTTCATTAACGGTGGTGAGGGAAGTAATGCTTCCACTTCTACCGCATATGCTCGAGCATAGCTTGCTTGAGGACAGTTCTTTTAAATAATCTATATCTATCATTTGCAACAAGCTTACAGCAGCTCCATCCATATCTAACAAGAACTAGGAGGAGCATGCTTTCAGGGATCTGGGAGAAGGGTACTGGATTCCAAGAGACGAGAAAAGATGGAGAGGACGACCAGAAGTATCAGAAACAATACAGAAAAACACGGCTGAAGACCGCAAATCAGGCAAAAGCCTAAGAGAAATCTTTAACCGGCACTGGATGACGTGTTACACCCGTTAAACATTAACAACCATGTTAAAAACAACTAAGCAGTTGTCTACATTTGAAAGTTATTCGCCAGACTGTAAATTCGCGAATGTGAGGCACTTGGCGAAAAGGACGAACTGTACTGTACTGTGCAACTGCGTCGTATGCCTGAAACGTTACAGTCGTACACATAACAATTTCTGTCAATAAAGTACCAGCTGCTTCCGATCAGCCTATACCTAAAGGGAGACGACGGAGAAGTAATATTACCGCCAAGCTGGCTGATACACCAGACAAGAGGATGTTACAGTTGCCGTTTACCACTGTCGAATCTTCTATGATTTCGCCGCCACCACCCCACGGCTGCTGACGACATCGTACATCAGCTGCCACGCGTGGATAAGTTCCCTCTCTCAGTAAAAGCTCGAGAAACTTTTTCAACCATTTTAAATATAATTTCATTTACCAAACGAGTGTTTCTTTCAACAAACGTTGTTTGCATTAATTGACAGTTTTGCCGGTTCTTGATGGAATATTTTATATATTATGAATGAAAAAACACACAACATTGATTTTCAGCTGTTACGCCATCGTATGGCAAAATATAAATAAGCGTAATTGCGAAATTTTTGTGGGACCCAAGATTTTAAAAAGTCCAAACACAGAGCATCTGAGGTGGTCTTGAAAGATAACAGTTGTTAATATTTGATTTAGGACCAAAACGAGAGGATTTATTTCAGTAAATACGCGACGTAAAACTATTAGGTTAAATAAAATATGTGACACATTATATACTGACAAATTACAACAATTGCTCTGAGAAGAAAAGTAAGCTGGACAGTACAGTACAGTTAAATTTGGTGACGTTTTCCAAGACGGTGACTGAACAAGATAATCTTGTCCTTAAAAGGTCCAATATTACAAATAGGAACAGTATGACAAGTGAGACTACGCAGATAAATGAAACACCTTGTAAGACCTCTTCACCAAGAATTATTTTTTGTGTGTATGCTTATGCAAAAGTACATGTAATTTATATTTTCATTGAGGACCAAAGATTCCATATGCCAATATTTATACTCTCTCTACACATAAACGAGGACACGGCTCCAGTTTTTTCAAGGGCAGCTAGGAGATGCCCGGCTGTTAATTTTTGTCTCTTACCATCCTGATTTTGTTGTGCAAGCTTCTTTCTCTGTAGCTCTGAGTAATGTCTAATATGGTGAACTAACTTTTATTAGAAATGTGTTTGAATATTTTACTACGATACCAGTCCACATTTTTATGTTAATTGTTGTACTGCTAGTTCAATTTTTCAGCTTTTAGTTGGGGTGAGGCAACATTTCAACGTGGTGCCGATCCGCATTGGCGTGTTTTGTTAATATTTTCGTTTATTTTACCGTACAGCCTGAATCTGCATTCATTCCAAAAAGAATTTCGAAGATTTTAACTAATTTCAACGCATAGAACAGTTATCAGATCGTGATATGCCAAATCCATTTTCAAAACTTCCTTCGGTCCACGACTGTAGTTGCGCTGGTCCCAATACCAGTCCGGGGGAATTACGACGTGCATTACTTCACTGCTTTGATACTTATTTAGCGAACGGAGGTAGAAGTGAACTCACAGACTGTAATAGTATAAAGTAAAACTTTAACAGAGCCAGTGGAACTACAGTTACTGAACTAAAGGAAAAAGTAGGACATATGCGTATGGGGAGGCGCAATTTAAAAAGTGCACTGAACGGGGCTGTTAGCAGTGTCTGCAGTAAGAAGTGCGAGCAAGGGAACTGCATCTAATCATTCAGTACTGAGTTTGGGATACAGTTATTATTACCTGAAGGTATTTCATCTTTCTTCCTTTATTGATGTTAGTAAGACTTCATGTAACACCTTGAAACTGTGGCCTTCTTTAAGCAGGAGATCTGCAAAAATAGAGTCTCCTGTTCTAATCCTCAAACTTGTGTGATGTCCCTTCAAGCGGATGGATGTTGCCCTGCCAGGCTGGCCTGTATAGAATTACAAGTGTTTTTCTGTATTTCACTCTTTCTCCAGACGTGAAATACTGTCTTTACTATTGGTAAAAGAATGTTCACTGGTGTTGTGCATGTAAAATTATGGTTTGAAGTTCTGAGCTTGTTCAGATAGACTTCTCCTAACTATAGAATTGACAACCTTCTATTAAGGTCTTAAAGTGGTGGGTCCAGGGCAGGGTAAAGAAGAAAGAAGACCTATTTCTTTTGTTAGTTATTCATCTACATTTACACTTTCATCTATGACTAATCTGCAATTCACACTTAAGAGTCTGGCAGAGGAGTCATCGAATTACCTTTAAACTATTTCCTGCCTTTCCACTCTCAAATAACGTGCGGGAAAACGAACGGTTAAATTTTTCTGTGCGAGCTCTGATTTATCTTATTTTATTATGACGATCATTTTTCTCGTTGTAGATGGGCGTCAGCAAAATATTTCCTATTCCAAGGATAAATTTGGTGATTGAAATTTTGCCATAACGAAAAACATTTTCGTTTTAATGATTGTCAACAGCTCGGGTATCATATCCGTGATCTATTTCGCGATAATACAAAACGAGCTGCCCTTTTTCGAACTTTTTCTATGTCCTCTATCAGTACTGCATTATGGAGTTACCAGTGTAGCCAATGCTTGATGCTACTTGTTTGGTTGTAGTTGATTCAGTTTAAAAGTTGTCAGCATTCATGGGGATGGGTATTAGGCGAAGTACGATTGAACAAAAGACAACACGTTGTGCTGTGCTTTTGATAGGTAATTTTACATATTTCATTGTTGTCTTTGGTAAGGTGCGTGATCTGGGGCTCCCGCCATTAGTTTACAGGCACCGGCTAATCAGAATGCAGCAGGTTATTTCTCATAGGTGCAAGGAATAAACGTAACGAGAATTTTAAATCTGACATCTGCACGTCCACAGGAACTTATGCTTACGTTCTGCAACTCGTCATATTGCAGCTTTCTCAAAGGTTACTGGTTTTGTAGATACAATGGAACGAGGTTATAATTTCATTGACCCTTTTTTCCAAAAATATTCACGGGAATTTTGTAAATTATATTTTTTCAGGGTTTTGCTTACTACATTCGAACTTGACCTTTAGAGTAACTTTGGTACTAAAACAAGTTCTTCTGAGACTAGAATCATTGAACTTGTAAGTAGGCTGTTTAGGTTTTTATGTTAGTAACGTCACCTAGCGCTCTGTATGAAAATCACTGGCTGTGCTGTGTGCAGTCTGTGGTTGGTTGCATTGTTGTTCGCCATTGTACTGTTGGGCAGTTGGCTCTTAACAGCGCGTAGCGTTGCGCAGTTGGAGGTGAGCCGCCAGCAGTGGTGGATGTGGGGAGAGAGATGGCGGAATTTTGAGAGCGGATGATCTGGACGTGTGTCCATCAGAAACAGTACATTTGTAAGAATGGATGTCATGAACTGCTATTTATGACTTTTGAACACTTTTAAGGTAAATACATTGTTTGTTCTCTATCAAAATCTTTCATATGCTAACTATGGCTATCAGTAGTTAGTGCCTTCAGTAGTTTGAATCTTTTATTTAGCTGGCAGTATTGGCGCTCGCTGTATTGCAGTAGTTCGAGTAATGAAGATTTTTGTGAGGTAAGTGATTTGTGAAAGGTATAGGTTAATGTTAGTCAGGGCCATTCTATTGTAGGGATTATTGAAAGATTGCGTTGCGCTAAAAAATACTGTGTGTCAGTTTAAGCACAGTCATGTATAATTTTTCTAAGGGGACGTTTCAAACTTTATTCCATTATTTTTCAAGGAAAAAAATGTACAGTCAAAATTCGATAGTTGAGTCCTTTCAGAGAAGGAATTCGCTTTAGATGTAGCCCAATCTCTGATTTATCCTTTGGTTTATACCCTCTACATCACCGTCTAGTTCCATAGAAGTTATTCCTTGATTTCTCAATACTTCTCCCTTCTTCTTATTAGCATTTTCCATATGTTCCTTTCTTCACTGATACTGCGGAGAACCTCCTCATTTCTTGTCTCATCAGTTCATCTGAGTTACAACAATCTTCAATAGCACCACATCTCAAACGAGTCGATTCGCTTACTTTCCGGTTTTCGCACAATTAGTGATTCACTAATATACAATGACGTGTTCAGAACGTACTTTCTCAGAAATTTCTTCCTCAAGTTAAGGCCAATATTTAATGCTAGTGGAATTATTTTGGTCTCTTTGCTTCCGTCATGTGTTATTTCGCTTCCAAGTTTGCAGAATTCTTTAACCACGAGTACTTCGTAGTCACCAATTTCGCTGTTTGGCTTATAACCAATCTCATTTCTACCACTCCTCGTTAGTTTCATCTTTCTTCGGTTTATTCCCACGCCATAGTTTGGGGGCAACAGACGTTCACTCCATTCAAGAGCTCCTCCATTTCTTCCTCACTTTCACTGAGAAGAGCAATGTTATCAGCGAATCTTACCATTGATCCCCTTTCATCCTGTACTTTAATTCCACTCTTCAACCTTTTATTTATTTCTGTAATTACTTCTTCGATGTATAGACTGAACAGTAGGGGCAAAGACTGGATGCCTGCCATACACTCTGTTTAATCCTAGAACATTGTTGTTCGTCTTCCATCCTTATTATTTTCTAATGGCTCTAGTACGTATCGCATAGAACCCGTCTTTCCCTACAGCTTACTCCTATTTTTTCAGAATTTCGAAAATCTTGCACCATTTTGCATTGTCAAACACTTTTTGAGGTGAACGTGTCTTCATTTTTCTTCAGCTTTCCTCCCATTATCAAGTGCAAAGTTCGGAGCTGCCTTTCTTGTGCCTTTATCTGTCCTAATGCCAAACTCATCATCATCCAAACGATCCTCAGTTTCCTTTCCAATCTTTTGTATACTATTTTTATGATCAACTTGGATACATGAAATGTTAAACCGATTGTGGGACGGTTCACTTTTTTTCCGAAAGTGTGATTATATGTCTCCTATGTCATAGATTCCGCGTACCGATTCGAACAGTCGCTTCTTTGACTCTAATGATGGATTGTCTGCGGTTTGGTATCGACCCGAAATTCTTTTTGTATCTCGTCATCAGACAAGTCCCCCCCCCCCTCCCTCCTCCCTCATAGAGACGTTCAGAGCAGTATTTCCATCTATACACTCTCTGCTCTGCGTATAACAGTGGAATTCCTACGCTCTTGTTTTAGTCTCACCGAAAGTTATTTCAACTTTTCTATACGCAGAAGCTCATTGCTTGTCATATCTTCACATTTTTCCTACAGCTATTTCGCCTTGGTCTCTCTGCACTTCCTATTTAATGTATTCCTAAGTGACTTATAATGTTGTAGTTCTGTCTTTCCCTGAACATTTTTACAGTTCTCTCATTCGTCTATCATGTCAAGTTTTTCTTCAATTATCACAGTTTTTTTCGTCATTAACTACCTTGTACAAATGTCTGCCTCTCCAGCTTCTGTGATTGCCACTTTTAGAGATGCCTACTATGGTATCTCATCATTTGTCAGTTCTTCAGCATCTCACTTCTTTTCACATTGATTCTTCGGCATGATTCTCTTAACTTCAGTCTACTCTTCATCATTACTAAATTGTGATCCGAGTTTACTTGTTTCTGGGCAAGCACTACAACCCAATACCTGATTTAGGAACCTCTGTACTTTCTTCTAACCGCCTGTGATCAGGTGGTAACAGCCGAAGATAGTGACATCTCGAGTTATATGGCAAGAATACTGTTTGAAGAATGTGACAAGTGGGCACTTCAAAAATAAACAAAAAAAAAACATAGCATATGACAGTTTGGAATGACAAACAGCACGATTTACGTATTGGGAATTTTAATATTAAATATTGTTCACATATAAGTATCCATACCTGGCGAATGGAAAGCCTTTGTAAGGTACTAAAAATAAGACTGGAGAAGGGAAACCTGTACTTGACAATTAAACTTGATCACTTGGAGCAATAAGATCACAAACGAAAAAGAATATTGTAAAACATGTATAAATGGGGCAGAAGCTTGAAAAATAAGAATAAGAGAAAAAATTAATCGCCACCTTTGCAGAATGGTCATTGAAGACGTACCGCTGAAGTCTCAAGGTTCGACCACATCAGAAATGAAGAAATCAGAAACATTAAGGAAATGAAAATGGAAACGAACGTCAACCAAGTTATTTAATAGAGGCGGTTACTACGATACGGCAATTTAGAAGGAAGAGCTGATAATGGATGGCAAAAGAAGGTATGGAGGTGGATCCAAAAAGAGACAATGTCGACCACCTAGAAGATGAATGACGAATATGAAAGAACCTACAGAATGCAGGAGTCTCCAAGACAGAAATGGGAAACATCGTGAGCTATGGAGATTGAGAAGCGAGGAACGGCGCTAGCTATAATGAACTCGCAGTTATACGGACAGCTTTGTCATCAGTTGTTCTAGCGGTTCATTTAATACAAACTGGTACTTATTATTTGTGTGAGAACAGATTGTACTCCAATGGTCACGGCTACCGCTACAGCCAACACCTGCTGTCGACGGAACCATCTGGATAATGAAGCTCTCCTTATTTCTGCATTACCCAAACTAGCTCTCGCTATTCTGTTGTTCTGGACATGTAGAACGCTTATTTACAAACAAAGGGCGTTTAGGGGCCGTGTACAGCTTTCTGTGTTACCTGATCTCGTCATACTGCCTAGTGATCGTCCATGACACGTTGGTACTTTCTAGAATATTTGCTTATAGCGTCATTCGGAAGATTTCTCTTGGAAATGCCACGTAAGTCTCTTGTTACACTATCTCAAAGAAACAACATGTCATCGGTGCCCAAACTGGGATCGAATAGCAGCAGCAAGTGTCCAGTGAATACGACAGTTCCACCTGATGTTAACCGAGGAATCCTTTTGAGCAAGGAGAATGTAAATGTTACGAATTCACTACAGGACTTTTAAAATGTTTCAGTTCTTGGTGGTGAGAAAATCGATAAAACACACTGCTCAGCAGCGAGACGAGGTTCACGAAATCAAAATTATAATTAACAATATGTATGGTCAAGGTGATCAGAACAGAATGTAGGAGTGATTTAAATTATTTGTCTTAACGGTATATTAATTCAACCTGTTCTTGGGTGTCAAGCAGAGGCATTTTATCCATGTAGCACACGATACACCCCGCGCTGAAATGAAAATAATAATACTGTGTAGAATTATTTGTACGTGTGTGTACAGTCGAATTTTAAAACTATGGAAACGATGAATAATTAACATATAATTCTGTGCATTTTTGAACATATGAGGAGGACTTTTGTCGTACTTCTACTTTATTAAACAATGTTTTACGAATTACAAATTGGAACAAGACTTTTATTGACTTTTCCGTTCCAGTCCAATCTGATGTGCAGTAATGTGAACTGAGCCACAATATTGTTGGCAGAAACTGTTTGCTTTACACTGCTCACAAAGCTCGCCTAAAATAGGTTTTCTCAGGAATCAAACGATGCACGTCACAATGCAAGAATACTCTCAAAGCCTGACAGCTTTTCATCTGAATTAAGGTTAGTGATAATGTATCTCACTTAATGCTGGTTCGGCGGAACCGTTTCCAATACCTGTCACTAATTTCAAGTTCAGTCACAGTGTGTCATTTCAGAATGTTTGTTTACCACGTTTCAACTAATTTCTGGCTAGTCTTCGAGCGTATTTTAATTCATTCATAGATATACTGTATATATTTTTTTCCGAAATTTGAGGTAAGTTTCTGTGGGACGTAACTGCTGAGGTCATCGGTCCCTAGACTTACACTCTTCTTAATCTAACTTAAACTAAATAGCTAGGGACAACACACACACCCATGCCCGAAGGAGGACTCGAACCTCCGACGGAGGGAGCCGCGCGAACCGTGGCTAGGC
The DNA here is from genome assembly GCF_023864275.1 of Schistocerca cancellata. Lineage (NCBI taxonomy): Eukaryota > Metazoa > Arthropoda > Insecta > Orthoptera > Acrididae > Schistocerca > Schistocerca cancellata. Next base: position 206,396,196 of record NC_064630.1, read on the forward strand.
GCCCTAGACCGCTGGGCTACCCCGTGCGGTATATATATATATATATATATATATATATATATATATATATATATATATATATATATATATATATATATCAGACAACTAGAAAAAGTAGAGCGGAAAATACTTAGGAAAATAGTTGGCGCAACTAACAGCAATGGAATATAGATCAAAAAACCTACAGAGGAACTATACAAACATACGGAGACAAACACAGAAAAGATTAGAAAAAGGCAGACTACAATTCTCTGGACACCTATACAGAATGCCATCACACAGACTGACCAAACAGATCTTTGACTGGGTAACCACGAGAAACAACAAATGGGTGGCAGCAGACACCACAATAAACGACAGAATAAAATTCAGAAACATCTTTAAGAAAAGTAAACTACATGAGATACACTGTGACAAAAGAACAGGCGTAAAATGGTCCGAAGAACGCAAGCAATATCACAGCCGGAAGATGAATGAAATATGGGCAACCAAAAAGGCAATCAAGATGAAGCCGAAGAACGAAACCAATAAGAAGCATGGACAGAGGACCGGAATCAGTAACACAGCAAAGAAGGCAGCAAAAGGAACTGGCCATTTAGTTTAGTCCAACTGCGCTCTTTAAGGACAAAACACCAAGAAGGTGAGTCAGGAGGAAAGGTATATGCTTTGAGGGGTTACAGTATTAGTGATTCTGAACAAAAAACTTCATATGGACGTATGCCCTATTCCGAACTGTTTTCGAGATAGAACACGCTTAATATCACATTTTTACGTTTTTTGAATAACTCGAAAACCGCACCCTCCAGCGAAAACGTGTCGCAGTACAAAATTAAACTATATTAAATTTCCTACAAAAGAGGACCTGTTCGTTGTTTTCTCTAGAAGTAATGGTTTGTGCAAAGAGAGCGCGGGAATGTTGAAAAGCTCGCTCGCCGTGCATGCGCTGTGACTTATGTAGTTTTTGTAGGCCAATTTGAGTTAGTTTCCCGACTTGATAGACCAAAAGTGTCCCGTATCAAACAGTTCGTCTCAACTTGCTCTACACTTCTTCGGTACATTGTAAACCTCAAATTGGCCTACAAAAGCCACGTAAGCTACAGCGCATGCGCGTCGAGCGAGTTTTTCAACATTCTCGCGCTCTGTTCGCACAAACCATTAGTTCTAGAGAAAACAATGAACAGGTCCTTTTTTGTAGGAAATTTAATATAGTTTAATTTTGTACTGCGACACGTTTTCGCTGGAGGGTGCGGTTTTCGAGTTATTCAAGAAACACGTACAAAAGAGATATTAAATGCGTTCTACCTCGGAAACCATTCGGAGTAGGGCATACGTCCATATGAAGTTTTCTTGTTGACAATTGCTCAAACTATCACCCCTCAAAGCATCTACCTTTCCTCCTGACTCCCCTTATATATATGTGTGTGTGTATTCAGTCTCTCACGCCGAGTGCAGGAATGTTAGTTTTGCAGTTTTCCCTTCAGTACATCAGTCTTCCCTAAACGATAAACCGCGACGTGTTGCGCTGTGTGACACAGCCATTAGGCAGCGGGAACCGGAGTTTTGTTCTGTCCAAATATCAAAATTTTATAAGTTCATAATAAGTCACGCCATATTTATTAATGTGAGCTGTAATAATTTGTAATCAGTTATCAGATATTCTGTTCAAGTTAGCGCATGAAACGGAGGATAACTACCATTTATGCTTGCAGTAATTCCAGCTGTGGTACCACTCTAAAGGCAGCCACTTGTGTTGTGGTGTTAAAGCAGTTAGTCAAGCTGTTGCTAGCCTCTTATCAATAGTGTAGGATGACACAGAATGTTCCAGAAAGTCTGTTACCCGTTTTCAAATGGCAGTCGCGTATATGAGGCGATTACCATGTGACCGAGGCACAATACGGCGATTCTCCTCATCACTTGGTTTTAGGTGGCAGTCGCAGATATGAGGGGGATACGACGTGTTTGGCTCAAGTGGCTCCAAGCACTATGGGACTTAACATCTGAGGTCATCAGTCCTCTAGAACTTCGAACTACTTAAACCTAACTAACCTAAGGATATCACACACATCCATGCCCGAGGCAGGATTCGAACCTGCGACCGTAGCAGCAGCGCGGTTCCGGACTGAAGCGCCTAGAACCGCTCGGCCACAGCGGCTGGCACGTGCTTGGTGCACGTCAGATGTGGCCGGCCGGAGCCTTGACAAAGATTATGTTGCCCTGACAGTCCCATGCAGTCCGACATTGGGCCTCTGTCTCATCCGAATGCCCCACAAATCAGGATATTACGCGGTTAGATCAAGTGGTCAAATGGAAGTCCACAATGAGACCCTTTCAAACGTAGCCAGGTGCTGATAACGCTGTCTCGCAAGTGTATGCAGCTTCTTTGTGTCCTATACAGTGATCAATCAACATCTCTCGCTGTTCGCACCACTTATGTAGGCTACTAGGACTAAACACACTAAACACGAATAACACTAACGCACTCTGACAGCCGTTCTACCTGTCACAGAGAACTGCAACTCTAATTATTTACATACCAATACGTATACGTATACGAAAATGCATAGACATCCGATCATGTATTTTCAGTGATTCACTTTGGCTTTGTAGCAAGGGGAAAATACGATGACCCATCCCACTTGAAACAAGTTTGTATAATTTGAAACTTCAGAGATTCATTAGACAAAAATTAGTATCCTATAATTTATCTTATATGTGGATAGATCCGCAAAATACATGAACATCAACTGTTTCCATACGGGATTATTTTCTTAAATGGGCACAAACTGCACAAAATCGCACCTGAAGGGGCAAAAAAAGGTCATAATAACATGTGTTTCAAGGCAGCTACAACCTCTTGAAAGAGGATGTAGGGGACACTCTGGCACGGACGTGTGAATGCAGCGACATCTTGGACAACATAACGGCTCTTTAGTGTGGAGTTGAAATATTAGTACAGACAGAACAATCCCGCTTACATTACGTGTTCTCATGCGCGCTTTCAATCATTGAGACCTATCTTCCCAAAGATTTTTTCTCCACATGTAAGTGGGTGTACCACGATTGCAACACATTTTCACCCATACGTCCATATGAACAGTTTTGGTGCTTACCCTCTCAGAGATCGTTTACTGCTGTTTGTTCCCATTTAGTAAAATCATCCTGCATAGTTGTCTATATTGAGATACTAACAAATTAGTAAACCTATCCACCACAACAACATTTGCTAACTGGACTGTCATGCACTTGAAAAAAATAATTCTCCAACAATATCTGTTCAAGCAAGTCTCGTTCCAAATTCTACATTTACATGACTAGTCCGCGATTCACACTTCAGTGACTGGCAGAGGGTTCATCGAACCACCTTCACACTATTTTCCTACTGTTCCACTCTCGAACAGCGCGCGGGAAAAACGAACACCTCAATTTTCCAGTGCGAGCTCTGATTTCTCATATTTTATTACAGTGATCATTTCTCACCACAACGGTGGACGTTAACAAAATGTTTTCGCATTCGGAGGAGAACGTTGGAGATTGAAATTTCGTGGAAAGATCTCGTCGCAATGAAATACTTCTTTCTTATACTGATAGCCAAACCAGTTCGCGTGTCATATCCGTGACACTCTCCCCTATATTTCGCCCTTCTTTGAAATTTTTCCATGTCCTCCGTCAATCCTACCTGGTAAGGATCCCAAAGCGCACAGCAGTAATCTAGCAGGGGACGGACAGACTTCTTTCATCTTCTAAGACTTATACCATCAAAACACAGTCTTTCCACAACATTATCTATGTGGTCGTTATAATTTAAGTTGTCCGTAATCATAATGCCAAGTATTTACCAGTAGTTACATTGACAGTCTTCAGATATGGGTGATTTGTCGTGTAACCGATTCCTTTTAGTACTCATGTGGATGACCTCACAATTTTCTTTATTAGGGGCCAATTAGCGCATTTCACCCCTTAAAATACCTTGTGTACTTAATTTTGCAATTGGGTTTGACTTTTTGAAGACTTTACGAGACTGTGAATGACAGTATCACCCGCAAACAAGGAGATCTGCTCAGATTGTCTCCTAAATCGTTTGTATGGATTAAGAACAACAGAGGGGCTATAACACTTACTTGAACGCCATATATCACTTCTGTTTTACTCTATGACTTTCCGTAAATTACTGTGATCTATGACCTTTCTAACAGAAAATAGCGAATTCACTCGCAAGACTGAGAGGATACTCCATAGAAAAGTAGTTTCATTAAAAGCCTTTTGGAAATCTAGAAATACGAAAATCAATTTGAGATTCCCTGTCGATAGCAGTCATCACTTAGTGAGAATAAAGAGCTAGTTGTGTTTCACAAGAACGATATTTTCTGAATCCCTGTTGACTGTGTGTCAATCGATCGTTTTCCTCGAGGTAATTCATAACGTTTGAACACAGTATACGTTCCAAAATCCTACTGCAAATTGACGTAATTAATTCTGGCCTTCAGTTCTTTGGGTTACCCTCCTTCCTTTCTTGAGTATTGGCCTGACCTGTGCAGCGTTTTAGTCTTTAAGTAGGGATCTTTCGTCGAGCAAGTGGCTGTATATGATTGTTAAGTACGGAGCTACTATATCAGCATACTCTGAAAAGAAACTAATCGGTGTACAATCTGGACCGGAGGACTTATGAAGTGATTTAATCTGTTTTGCTACGCCTACAGCATGTACTTTAATTTAAGCATATTGGTAGCAGTTCTTGATTCGAATTCTGGTATATTTACGTCGTCTCCTTTGGTGAAGGAATTTCGGAGAACGGTATTCAGTAACTCCGCTTTAGTGGCACTGTCATCGGTAACATTACCTTCGCTATCACGCAGTGAAGGTATTGATTGCATCATGTCGCTGGCGCACTTCACATACGACCAGAGTCTCTTTGGGTTTCCTGGGAGATTTCGAGACAGTGTTTCGTCGTGGAAACTATTAAAAGCATCTGGCATCGAAGTTCGCGTTAACTTTCGAGCTTCTGTAAAACTTTTGTAACCTTGGGATTTTGTTTCTGCAATTGTGTTCTGTCTTGTGCACCATGGGGTGTATAAATCTCTCCATTGCTGTCGATACCGTTTCTTTGAATCGAAGCCATACCTCGTCTTCACTTTTGTAGTTCGTTCGGAGTGAATCGAGGCTATTTGTTTGGAAGGCGTCAAGCGAACTTATAATTTCTTTTTTGAATAATTATATTTTGCTTCTATTTTTAGTTTGTATGGATGTTACGTAGTCATTATTGCTACAATGACTTTGTCGTCACTAATCCCTGTATCTCTCATAATGCTCCCTATCTGCTCTGGATTATTTGTTGCTAACAGGTCGAGTACATTTTCACAGCCATTTACACTTCGAGAGGGCTGCTGAATTAATGGTTACAAATAATTTTCGGAAAAAAGCATTTAGTACAAATTCAGAAGAGTTTTATGGCTACCACCGGCTTTAACCTTAGATTGCTAAACCCTCGTAAAAATTTCGATTGCAGTAGTGTACAAAATAGGACATTTTTTACTTAGTTTGGTATGTAATGTTCCACTGGAGATCTAATAATTGTTATTAACTAATAATTGCAATTAACTAATGCATAACCTATAAATTATGACTCCCTTTGAATAACATGGGGAGTAGTAAACTTAATAGCAATGTAACAGGTTCTCAGTTTAGCGTTCTTGGGTTAAACACGTAGTTCAGCCAATATATTGAGGGTAGATTGGAGACACAACCAGTTATAATTATGTAAGGGGAGTACCTATCTATCTGAAATGAGATTCAAGTCATATTTAAACAGTTCAACAACTGTATCATCTGAGTCGGGAGGTTGGTAAAAGGAACCAGTTAATTAATTTGGGACCCTCTCAATACAATAACACATGGCCATACTGATTTGGAATATTTTTAAAAAAGAAATGCGTTACAGAATACTCAACTTTGTATCAATTGCTTATTTAAGAGTGGTTTCAAAATATAGTGGGATAGGGCGCTATGTTCTTCAACAAACAAATTTTCGGCGCCCGCATCTCGTGGTCGTGCGGTAGCGTTCTCGCTTCCCACGCACGGGTTCACGGGTTCGATTCCCGGCGGGGTCAGGGTTTTTTCTCTGCCTCGTGATGGCTGGGTGTTGTGTGCTGTCCTTAGGTTAGTTAGGTTTAAGTAGTTCTAAGTTCTAGGGGACTGATGACCATAGATGTTAAGTCCTATAGTGCTCAGAGCCATTTTTGAAATTTTCGGCTCAGATAATAGAGTCTAAGAGCTGAATGCTTTCTTTAACTTTACTGGTGTTTTATTATTAACAAACCCAATTTTTCTGTAGTCAGAGTCAACATTATTGACATCTGTCAATTTTTGGAATTAGGAATAGGATCCTTGCACAGGTTACGTGATTAAGCTCAGTAACTGCCTTGGAACGCAAGAAGATTAATGAGCAAAAATCACAGCAAGGTGATACATGCACTCTTATAAATCTAATGAAACAGTGTATTGCCTGGAGGGGACGATGCTTTGAGCGCCGGCGGTGATGGCGTTCTAGTATTTCGTAAGCGCGGTTCAGCATTCGAACTGATATCATATATTTCTTCCTTCCATGTCCCAACAATATACAGCGATGCCCAAACATTCCACGGTGCATTAATAAGACGAATGCCGCACGTATTGTGATGGATGTTTCACCGGGCGGCCAGGTCGGCGACGGCGGTAGGGGTGAGGAGGTCCTTCTGTGATCTCTAGTGGACACATGGACCCGGTCTTGCGGATCTGCCGTGACACTCTATTCCTTCACCATGTCCGTCTTTTCAGGGGCGCATACAGCCCTAATTTATTTTTATGGAAGACAACGCGCGGTCACTTCGAACAGCGCACGTGGAGAAGCTGCTGGAACGGGAGGATATTGAGCGAATGAAGAAGCATGTCCATTTCCCGGACCTAAATCGCGTTGAGCATTAAGTGGGATGCTTTGTGGAGACATACTGTCGTATGTCCACATGCACCAGCCACCATCCAGGAGTTCTCAACCGCACTGGTGGAGGAGTGGAGAACCTAGCACAAGAACTCCTTACCAACCTTGTAGCCGGCCACTGTGGCCGAGCGCTTCTAGGCGTTTCAGTCCGGAACCACGCGGCTGCTTCGGTCGCAGATTCGAATCCTGCCTCGGGCACGGATGTGTTTGATGTCCTTAGGTTAGTTAGGTTTAAGTAGTTCTAAGCCTAGGGGACTGATGACCTCAGTTGTTAAGTCCCATAGTGCTTAGAATCATTTGAACCAACCTTGTAGCCAGCTTGAGAGATCGTTGAAGACCATGTATTGCTGTTCGTGGTGATCACACATGTTCCGCCTTTTGTTATATCCAGGGGACCATCATAAATTGTGGTGACTTCAATGTAATTACTGTCTTTAGTAAAAGTGTCATTCCTGTTCGTCTCATTACGTAATTTTTTCAGTTACTTTCTCTACTATACTGCAGCTATTCTTTGTATAAATTTCCCAAGTTTCATTAAGTTATGTTACTTGGTAGTGATATATCACGCGAAGTTACTTTCAAACTTAAGTTTTGCACACCAGTGTATGTGTGAAAATCCTAGACAAAAAGGAAGGAATTATCCAAATGGAACGGAAATCCGTACATGTGATGAACATGGAGAGACAAACATATGGTTAAAATTTCAGATAAAATAGATCATTTATTCAAGAGAAACAGCTTCACAAATTGGGGAGACAATAACGCGTTGGTCCATCTCTGGCCGTTACGCGAGCAGTTATTCGGCTTAGCATTGACCGACGGAGTGATTGGATCCCTCCCTAGGAAAATCGTACCAAATTCTGTCCAGTTAACGCGTTTCCTCGTTCAAAATACCGAGATGGTTGGAAGCTCTGCCCGTAATGCTACAAACGTTCTCAACTGGGTACATATCCGGGAACTTGCTGGCCAAGGCAGAGTTTGCAAGCACAAAGAGAAGCTGTAGAAACTCTCGCTGTGTGCGGGTGGGCGTTATCTTGCTGAAATGTGTCCAAGATAGCTTGCCATAAAGAACAATAAAACGGGGGCAGAAAATCGTCGACGTGCCATTGTGCTGTTAGGATGCCGTGGATGACAACCAAAGGTGCCCTGCTAAGAAACAAAATGGCAACACAGACCGTCACTCATGGCCGTCAGGCTGTATGTCAGGCGACGGTCAGGTTGGTATCCCACCACTGTCCATGGCGTCTCCAGACTCGTCTTTGCTGCTCATTGGAGCTCAGTTTGAAGTCTGACTAATCACTGCAGACAATCAGACAATTCTGTTCCAGTCAATGAGATTCCAGGCCTAAGATATGCCTGGAGACGGGCTGGACAGCAGTGGGATACCAACCTGACTGTCGCCTGACAGCCGGCCGTTGTGACCGAGCGGTTCTAGACGCTTCAGTCTGGAACCGCGCGACCATTACGGTCGCAGGTTCGAGTCTTGCCTCGGGCATGGATGTGTGTGATGTCCTTAGGTTAGTTAGGTTTCAGTAGTTCTAAGTTCTAGGGGACTGATCACCTCCGATGTTAAGTCCCATAGTGCTCAGACCCATTTGAACCATTTTTTTGTCGCCTGACAACAAGCAAAAGTGAAGGTCCGGATGTCATTTATCTTCATAGCAGAGCCCTTTTGGCTTTCATCAGTGGCACCCTTATAACAAAGCGGTACGTCGACGACATTCTACGCCACGTTTTGTTGCCCTTCATGGCAATCCATCATGGGCTCATATTTCAGCGAGATAATGCCCGCCCGTATAAAACGAGAGTTTCTCCTACTGATTGTCATCGTACTTTTCAAACCCTGTCTTGACCACCACTGTCGCCGGATCTATCCCGAATTGAGAACGTTTGGAGCGTTATAGTAGGGCTCTCCAACTACTTCAGAATTTTGACCATCTTACGCACCATCTGGGCAGAATTTGGCGCGATACAGATCAGGAAGGCATCCAGTAACTCTATTAACCAATCTCTAGACGAATAACTGCCTAGATAAGGCCCAGAGATGGACCTATTAGTTATTGACTTGCTCAGTCTGTGAAACACTTCCTTTTAAATAATTCATCCAGTTGTGATGAAGCTGTAATCATTTCTTTGTCTGTCCACGTGCATCACGTCTACCGACTTTTTTTGTCTTGGGATGTTAATGTGCGAAATACAGCTATTTAATATATGTGTATGCAGGTAAAGCCGCAAGCAGAAAGCTCCCAGCGTTTGGATTAAATCTGTAAAAATCCGTTCTCGTCACAGAGTCAATTCATATTTCATGTTCACAAGGAGGGACAGCCGAAAAATTTACTTGCTTTTGTTGAAGAAATGAGAACCGCGAGGAACTTAATATTAGAACTGGTGATCATAAGCAGATGAAGTTAAGGAATTCTGCTACCCTGGCAGCAAAACGACCTATGATGGGCAGAGCAAGGAGGACATTAAAGGCTGACTAGACCTCGCAAAAAGAGAATTTCTAGCCAAGAGTACTAGCGTCAAACATAGGCCTTAATTTGAGGAATAAATATCTGAGAATGTATGTTTGGAACACAGCATTGCGTGGTAGTGAAACATGGGCTGTGGGAAAAACTGGAACACAAGAGAATCGAAGTATTTAAGATGTGATGCTACTGAAGAAAAGGAAATTAGGTGGACTGATAAGGTAAGAAACGAGAAGGTTATCGGCAGAATCGGCAGGGAAATGAACATATGGAAAACACTGAGAAGAAGAAGAAGGGACAGATGGTGGGACATCTGTTAAGACGTCAGGGAAGAACTTCTATGGTACTAGAAGGAGATGTAAAGGGCAGAAACTCTAGAGGAAGACAGAGACTGGCGTACTGCAACAGATAATTCAGGACGTATGTTGCAAGGGCTACTCTGAGATAAAGATGTTGGCACTGGAGAAATATTTGTGTTTGGCGGGGTCTTATTGAACCAGTCAGAGAGAATGATGATACATGTAACTGGCTGTTTTGTGTATGTGCACCTACTTTAAAAAAAAGTAAGAGCCATTACAACGCGTGCCGGGTGCAGCTAGTCGTCAGTAATTGCGGTTTTGTTTAAGTATCTCTTTCGTGTAGTACTATGTTTCTATCTGTAGTACACTGTGCCGACCACAGCAGAGACGCAGGCCTGACGGTGTGTGTCTTGTCTGGCCTGACGGTAAACATCCTTCGCCAAGCGTGCAACAGTCATTGTGTTATTGCAGGGTAGACTGTTTCTGCAGTGCTCTCAGGTGTTTGGATATAGAAGGAAGAATTATATTAGAGAAGCTTGCTTGCTGAACCATACTTGCCCAAAACTAGTCAACGCCATCACCGTCGCAGCTCAATACGTCTTCGCTTCCAGGCAGTATACGTTTCATTAGATTTGTAAAAGCGGGATCAGTAGCTCCTTTGCTCCGGTCTAATACAATTGTGGAATTTAATCTCATTGCATTCCAAGACAGTTATTGACCTTAGTCATGTAACCTGTGCTAGAGTCATATTCCTAATCCCGTAAGTTATCCGAATGTCAATAAAGTTTAATCTAATTATGCACCAATCCGAGGCTTATTTCTTCTTAAAGTGCAGATAATATAGCCCTGCTTCATCTCCAAGGTGTTGACAATCTAAAGGCTAGCGACTGACTGCTGGTGGCTCCTCTACTAGCGCCCACACTATACCCCATTACGGCTTTTACTTTGGTGCGCTAATCACTTGAGATACAACTAAGGACCGCCCTCCAGCTTTTCGTTCCCGAGTAATATAGTAGTGATATACAACAAGCTCTAGGTACCGGCTCTCAGGTTGATGCCATATCTGTCGACTTTCGAAAGGCGTTCGACTCAGTTCCGCGCTGTCGCTTGCTACAAAAAGTGCGCGCTTACGGTCTATCCGATGGCATATGCGGTTGGAGAGAAAGTTTTCTAACAGACAGGAAGCAGTATGTCGTCCTGAACGGGGTGACTTCAACAGAAACAAGCGTAACTTCAGGTGAGCCCCAGGGCAGCGTAATAGGTTCTCTGCTTTTTACGATTTACATAAACGATCTGGTTGATGCCATTGACAGCGGCCTTAGACGGTTTGCCGATGATGCTGTAGTCTACAGGAAAGTAATGTCACACGAAAGTTGTCAACAAATCAATGAGGATTTGCAGAAAATAAATGCGTGGTGTAATGACTGGCAGTTAACTCTCAATATTAGTAAGTGTAACCTACTGCGTATAACAAGGCGAAAATCACCATTAATGTACGAGTACAAACTAAATGCCCAGTCTATGGAATAGGAAACATCCGTCAAGTATCTGGGTGTGACTATTCGAAATGATCTCAAATGGAATGATCAGATTACATAAGTAACGGGTAAGGCGAACTCTAGATTACGGTTTATTGGTAGAATCCTGAAGCGATGCAGTCCTTCAACAAAGGAAATAGCTTACAATACGATAGTTCGTCCAGTCTTGGAGTACTGTTCGTCTGTGTGGGACCCCTACCAGTGGGGTCTGATTCAAGAGATTGAGAAGGTGCAAAGAAGAGCGGAAAGATTCGTGATTGGTACATATAGCCATCACGAAAGCGTTTCAATCTCATAGAAAATTTGAAGTGGGACACTCTTGCAGACAGACGGCGCGCTAACCAGAAGGGGCTGCTCACTAAATTCCGAATCCGATCTTCACCGAGGATGTAGAGCATATATGATTACTACCAACTTTCAAATCGCGTAATGATCACCATTCAAAGATAAGGGAAATTAGAGCTCGTACTGAAGCGTTCAGACAGTGGTTTTTCCCTCGCGCGATCCGCCAGTGGAACAGAGGGGGGGAAATATGACTCTGGGGCAAATTGTGCCCTCCGCCACACACCGCTTGGTGGCTAGCGGAGTATATATGTAGATGTAGATGTAATACACATCTATGTGACGATTCCTATGCATGAATTTGTAATTTCATACATAAACCACACACAAGAAATATTCATCATTACCACAAATAGTGAAAAATTATAAATGGTTCAAATGGCTCTGAGCACTATGGGACTTATGGTCATCAGTCCCCTAGAACTTAGCACTACTTAAACCTAAATAACCTAAGGACATCACACAACACCCAGTCATCACGAAGCAGAGAAAATCCCTGACCCCGCCGGGAATCGAACCCGGGAACCCGGGCGCGGGAAGCGAGAACGCTACCGCACGACCACGAGCTGCGGACTGAAAAATTATATACATTTATAAACAGACAATGATAACAAAGCAATAGCTATATTAATGACACACTATACTGGTGTTACAGATTCTCTTCAGCATTTGCGAGAACGTCTTATGCATTACTAGTATAATAGCGAATATTTACGATATTATTACAATATGACCATTTTTGCACAAATGCCGTTCCCTGAGTCTTCTGCGTTAGTGATGCAAACACTCAGGTTATTTATTTCGTTTTAGGGAAGCCTGAGCTCTAGCTTTTCTACTTCTGGTAAACAGTATTCCTATACTGCTTCTCGGAGTAAGACTTTACTCTTTGTAACTGTAAAGGTTCAGATCTTGCTAAGATAAATGTGTAACTGGTAATAAAGTGTTTCCAGCTAATTTTATTCACTTAACATTCTCTGCTTTACCTGTTTCACAGTGTTCAAGATTCTCGAGGAGAGTTTTATGGCGATCATCTTAAATGACGACACAGCACACTGTAGTGGTGCACTCTATACGACTCTACAGCTTCTTGACGTGCGTCTTTTGTAATCTCTTCCCGAGGACCCACAGTTTTCCTCAAGATTATTCCTTGCAAGATACCGTACTTGACATTTTTTTCTTTTGTCAGCAGTCTATCTACTTGTGTATTGCCGTAAATCATCTCTTCTTATTTTCTGCTAATCTTGTTATCTCTTTGTCGCTACTACTCACAACATCCTCTAAATCTGTTTCGCCTCTACAAGTTTTCCCCACTACCGCTCCTTTCTGAGTACAGTGGCAAATGTCTCACCAACCTGTCCCTCCTTATACTAAAGCCCTTCCATACATATCTTCCGTCAAGTATTGCCTGCAACACTTCTTTAGTTTAATTTATATCTTCACTGAATTCTCAACAGGCGTCGATAGAATCGCATTCAAATACTTTCAGTTCCACCCTTTCCTCTAGATTTCCCGTGGCCCCCGATACACTGATGATTTAGTCTACTTTTCGCCCTCTGTATAACTTCATTTCCTACACTGTATCATTTCCAATTTTGTGTACAAAATATACTGCCCGTTCCGTTCACCGTTTTCTAATTTTAAAATGACTATTTTCTTATTAGTATCTGTTTTCTTTCGAAAAGATGTTGCTCATCTGCCACTGTGCATCATCCACAACGTTGTAAGAATTGAGATTGTGTTACTCCAACTTACACCTGCCAAGTCTTCACCAGCATCAAAATACGCTTGGAAGTTTTACTTCATAAACCATAATTGATAGTCCAGTACCTTTTCCTTTCTGAAAGCAAGCCTGTTTTTGTTAAATACTTCTTCGTTTTTTTTTTTTTTTCTTCTGGTCTTCAGTCTGCAAGAGTGCTATGTCAGACTGATAGTGCGACTGTTTTCACATTTATTCGCTCGTACCTTTATTAGCGAATCGATGATGATAATATTTTCTGGTGAATGAAGTGACATGGGGGTAGGGTGTTTATTACACAGGGTGAACTAAAATTTGCTCACTCAGACACCGCAGTGTAGATCCTTGCATACTAAAAATACAAGATTCTTGTCAGACACAGCGTTACAGCGTTGCCATATTATCTTCATTTGACGTCCATCTTCTACCGCAAATATTTATGGGAAGAAATTTCGTAAGCTACCCAGGATGAGCCAAAATTTGTGCACTCGGACGGGGCGATTCCTTGCCAGCTGACGGTAGAAATCACTTTGGCGTACGAGTGAGCAAATTTTGTTTCACCCTGTATGACCCTCCACGTCACTTCACTCAACAACAAACAATATTATCATGGTGTCGCTGATAAATGTAGGAGCGGATAAATGTGAAACGAACTGCACAGTCAGTTTACATACAGTTTTTTAAAGCGTTAAGTAGAATGATATGGAATAAGACGATGTAAATTACATCATTTTGGTAACGTGTTGTCTTTGTGTGTTTGTCATCAGTAGTTAACGAAATGATTTCGTATAGATGTAATTGTATAGGTATCCACTGTTTGTGACGTTTATCTGTTACCACCTACATGCCTGAGAAGTGTCTTCTGTGTTTAACAGAGGGTCGAAGTAACCATAGTGATCCTCATTACACTGATTTTACTTGGGCAGATGTGGAGAGAATTAACCTAGTCTCGACAATGCACCTTGCAGTAGTTTTCCACTATACTACTCTAGATGCTTTTACTGTCTCAAATATTTTTCATTTAATTTCACCAGATTCTGAATTTCAGTTTACCGTTTCATCACATAGTCCTTTTTCTGTAACTTCGTTAACACAGAAAGTACTAAATTATTATCTGATTGTGAGTCTAGGTCTGCACCTTGGTAAGCTTCGCAGTCGTGATTACTCCAAGGCGTAATGGATTCTGCAACTACAGAAGAATGTAGTAATTAAATACCAGGTCCTGTTAAACTGTGTTGGATAGTTGCTGATCTTCATTATCTTGCCATTAAATGATTTTCTGCATTCAAATATGGTAGGCCCAACTTACATTCAAAGTCAATGTTAAGTCTAAGAAATCTGATGTCACAATTACACATCACGTACAAATTTCGTTTACCGTTTCTGTGTGTATTTTTTAGCCACACAGTATTACGTTGTGAACAAAGCAAACTGTCCGTAGCATGAAAAACGTCTGCATCCCCTCTTAGAACATTCGAACATAACATCCTTTAGAAACCACTGTTCTAGGGGGACGTAGACGAAGGACTAGTGAATATAAAGCAGTCAACATCACCAACAGGCTATTCGAACATCATAAAAAGACGTCGCTAATACTACAAACAGTACCGATATACGCGAATTTACCTTTTTGACGATTACGTTTAAATATAAATTATATGTGACATTTGTACATTTTCGGTAGTTGCCATTTTAGTTTATACCTTATTACTAACGTATTAAAATTGCTACTGTCTTGCGTCTAATGCACTTGCATCATTTGACGGAAACCTGATAGTCACTTGCCACTAGTTGAAAAAGGTACTGGCAATAGATAGTAATACATCCAGAGGTGCTATTGAAGTACTGTTTTCTAAATATTTGTCTGACTGCGATGTACTGTAGATGATACCTACTCATATCTCCTGCTCTTTCCTAATTATACCTGCCTTTGTGACTTGGGACAGGGACTTCGATATAATAAGGTGAAAGCTATAAGCTCTCTTCTCATTTCTTTTGCCCCAGCCTGAACTCTCCAGTGAGTTTTCCTTCTACCTTCTCCATCACTGCAGTGTTCTGATAATCTAGAACTATCATATTTGCATTACCTTTCACATCTTTCATCAGTTCAGTTATTCCTCATATATTCTCACTATCAGCTTATGACTTGGGCATGTAAATCTCTTCAGTGACATTTGGAGTCGACTTAAGTAATCAGAACAATTATATGGTCACTGGGTTGATCACAGTGAATGTTCCTATTACTTGTCTTCTTATTCACACCGCAATATAATTTACTGATAAAATTTCTAGTATCCTGTAATCATGTGATCAGGAAACTCTTTTTATTGATTCCACTTCACTTGGCTTTTTTAGTCTAGCTTTGATCTACTCACGTTTTTGAGGGTTTACTTTCTCCCAACAAATTTTGTACTTCCAACATTTCACACTTCATTTTATAGAACGTTAGCGTTATTAGTGCTCCTCGTATTCCACTTCTGGACATTCCAACTTCTACAAAAGAGAATTCGGTTGCTTTTCAATCTTTTTGCGAATGGAGCAGTTATCGTCAGAGTAACAACTTATAAGACTGTGCGTCATGTCGATGCAATTTTGTGTTTCTAGTGTAGTAATCTTCTTTCCTATCCATATCTTCATGTCACCTTCTTTGGAGCTTTCCCCACCTAAAGACGAGAGGGATCTCTGAAGTTTTGTCTGCAGTGTCTATTCAATTTACTGAAGGGGATCTTCTGATGCATAGTGGCGTATATTCTGTGAACTACCCGTTTGTCGAACACCTGTATGGTTCTTGAAGCTGTTTGACAACCCCCATTTAAAAGTGACTTTGATGTGGTATTGGTTGGAGTAGCTTTCTTTAGAAGTTTCTAGTTCAGTAAGAAATAATGCCTGTTCATTGAATCATGGGCCTTCGGGATGCCAATTGAAATAATTTAGGTTGTTTTAAGTACAGCTAGTGCTGTGGTTCTGTACTTCCTAAACTTCGACTGGAATTCATCAATGCAAGAGGCCATGTGTATCTCAATTTGTTTGAGTATTGCATTTGAGAGAAACTCCCTATGTTACCAGTAGTACACGAATCCCTCTGTAGGATTAAGGTCCATTTGTCTCTTTTTTTGTGTGTTGGTTGAATGAGGGCTGAGTTTCATTTGTATGTATTATTCCTGTTACCCACATGTGTGATTATTTTTTGAAGATTTACAAGAAATTTAGAAGTTATATCTCATAAGGTAACTCCAAGCCATTATATATAATCTTGGGCCCTAAGGAAAGGATTATGAAGAAAAAAGTAAACAACTTATGCTTGATGGGAAAGGAAAATAAAGTAGACTTATAAAATAATGCAAAATGAATAATAAAATTTGAGAGAAAACAATAATACTTAAATAAAAGAAATATTTATTACTTCAAAAGTAAAGCTTGGGGATATTTACAATTTTCCTTCAGTTATATACATTTTAAGTTTCTGCCAGATCCTATACATTTATACATTCTTTAACATGTACATGTTGTTACAAGTATTTATTAAAAATAATTACAAACATATAGTAAAAATAAGTTATATTGCAGGTTTAATATCAGCCTTCACTAGGTTTTTGGTAGTCCTTTTTACAAAAATCTGTCAAAAATAATGTTTATTCTTATTCATCAAACTAGTGTCTTTCAAAATGAATGTGCCCCACTTTTCCTTAAAGATATGTTGGCCATATTTCCCCTGAAATATGCTTCACTAGAGCTGGTTGTATGTGAATGTAATTGTACTTCTGGCACTGACACTTTCTCAGGACATCAATTGTCTACCACTGTTACAGTATTGTTGCTTACTTCATCAGTAATTTAAAAAAGTACACTCTATTCCCCATTTAGTGTCATGTAAACAGATAAATACAGAATTAATTTTCTTGCAGAAGTCCTTTAAACATATGTCACAATCTTACTTCATAACCAAGCAAGTATAGGTGTTGATTTAATCCCTTAAGATATTGACATATTTGTCATTGCAGACTAGCACACCAATCTTACTGTAAACAGTGCAAATGTATTTACTAGAGCATTATCACATGAGAAGCAAAGAGTTTAGACTTGAAGGTTAGCTGCTATATAAGGATACAATGATGAAGCAACATTTGAGACATGCATCCTACATATAATGCATATGACTTTACTGAGAAGTGTGTTAGAGAGTAAATGATTGTAAGATATGTTCATGTGGTGAAATGAAAGTAAAGAGCTGGTATGAAAAATCTTAATGATAGACATACTATTTTAGAGATTAAGTTTAAATGGTATAATGATGCAAATACTCTATAAATCAACTCAAGTTTATATCTGTCTGAAAGAAATGATTAACAAATTGTTGAAGATAAGCCTGTTTCTTTTATTTGGTTTTCGTTCTGGTGGATTTTATGAACATTCAGTCAATAATAATAACGGAAATAAGTGATAGCAGAGACTGTAATGGAAGAAACAACAGGCAGTTTTCTTTTAAAAGTCCACATTTCATAAACAGTTAAATTAGTGACTTGACATTGTTTATAATACAGATAAGGACACTGGTCATACATATTTGCTCTTCCACTTCAACAGACATAAGTGTAAATTTTTCTTAATAGTTTCTGTTGTATAGCATTCACAACAAGAAAAAAATTACATAAAATATTTTTGAGACACTTGTATTTACATAAATTCAAAGACAAATAATAAAAAAATTGAAGATTATTTCATCAAATGCTGATAAATCCTGCATTTGTTCTTGGGATAAATGAAACGAAAAATTACTCTGTCTGAGTATTACAAATATAACTGAATTCAATTTTCATTGCATGTAGCATTAGTATGATGTGTCAATACATATGCCAAATTCTTTTATTGTAATTTATTTATTTCAGTACATGGATTTTAAACATTTGTTAAATAAATTACATGGAGTAGTATGGTGTAAAGTACCTTTCCATTTACCCAATTGCTGTAAAAAGCTGACAACTACTGAACAATAGGTAAAATGAAGTAGTTGTTTGATTCTTAATATAAGTCTCTGTTGGTGGTCTCAGTATTAACCTACATCTTCTTGATATAGCTAAAGAGAATAAAGAGAATACCAGATATCTTCTATATCAGTTATGGAATCTTTTTCCATTTGAACACACAGTTTCTCAGTACATAAATAATAACAGCATCAATCATAAATTTGTTAGGAGTGAAATAGGTTACGTGTGGCTGCCTAAAACTCAAGAGAATTGTCATTACTGACACAAGAGGAAAATGAAACTTGCTTGATGACGACTTCTGTAGCTGCTTTTCAACAAATTTCTATCTCAGTAGCTTTTACTTTGCACAATGACAGAGGAGCCAGTCCAGTGATACATTACATTGTCTGCACCAAGCCAGAATTCATTGCATGAATCTGGAATTAATAATCACATATTTCTATGTTTATGGATGTGAGTTGGTCAAGGGAATCAATTTTTGTATTTGCTCAACACACTCAGCGCTGCTGAACAGATTCACTACAGATATGAGCTAAATCATTAAAGAATACAATGATTTATAGGTGTGTTACTGAATCATGGAGATTATTTTTACATCATAGTTTGTTAAAATCAGCAAATATGTAAAATCTCGTCCTCTATTGACTAAATTACTCAAAAAACGCCTCAAGAAAAGAAATATGTATACTGTTAACCAGATGCCATCTTATATTTTTGCAGCCTTTGGAAGGCATTCCAACACTGATGTTCAAAACAGTTTATTAAAAACTCCCACAAATCTTTTGGAACAAGTGCCATAACAGCAAATGTATTTCACACACATGTTTATGTTAAATTGAGCAGTGTGTTGTCACATTCCATTTGAAATCACACTAGAAGCAACTTTGCTCTTTGTGTCAGAAGTGAAAGTGTATTAGCTTTGAACGCTATTAAATTCAAAGTTATGAAATTGTACGCCTTGTAATACTGTGAAGAAAGGGAGAAGAGTGATAGTTGGCCAATGGACAGTGCACTTGGTTGTGGTGAAAGTATAACTCGCTTATGCGTTCAATAAAACAGCTGTTGTACAGTTTCTTATTTTCTTTCCTTGGTTTCAACGATTACTGGCTGAATTTAACTATATTTTTAAATAACTGGGTGCATAAGAACCCAGAAACAACGCGCACGATGATGATTCGAATTATTCATAGCATTTCCAATAAACGTAGTCACGATGCCTGCAAGTCCAGTGTCAGTCCCATTATTAATAACAGTGCACCACCACAACATGGCAATGTACAGAATGTAGACAATCGTTAAATTTTGGTCATTGAGAGTTGGACGTACTACAGTGTAGATAAAACCACATTCCAGAACACTGCAGATATGTTTCTTCCACGTCAGCTTCCCTGAATAATGATGTTAATCAGATCAGTTGATATATTTAGCCCCTTTCCTCGTATGTTATATTCAGCAACATGTCTGTCAAGTTCAAAATCTGTTTTGTTCACTTGCAGTATACTCCTGGGACAGAGAACTCTTTTGAGGATGCTGTAGTTTCACAAAGCACCTAATTTAACAAGTGCCAGAGTACTCAGCTTTTTTTCCTTCCTTTTTTTTAGTGTCTCAGTTTTACAACTGATAATGCTTATCCAAACGAAATCAATAAATTCACTATTGAAGCTCCTTCTTCGTCCTAACAACTGTTTGCTACTCAATGAGCAGCTGAGTTGACAGGGCTCACTCAAAGTCATAATCCTCTGACGGTGATCTCTACTACCATACTGACGGTAAGATTGTCCTGCTGATCTGCGTGTGAATGTAGTGATGGACTTCTTAGAATAAGTCTAAATTTATCACGTTATGTAATAGTGCTAGAACGAAGTTGTTGGCTGAAAGACTCCATCACTGACGCATTGTAACCAAACGACAGGAGTTTCTCGAGGCTGTCACTGACAATAGCTCATGCTGATGTACACTTAGTGGACCAGACCACAGTTGAGAAGAAAACTGGGGTGGTGTGCTCGATGAAGGGCGTCTGCAATACTTCTTTACATCTTTGGAACTTTTTACTGTAATTCTCAAGGTTATCACAGCATTTGATGGGAGGTAGGCTAATGATGTAAGATAGTATGCTTGCCATTCTGCCACTAATAGGTATTGCCCAAGTGACAGGTGATGTATTGGGACAATTAATGGAGCAGTTCTTCAAGGGAGACCTAGAGAGTCGCCAGTGCTGAAGTAAATCCATCGCAGCACAGTGCAGTTCTGAAGAATTCCAGATTGGTGTACTCGATTATGCAGTGTGCTTGCAGTAATTTTGATGGTGTGTGTACTTCTTACAAGGTTATCACAGTACTTGATGGTGACAGGAGAGTTTTAGTCTGGTTGCTCTTTATTTTGGCACTGACACCTAGTGCCCAAATGGGAGGTGACGTTCAGGGCCAACTATTAGAACAACTCCTCGAGTCCTTGACAGTCGCCCATGCTGTCCAGTGGACGAGACCGCGATTCAGAAGAACCCGGGGTTGGTGTGCTCGATGATGCAGCGCTTGCAGTACTTCTTGACGGCGCGGTAGCCCTCGATGGAGATCTGGCAGTCCTGGATGTTGAGCTGCTGGAGGCCGCGGCAGTAGTAGGCGACGCACTGGACGCCGCGGTCCGTGACCAGGTCGCAGCTGCGCAGGCTGAGCTTCTTGAGGTTGGGGCAGCTCTCGGCTAGCGCGCGCAGCCCCGCGTCGCTGACGTCGCACTTGCCGATGTCGAGGGCCCGTAGGCGCGGGCACGAGCGCGCCAGCACGGCGATGGCGTCGTCGCTGACGGCCTCGCAGCCGCGCGCGTTCAGGTAGCGCAGCTTGTAGCAGCGGCGCGCCACCACCTTGAGCCCGGCGTCCGACACCTGGTCGCACTTGGCCACCGACAAGTAGCGCAGCGTCGCGCCCAGCTTGGCCAGCTCGTACAGCCCGAAGTCCGTCACCTGCGTGCAGTCCGACACGCTCAGCTCTCGCAGCATCGAGCAGAAGCTCGGCACATACTTGATGCCTGCGTCTGCAACAAACCAACAGGACAACGTTCCAATTAGCCCTTGGACCTACTGCGGGCTGGTGGCTGTGGAAATGGATTATCTGCGAAGAAGTGTGACAACATCAAGATTCTCAACTACATCCCTACACTGTATTACGTGCTGAGCAAGAACAGACTCCGTTTACTAACATAAATACACATACACACTCTAGGCTTTCACATTTTGTCTGTAATATATCGTACCAGAAACAAATTAAAAATATTCTTGATCTGTGTGATAAAAGTGGCCAAGGTTGTTTCACAATTATTTAAATCCACCTCTGCAAGAACAAAAACGTGTGCTTTTTACCATACCCGTTTGCTTTTATTCACTTAAAACAACTAAGCACCAACACACAGTAAAGGACTGCTTAAAGACCATAGAACTATTGTAAAGAGAACACTATCGAAAAACATCGAACACGTAACACAGAAAAAGAAAATCTTTGCCTGCTACCTTCCCATTTCTCTCTCCCTCTCTCCCCCTCTCCCCCCCCCTTCTCTCGTTCACTCTTCCTCCCATTTTATCTCTACACCCCTCCAACCCACTGTTCCTTCCCCTAGTTTATGTTCACTGTTCACTGCCTTCAACTAATCTTTGTCACCACCAGCATCAACCTGCTACCTTCCCATTTCTCTCTCTCTCCCTCTCTCCCCCTCTCCCCCCCCTTCTCTCGTTCACTCTTCCTCCCATTTTATCTCTACACCCCTCCAACCCACTGTTCCTTCCCCTAGTTTATGTTCACTGTTCACTGCCTTCAACTAATCTTTGTCACCACCAGCATCAACCATTCTCCAGTTAGATCAGTAACTCCAAACACTACTGCTTCGTGCAACTCATATAGACTGTGCAACAGAATTAAGAGATCACCTATTTGAAATCCCCATAATTGCCATACGTTGCGACGCACGAGTTTGAAACTTGGCTCAAAGGTCCTTACAGACTTCCTGTGTAATGGTGCAAAAACACGGCGCCCACTCGGGCTTGGCATGCTTCAAACAACAAGATGTCGACACAGGCGAAGAAAACACCAAAGCTCGAAATTTCATGTGAGTGGTAAGTTGGGCCAGTGATGTCTCATTGGCACCAAATTTCATCACAATTCTGCCCAACGCCACCGTGGCCGGGTTACACGATGAAGAGGTCGTTATAGTCCGTCTTAGCCACGCTGGGTATCGCTGGTTCTGAATTCCATCGTCCAGACGTCAAAAGAAGGGATGAAATGTGCGTGAGAGGAGCTGCGACGACCTTCTCATGGTAGCATTGAGCAGACTTGTGGCGAAATTTGGTGGCAGTGCGACATCATTAATCCCCTATACAGATCACATGAACTTCTGAGCTGAGGCCTTTCTTCGCATGTGTCGACACTTTGCTGTCTGAAGAGTCGAAGAGCCCGAGGGAAGTCACGGAGCTCCACGCTTTCGCACCATTCCAGAGGTAGGTCGTAGGCACCTTTCCACCAAATTTCAAACTTATGCGTCGGAATGGGAGATAATTACGGGTTTCGAAAAAGTAATCTTTTAATTTCGTTGCGCAGTGTACATAAATACAAACATACAACAAATCACAGATTAAAAGAACGTTTTCTTGTTTTTGGATTAAGTGAAAACCAGAACAGCAAGTAAGTTTTCAACAATACACAAAACAAACAGACACGTTTTTAACAAGGAGAACGAAAGCAAAGATAAGTGGTGCAATTTTGTATCGTCAAGAAGTGTGTAATGCTGCACGCTAAACTGAAATTAGGCCAAAAGCTATCAGCGTGAAACGCAAGAATATGCATGCATGCAAAATTCCCAGATGTAAGAGGAAATTAGGCAGATTTGCAGCAAGTAAAAATGAAGTTCAATATGTTTTTGAACGCACGCTGCTAGACTACAAAGCAAAACAAAATTATAAACCTGTATCGTTCCATATCATTGTCGATGTTTTAAATAAATAAAATGAACCGCGAGGAATAAACTAAGCGTTACTGCTTTGAAGTACAATTAATAATTTAAAATAGCTCGGGCGCTGCTCGGACGATGTCTAGAGAGGTCCAGAATTCGCTCTCAGCAAATACACTCCTGGAAATTGATATAAGAACACCGTGAATCCATTGTCCCAGGAAGTGGAATTTTTATTGACACATTCCTGGGGTCAGATACATCACATGATCACACTGACAGAACCACAGGCACATAGACACAGGCAACAGAGCATGCACAATGTCGGCACTAGTACAGTGTATATCCACCTTTCGCAGCAATGCAGGCTGCTATTCTCCCATGGAGACGATCGTAGAGATGCTGGATGTAGTCCTGTGGAACGGCTTGCCATGCCATTTCCACCTGGCGCCTCAGTTGGACCAGCGTTCGTGCTGGACGTGCAGGCCGCGTGAGACGACGCTTCATCCAGTCCCAAACATGCTCAATGGGGGACAGATCCGGAGATCTTGCTGGCCAGGGTAGTTGACTTACACCTTCTAGAGCACGTTGGGTGGCACGGGATACATGCGGACGTGCATTGTCCTGTTGGAACAGCAAGTTCCCTTGCCGGTCTAGGAATGGTAGAACGATGGGTTCGATGACGGTTTGGATGTACCGTGCACTATTCAGTGTCCCCTCGACGATCACCAGTGGTGTATGGCCAGTGTAGGAGATCGCTCCCCACACCATGATGCCGGGTGTTGACCCTGTGTGCCTCGGTCGTATGCAGTCCTGATTGTGGCGCTCACCTGCACGGCGCCAAACACGCATACGACCATCATTGGCACCAAGGCGGAAGCGACTCTCATCGCTGAAGACGACACGTCTCCATTCGTCCCTCCATTCACGCCTGTCGCGACACCACTGGAGGCGGGCTGCACGATGTTGGGGCGTGAGCGGAAGACGGCCTAACGGTGTGCGGGACCGTAGCCCAGCTTCATGGAGACGGTTGCGAATGGTCCTCGCCGATACCCCAGGAGCAACAGTGTCCCTAATTTGCTGGGAAGTGGCGGTGCGGTCCCCTACGGCACTGCGTAGGATCCTACGGTCTTGGCGTGCATCCGTGCGTCGCTGCGGTCCGGTCCCAGGTCGACGGGCACGTGCACCTTCCGCCGACCACTGGCGACAACATCGATGTACTGTGGAGACCTCACGCCCCACGTGTTGAGCAATTCGGCGGTACGTCCACCCGGCCTTCCGCATGCCCACTATACGCCCTCGCTCAAAGTCCGTCAACTGCACATACGGTTCACGTCCACGCTGTCGCTGTATGCTACCAGTGTTAAAGACTGCGATGGAGCTCCGTATGCCACGGCAAACTGGCTGACACTGACGGCGGCGGTGCACAAATGCTGCGCAGCTAGCGCCATTCGACGGCCAACACCGCGGTTCCTGGTGTATCCGCTGTGCCGTGCGTGTGATCATTGTTTGTACAGCCCTCTCGCAGTGTCCGGAGCAAGTATGGTGGGTCTGACACACCGGTGTCAATGTGTTCTTTTTTCCATTTCCAGGAGTGTAGTTTACTTCTTGCTCTCACAAAGATCATTTTTTGCGACATTTGAATTCTTATATCAGTTACTTCCCAGTATATTTACTGTTTCTCTAGCGGACAATAACAAATTCGGTTTCAGCTGAACTGAAATCTGCGGAAAGACAATCCAAGAAGCAAAAATGGTTTTGCAAGTAGACTTTTCCTCCTCGTCCTGGTTCAGACTGGAGTCTGTCATGCCGTACCCTGTAGGGGTGCCATCCTATTATTGAAGAAGCAGAATTAGGGGAATTAGAGATTAACAGGCCTTTGGGGCTATCACTAAGACTAACTAATTTTGTTGATATAAATTAACTAGTGGTTATATGTGAGTTACGGTGTTGCATGAGGGGTACCAAGTAAACGACGAGCTGGTATAGAGGTACTGCCTATAATTATTGCTGATCGCAATGACGGTGAATTCAGAATTTTCGCCAAGATGACTTTCAACGTTGTTAAGAGCGTCCTACATGCCGTTTGAACGGTGCATGACCACACCAGAGAGATGACACAGAAGTAGTTCTGCCCGTTAGAGATCAGTGTTTTACAACCCAAATCAAGTAAGCAACTTGCTCAAAACTGTGCAAATGGGCATATTAGATTGGCTATGAAAAGTAAAGCCCTCTGCGCAGTCGGCCGTATTCTCTGAAACCGCAACTGTTGACTAAACCCCACAGTAAGAAATTTGTGGTCTTATGGGACCAAACTCCTGAGGTCATCGGTCCCTAAGCTTACGCACTACTTAATCTAACTTAAACTGACTTACGCTAAGGACAACACACACACCCATGCCTGACGGAGGACTCGTACTTCCGACCGGGGGAGCCGCGGGGACCGTGACAAGACGCCCCAGACCGCGCGGCTACCCCGCGCGGCCCACATTAAGAGCTCTGCCTCACTGAATCCAGTTTCTTCTGCCACCAAGGCGCGCTTCCGAGCTTGGTACAGTCTCAGAGCACATACTCCTGCTGTTTAGGCGCCATGTGTGACGTTGCAGCTGAGTGCTAAAGGCACCAGAACGGCCGATAATAGATTGTCAGTTGGCCGAAGAAACAGTTAATAATCTCGTTGCCATTCAGTTACAACAATGACAGCATCAGAAATTACGATGGCAACTCATAATTACGATTAACGCCCCCATGCCGCCGCTGAGGTAATCTTCCACGTGCTACTGACACGTGCCATCATTACTGTCTCTCTGGTTCGTCCTAAATTACGTGTTCTCTTTCTTTATTTGTGTCCTCTGATTAGTTATGTGGGTAGTTTTGTTTGACTGACAGAGCGTTGTCCACTGGTCAAGTAATAACTTGCCAGTATCCAGCCTCTTTTTTACCTATACCAGAGCCTTTTTATGCTGTTCAGTCCATAGGTTCGTTCATACTAGGTCAGTAATTTAGTCAAGTAGGATGTGGTTTAACAGCTCTACTTGACGGCTAAACTTCAAGTAAGCAATTGCGCGTTCTACAAGATTTAGTTGGCAGTCAAGATTTGGTTGTTGTCGATGATTCGGAAGTGAGAGTTCGCAGCAATGGTTATACTGTAAGAGGTGAAAGAAGAGACTGAAATTGTAAGGAAGAGAATGAAAAAGTGGGCACGAAAATTAACTGGCCGAAGAGATTAGCAGGCCGCATCAAATGTGCTACTGAAAGAACTCGCAAATAAAACCTAGTGTAGTGATATTCACCTAAGACAAGCGGTACCTGGAGAAAGTAAACTGCAGGCAGTGTTGTACGTTCTTGTTGCTAGGTGTAGTTTAAGGATCCTGACACGTCTGTTTCGACTAGAGATGTCAACTAACTCCTTTTCCTGGAACTGCGGTATTCCCATCGTCTTTTTCAGTACAGAGGACGTTTCACATTCCAGCAGCCTTCCTTCTCCACGTAAAGAGAAACAAACTGATTCGTTGTATCGTCACTTCAACGAACCATGATTCTGATCCACAGTAAACAGATGAATGAAAAGAGAGAACGGAACGACGACAGATGATAAAGTGCACCACTAAACAGACAGTACTTACACGTACCAGTGGCGCGCCAGTGGTAGAAGTGAGCTGAACTGGGGAAAGCTGCTCGACCAGCTACTATCCAGTTTACTGGATCGGACCTCTTTTACTTTCCAGCTTTGCTAAACAATATTGTTCAGACACATATAATTACTAAATTACTCGTCACTTGACTAAATTATTGACCTAGTG
This sequence comes from Schistocerca cancellata, assembly GCF_023864275.1. Classification (NCBI taxonomy): domain Eukaryota; kingdom Metazoa; phylum Arthropoda; class Insecta; order Orthoptera; family Acrididae; genus Schistocerca; species Schistocerca cancellata. The sequence continues at coordinate 206,423,265 of NC_064630.1, forward strand.
TGAATGTGCTTTTTTGTTTATTCATTTGAGAGAGTTTAGGTCAGTATACATATTTAACTGTGTCTGTGGTCGACTCTTTGTCAAGCAGATTTGTGCTACTCCCTTTTCTTCTTAAGCTATCATTGTGATTATGAAGACAACGTCGAATCACGCCTGTAGTTGGAGAACGAACTCAGTGGCTTAGGATCGGTCAGGGCAGGGAGGAGTGTAGTGGGTGCGCGTTCCCAAATCACGTAGCTGGGAACGATTTTTCACCTTTTCACAAATTATGTACTCTGGTGCAAAAGTCTTCAAAAGTACCCATCTTATTAAGAACAAAGCTGAAAATCCCAAAGAGCACTAACGAAGTTAGCAACATACTTCTTTAGTCACTATCGCTGCAAATTACCTCATTAACAACATTCAAAGATTGGAAGTTCTTGTTAGCTCGTTGGAAAGTAGCGTTGTTCAGTGCCAAAACAGGTGACAAGTAATTATATACTATATTTAATAATGCATCTAGTTAAGCAGTCAGGAAAAAAACATTGGTCACACCCGTAGATAAGCAGACTGGTCGCTTTGTAGCGCTATGGGTGGTGTGCAACTGGTACCAGACATGTGACCGTTCAGCCTCATCACAGTGAAGCGGTTTGTGTGTGTCAGTCTCAGCCTGTTGTACTGAAGAATTGCAGTAAGATGTGGAGGCGTCAGGGAGTTACAGTGACCTCATTATTAATGGAGTTTCCTGGTTTATTACGAGTATTGTGGTGTCACCGCCAGACAACACACTTGCTAGGTGGTAGCTTTTAAATCGGCCGCGGTCCGCTAGTATACGACGGACCCGCGTGTCGCCACTGTCAGTAATTGCAGACCGAGCGCCACCACACGGCGGGTCTAGAGAGACGTACTAGCACTCGCCCCAGTTGTACAGCCGACGTTGCTAGGGTTCACTGACAACTACGCTCTCATTTGCCGAGACGATAGTTAGCATAGCCTTCAGCTACATTTGCTAAGAACTAGCAAGGCGCCGTATTCAATTGATATTGAGACTCTATTAATGTATCATCAAGAGCGATGTTCTACAAATGTGGATTAAAGTTAAGTATTCCAGAAGCTACGTACTTTTCTTTATAGCATTCATTACGTATCCTGTTTTAGACCTCACGCCAGCCTGCGTGAGTTTAAGCGCGTGCCTTTCGGCTTCCTCTGATTGTGTCTAGGCTGTTTTGTCTAGACACAACAAGTATCAACACGGACTGTCCAACGTATCGACAAGGAATGGTGTACCACTCGTAACCATGTAATCAAGTTAAAAAAATCGCAGCCATAAAAGGATCCTATGCAACAGGGCCCGAGACGCTTCTCAGGACTTGTCAGTGCCATTAGTTTTCAAACCCGACAGGATTGGTATCAGTGAGTGCACGCCCATCTCAACCAGTTACCGAGAGGATCCTTCAAAACGAATTCCATGCGGTGGTTATTTGTAATCGGGGTCCTCGAAAAGACCATTACCCAAAGCGGCAAATGGATATGAGGGTTTGGCGTCATCGGCCGGGAGGCCCCTTGCGGGGCTAGTCCGGCCGCCTGGGTGCAGGTCTTATTACATTCGACGCCACACTGGGCGACCTACGCGCCGGATGGGGATGAAACGATGGTTAAGACAACACAACACCCAGTGCCTGAGCGGAGAAAATCCACGACCCAGCCGGGAATCGAATCCGGGTCCGTAGGAGGGCAATGCGTCACGCTGACCACTCAGCTATCGGGGCAGCCTACAGCGGCAAATAAAGCTGCATGTCTTCAGTGGGCGAAACTACACAGAAACTGGACACTACCCGACTGGAAGCATATAATGTGGACCGTCACGTCACGATTTTCCCCAGTTTCATGATGCAAGGCGTCGAATGCACTACCCATGGAGGTGTTTCATACGCAATGTGTAGAGGGCCAAGTTCAGGAATGAGACGGTTATGCGACGTTTCGGCTGTATTTCTAGTATCAAAACTTGTGCCCAGTTATTCAAGGTCACTCTTCGTGATCAGGTGTTGTCCTTCCCTCTATACATTCACGATGAGTATTCTCCTTTCCTCTATACATTCACGATGAGTATTCTGTGGAGACTACATGGTGACAACAGCCGTGTTCACAGGACTACAAGCCCGCATCTCGTGGTCGTGCGGTAGCGTTCTCGCTTCCCACGCCCGGGTTCCCGGGTTCGATTCCCGGCGGGGTCAGGGATTTTCTCTGCCTCGTGATGGCTGGGTGTTGTGTGCTGTCCTTAGGTTAGTTAGGTTTAAGTAGTTCTAAGTTCTAGGGGACTGATGACAATAGATGTTAAGTCCCATAGTGCTCAGAGCCATTTGAACCACAGGACTACAAGCATAATATAGCGGCTGGAAGAAGACTCAAGGGACATTATTGCACCTCGACTGGGCCGCTAAATCGTCCGATATTTGTCGCATAGAAAATATTTTGGTCTATCTGGAACAGCAGGTGAAATGTAACATTCCTGAAGTTCATGGGGTCCCGGGTTCGATTCCCGGCCGGGTTGGGGATTTTCTCTGACCGGGGACTGGGTGTTTGTGTTGTCCTCAACATTTCATCATCATCATCATCATCATCATCATCATCATCATCATCATCATTCTTGATAGTGGCTACATAAGACTGTGAAAAAATTGGACTGTATAAAAGTAGGGACTTTGTAAGGCCGCTGATGACGGCGCAGTTGGGCGCCCCACAAACCAATCATCATCATCATTCCTGAAGTTCGGTAGCTCTAGGAAATGTTATCTTCTAGCAGTGGCTTTAGCTGGATACAGCACGGCTGAAGAAACTTGCGGACTCTCCTCCTGAAGGAATCGAGGCGACTGTAAAGCCGACAGGCGGTGTTACGCGATGTTTTTCTCGTGTCTCCTGCTGTACTTGTAACTGTAATGGTGTACGAGGAGGCACCGACCTGTGATCTGGACGCAGCGGCGCAGGTAGAGGTAGACGAGCTGCGGGCAGTTGCGCACGATGACGCGCAGGCCCGAGTCCTCGACTGCCTGGCAGTCGGTGAGGTCGAGGTACTGCAGCAGCAGCCGGCGCGGCGGCTCCGGGCCGGGCGTCACGCCGATGCACGACACGCGGCAGCAGCCTGCGGGCACAGGACGTTCTGGTAACTTTCTAGCCGCATTCTGTTGCACTGGTTCTGCAGGGTTATTCACAAAGAAACACTTGATTTAATTTACTTTTATTTCATGAACTATACATACACGTTGAAGAAAAATTCGCGCATTCTTAACTTCGCAGCGTGATTCTTCACTAACTGAAAATACAAAAATGTCTCACAAAATTTCGTCCTGCACATGTTTCTGGCAGATTCGATTGAAAGTTTGCAAAGTAATACTTCAGAGCTAGATCAGAAATGTAAGGACTATGGTATGAAGATTAGCATCTCCAAACCGAAAGTAATGTCAGTGGGAAAGAGATATAAACGGATTGAGTGCCAAATAGGAGGAACAAAGTTAGAACACTTGAATGGTTTCAAGTGCTTAGGATGCATATTCTCAGAGGATGGCAACATAGTGAAAGAACTGGAAGCGAGGTGTAGCAAAGCTAATGCAGTGCGCGCTCAGCTACGATCTACGCTCTTCTGCAGTCCACCGTTCAATCTTTCGACCAACTTTCTTGTATGGGAGCGAAAGTTGGGTGGATTCAGGTTACCTCATCAATAAGGTTGAGGTTACGGATATGAAAGTAGCTAGGATGGTTACAGGTACTAGTAGATCGGCACAATGGCAGGAGAATGTCCACAATGAGGAAATCAAAGAAAAACTGGGAATGAACTCTATAGATGTAGCAGTCAGGGCGAACAGGCTTAGATGGTGGGGTCATGTTACACGCATGGGAGAAGCAAAGTTACCCAAGAGACTCATAGGTTCAGCAGTAGAGGGTAGGAGGAGTTGGGGCAGACCAAGGAGAAGGTACCTGGATTCGGTTAAGAATGATTTTGAAGTAAAAGGCTTAACACCAGAAGAGACACCCATGTTAGCACTGAATAGGGGATCATGGAGGAATTTTATATGGGGGACTATGCTCCAGACTGAACGCTCAAAGGCATAATCGGTCTTAAATGATGATGATATGTTTCTGGCAGTAAATGGAAATCGCCGCGTGATCTGAGGCGCCTTGTTACGGTCCGTGCGGCTTCCCCCGTTGGCGATTCGAGTCCTCCCTCGGGCATGGGTGTGTGTGTTGCCATAGGGTAAGTTAGTTTAAGTTAGATAAAGTAGTGTGTAGGTTTAGGGGCCGATGACTTCAGCAGTTTGGTCCTTAAGACCTTACCACAAATTTCCAATAAATGGACATTAAAGATTGGCAATCTGGCAACACTGTAATTACGTGTACAGTAACTACCTCTGTCAGGAGAGAGATGAAGTGTTGTGTTGTTGGTGCGGTGGCTTAGTGTTTTGGTTCAAATGGCTCTGAGCACTATGGGACTTAACTGCTGAGGTCATCAGTCCCCTAGAACTTAGAACTACTTAAACCTAACCAACCTAAGGACATCACACACATCCACGCCCGAGGCAGGACTCGAACCTGCGACCGTAGCGGTGTCGCGGTTCCTGACTTTAGCACCTAGAACCGCTCGGCCACTCCGGGCGGCGATAGTGTTTTGGGTTATTGTGGAGGAGCTCGAGGGTTAGATTCTAAATCGGGGCTTATTTGTTTTTATTTGCTAAAAGTAGTCTGCGTCGTACGGCATCTGGCGTCATAATTGTCATACAGCAATTACAGTGGGTCTTCTGCAAAACATTTTCAGTTACATTCTACGAACACAGAAACGAAAGTGCAATCGTTTTCATTGGTCAGTTTTTAAATAAACCTTTTGCACGTCGTGGACACCACTCCATCTACTAGATTCCAAACCTGTTTTCTGTGTACCGTCCCCCAATAACCCTATTGATTAAAACCAACTATTATTCTTGCCACGTTCAGGTTCATTACTTTTCATTAGGCCTCACGTCATCAGTAGGGCTAGCAATGAGCTTTGCAAATAATTTCGTGAGACCATTAGGGGAGGGTACAGAGAAAACAGGTTTCGAATCTAGTAGATGTAGTGGCGCGAAACTTTGTGTCCACGACGTGCAAAAGGCTTCTTTAAAAGCTGACCAATGGAAACAATTGTACTTACATTTATGTGTTCGTATTACGTAACTGAAAATGTTTTGTAGAAGACCCACTGTAATTGCTGTATGAACAAATAAGCCCCAACCCAGAAGCGAACCCTCGACTTCCTGCATGTTAAACCAAAACGCTATCCACTCTATCAACTGCGCAGCACTGCTGTACTTGCTAACAGAGTTAGTTACCGTACATGTGAATGCAGTGTTGCCAGATTGCCAATCTGGAACGTCAGTTTACTGTCCGAAATATGCGCAGGACGAAATTTTGTGACAGACAGATTTGGATGTTTGTCGTGCAGCGATAGAGGGCACATCGATAACTTGTCGACTTGAAAACGTATTGTTTCCATCTGTATACAGGTTATTTATACCCAATTTACATTCCAATGAATGATAAATAATTTACTTTCTGAATAATACTGTGGATCTATAAAGGGTGGCCAGAAACACTCTGAAAAGCTTGTAAGGCTATTACAGGATAGGTTCAGCTGAGAATAGTTGTTAAGAAAACATTTTATACGTTGCACCGTTTCAGATTTAACTGGGTATGAAGTTAGGTCGTCGCGCGCCGCAAATTCAAGCAGCTTGCCAGATATGGTGCTGCCAAGCGTGTTCTTCATTCTGATTCCTCAAACAGAACTACAGAGCGATACAAAAATTAGGTATTGCACGGTAGCAAGAACTGAACTCACTGCCGTCCAATGGTTTCCAGTGACTTTTTTTTTCAGTTTCTACAGAGAACACGTTTGGCAACACCGCCTCTGGCTGCTTGGATTTGTGTGCGAAATGACCTAATTAGCTAACTTCAACGCCAGCTAAATCGGGAACGATGAAACTCATCGAATTTTTTTCTTAAAAATTATTTTTCATCACAACTGGCGTTGCAACAGCCTTACAAGCTTTTCATACTGTTTCTGAACACACACACACACACACACACACACACACACACACTGCAGTCCAACTTATACTGGGTAGCGAATGGTGCTTTCTGATCCACTATCAGCCGTTCCCATTTCGCTGTTGCCTTCCTCATTCACAACTGGTGCACCGGCAACGACCATTTTCTTTAAATAATTATTCAGGATATTAATTTTTGTAACCTGCCCCAGTTGCCGAAGACTTTTGATATAAACATATCTTATGATAACGATTATTCTAAGATTTTTCCAGTTTATTGAAAATAATATCGTATATTACAGTCATGTCATAGTTATGAAAAGTATGAGGTCATCCATACGAGTGCTAAAAGGAATCCGTCAAACATCGGTTACACGACAAATCAATCAAATGTAAAAGCAGTAAATTCAACTGAATTCCTAGGAATGACTACTAAAAACAAGTTAGATTGGAAAGGACACACAGAAAATCTTGTGGGGAAGGCGAACCGAAGACTGCGTTTTATTGGCATTACAGAAGACGCAACAGATCTACTAAAGACTCCGAAAGAGGACTGCCATGCGTAGTTATCAGTTTTCTTTTTGAGTACTGCTACGCAGAGTGGGATCCTTACGCGTTTTGTATTATCGAGAAATAGGGAGAGAGTGTCAAGGACATTATACAAGATTTGGGTGGACATCACTAAAGCAAAAGTTGTGGCGGGATCTTCTAACGAAATTTCAATCGCCAACGTGCTCCTCCAAATGCGAAAGCGTTCTGTTGACGCCGACCTAGATAGGAAGAAACGATCATCGTAATAAAAGAGCTAGCACGGAAAGATTTAGCTGTTCGTTTTTTACACGCGCTGTTCGAGAGCGGAATAACAGAGAATTATTGTGAAGATGGTTCAATGAACCTTATGTTAGGCACTTATGTGTGATTTGCAGAGTATCCACGTAGATGTAGGTGATGGGTACGAGTATCTACACCTCACCAGTTCAAAAGTCAGTTCTAAACTGAAGCTACCACACACAAATTCTGCACCGACATTGGTAAAATCTGATTCACGCACCCTGTACAACGCCCGTATGGGATTTTTATTTTATAAATAAAGCCACGGAACACAGTAGAGCTCGAACTGCCGTGTCCCATCTCGGTTGGCAGCTGTTAAGTTTTATGATACACATTATACCTGTACCAAAGATTATTGGCGTGTCAAATACAGTTACAAACAACCATACAAGGGATGGAAGGAAAATAGAAACAATGTGTTAGGTAACTGTAATTGTATTAAATGTTTGTGTAAGTATCAGTATGAGCTCGTTGGATGTAAGTGAGAAGTAGTCCTGGCGGGGTGTATAAAATTAATTACAAGTCTGACGATGCCCCCTCCTCCACGCCGACCACCACAACAAAATCCGATTTCACAGTAATGACCATATCGTGAGATGTGTCCGGCAGAAAGAAATGTAATACATGGCTCTTCCTTCACAGTACACCTACGGAATTTTAACGATAAGTCTACGCAACAAATAGCAACTCTCCTGTAGCGTCAACCACTGTAGTATGGCATTCCGTGAGACTCCCGTGCTTAAGGTATTGAACTGTGACGAAGCGCACAGTTCTCAGCCTTATGAGTTAACGGTCCCAGAGCGACGAGCTGCATTTAAGGGTCGGTCCGATGAGTGTTTCATAGCCTCTTTCTTTTGTGCATGAATGGTCCTTGTAGTTTTTCTACAAATGAAGTAGCGTGTGTGTATTACAGATGTGGTTCTAGGTAGATGCTGCGGAAATCGGAGTTAGGATCGTTTACCTCTTTCTCACGTACTGCTGCCTTCTATGACTGTAGCCATCAAATATGCGAAGTGTCGCAACTAATATCTGCATTTTAGGGGACTTTGAAAATTTCAAAAGGAAAGTTCAACATGAATATCCAAGTTTATGCATAGCAGACATGAGAAATCCTTTGTAGAAACGGTAGTGCTGAGAAATAGTGGAGATATTGGCAGTTAAAAAAGTTACTGAGAAAAATAAATAGTTTCTCATTCCTCTCCTTTTATTTCCTCGTCTAATCAGCTGCATTTTTTCCAGTTTAAATGCAATCTATTTCGAATCCAAGAGGCTCCATCTTCAAGCGGAAATCGCTGAACATTGGCAACATACATAATCTGATGTAGACCGTGAAGAACCTCTGTAACCATCCATGTATCCGCAAGTACTAATGTACCTGAAATGACAGATTAGGAAATGAATAAGATTATTTATTTTCTCGTTGAATTATCAAAAAATCCATGAGTGTCTAAAATGAAATGACTGACTTGGTAATAACGGCAATCAATCACTAAAATAACATTCATTCAGTCCATTACTGATTGGTTACAGCGAAAACAATGATCAGATATTCTCAGTTACACAATGTAATATATGTGGTGGAGGGTGTCATTGTGATACAGATGATCATACGAACACAAAGTGATTTCGTGATTATGTTACTGACTATCAGAGATAATGGACAAGAGTATATACAACAATTTGAGGTAAAGGACCCTGGTCCGCGAACGATCGAGTCCAAAGTTGTAAGCGAAAATCGTTCTGATACCGATTTTTGCTAACATTGTAGGACAGACAACTTACAGGGGTGGTGATATGGACCAAAACAAGAAAAAAAGTCTAGTAAACATAGGCTCCAAAATGCATACCTTAAGAGCTGTGAGCACTTGTTCATCCTCGTCACTGTGCAGTACATCTCTTCTACTGGAAGCCCTTTAGTTTCCATATTTTTGGGGAGGTAATATGGACCAAAACGAGAAAAAAGTGTCTGGTGAATATCGATTCTAAAATGCATAACTTAAGAGCTATGGAAAATTGTTCAGTAGAATTTTGGCAACAACATTACCGGTACGTGTATTCCACTGTCAGTGATATCATGACGATTTTCTCTTATAACTTCCCACTCTAGTTTCCAGACCAGGGCCCCTTACCTCAAATTGATACATTCCTTAACGTCGCCACGGAATCACCGTGTAATGTACGAGGGCTATTCGGAAAGTAAGGTCCGATCAGTAGCGTAATGAAACCACAGTGAAAATAAAAAATATATTATTTGCAACAGTTTGCTACAGCTTCTAGCTACTTGTCTACATAATCGGTGCTCCGACTTAGATACCTCTCGTGGCGTTGTACCAACTTTCCAATACCCTCGTCAAAGATGGTATCCGCATGTACTTTCCGCCACTTCTCTACGCTGGTCTGCAGCTCGTTGCAGGTCCCAAAATGTTGTCTTCATAGCCGGCGGTTCATATGAGCAGAGAAGAACATCAGAGGGAGGCAAGTCCGGGTTGTATTGTGGTTCATCAGACACTTCCCACCGAAACCACTGCAGGTGCGTCCCATTACCCTTGCAGTGAGCTGGCTAGAATATTATCGTGCAGAAAGAAGTGTATGGCATGTACCATATGTGGGGTTGCATAAAATCAGGGAAAACCTCGAGTCGTGCACACATAGTTTGTAGGAGACACTATTGTTCTAGGCACCTTGACGTGCTCACTGTGTGCTCAGAATTGAAAATAGAGATATTACGCGATCGATAGGCATACTAGAGACACTGTGCAACACACCTGTGCAAAACTTCATTGGGTTTTCACTGTTGTTTCCACTTCGCGACCTGTCGGACCTTACTTTCCGAACAGCCCTCGTACTGTCGAGTATTAGTATCATTTGCACTGTTTCCCTCATATGCCCATCTTTTGGATCAATTCAGCCTACGTACATTCCACGCTGTCTCATCAGTGGACCTTCAGCAAACAACAACGTCGCCCTCAACCTTCGGATTTTGTTTTTTCCTGGCCTTATCCCATATCTTCACGGGGTCGGAATGTTAACTATAAGGTTTGGCGATATTGATGGTAATGGATGGCTGGAGAGGCTTCCTGTAGACACTCCGTTCCCGGTGGGGTGGAGTTTGTGTACCCAACGTCTGGTATTAGCCCGTGCACAAGTGTGCGAGTTTTCTAAATGTTTACGAATCGTGTAACTAAGGCGAGATGTGGGTACCAGCCCTTTATTCACCTAGTCTTATGTGGTAACCGCCTAAAGCCAGGCAGCCTTCGTCGTTAATCCATCGAGCGGATTCGATCCGGGAACGTCATTCAGTTCAATGCAGCCAGGCGAGACATGAGAGTTTTTGCGCTCTCATAAGGCTAAGATATTTAGATTTTAATAACAGTTGATTCAGTACTGACTGCTCATTAAAATACATGTATTACTGTGTTCTTAAGTTTACTGTTAAAGATTTCACTTTTATTTACATATTATTCCAGAAACCACGAAAAGATCGCAAAGTCCGGCTGCAGTCGCATTTTTGTTTATGTCTTGGCGCAGTAAACTTAGAGAACCCCGTTTAATTTTCCTTTTATCTTTTCCAGCACTTTAGGTGCAAAATCTCTATTCATCACTGAGTTCATGTTTCTGGAAAGTAGCGTAAATCTTGTTTCATTCTGAAACATTTGCATTAAAAGTCACATTTTATTGTGAATAAGATTATTAACAGATACTACAATTAAGATGATACTTATTTTAAGAGCAAATAATGAAACTTTTGCATTATATCCTACAACTGAATCTCTTACCTGTAGGACCAATTCTTGCAACTCGTAAATAACGAAAATTCGTGAAGTGTAAAGTATGTTAAGTGATTAAATTCTATTCTTAGGGGTTTAATCTGTGTTGAAACGCGTGATAAGTGTGGATGGTGCCGTAGGATGGTCAGACACGGAATAGTATGTGTAAATTTTTGGCTGGAGTTTGGAGCAAATGGCTCTAAGCACTATGGGACTTAACATTTGAGGTCATCAGTCCCCTAGAACGTAGAACTACAAAACCTAAATAACGTAAGGACATCACACATATCCATGCCCGAGGCAGGATCTGAACCTGCGACCGTAGCGGTCGCGCGGTTCCAGACTGAAGCGCGTAGAACCGCTCGGCCACACCGGCCGGCAGCTGGAGTTTCAAAGGGTGAATAGTGGGGAACTGAATGGGGAACTCTGTGACGATCTCACATCGAATTGCAGGCTCTGCAAACAAGACAAGAGAGTCGCTGAGGAGGAGGAAAAGACCTGTGACCTTCACGCTGAATTAGAACACGCGAACTCTGAAGTAGATAGGTTGAAGGGGGAAAAAGATCGTGGAACCAGGTAAAAGTAATAAGCAATGGGCGATGGGCGAAAGGGGAACGACTCTTCAACATCTTCATCTATATTTCAGCTTACAGTATCGAATAAATTCGACTTGTTACCTGAAGCTAGGAGGGGAAGAGTATCATCGTGCAGTAGGTCACAGTGGAGTGCAGCAGAATTCTAGCAAAGGAACTAAGTGTACGTCAGTACCAAAAGAGAGCAAAAAATAAAGTCTTGTAGGTATGTGGTTCATGGTGTGGGTTCCTGTAGTCATGTCCTAGTTCATGAACCACGGGCAACGTATGAGTGGCCAAGTAAGTGGTCCCGACAGTCGGGATACCAGTTACTTTGGAATAAGGCTGGGCATCTCGGACATATTCTGAGTCGTGGTCACCTTTGTGCTCATACGGCAAAGAATACCAAATCCACCGGTTAGTCCCTCAGCCGTTAGGCGTAAAACCCAATGGGACTCGGGGCAAGTAAGGCTAGCAACTTGCTTCCCTGGTACTTTAAATATGATGCTGGCAACAATCAGAGCAAAATGCCTCGGACCTTTGGAGGTGACGGAGTCCCACCTCTAACTGACAAACCAGGAACTCCTAAGATACGACTTGGCAAACAAATGGTAATGAGATGGGGAGCTATTAATATCAATGGGGGCTACTCTGGGAAGAAGGTAGAGCTGGCAGAGGCTGGACGTTTTAGCTGTTAGTGACATTCGGGTAAGGGGTGAGAAAGAAGAGGAAGTGGGAGAATACAAGGTCTACCTGTCAGGAGTCAAAGCAGGAATAGCACAATGGGGTGTAGGGCTTTACATCAGGAAAGAAATGGAACCCAGCGTAGTTGTAATAAGGTATGTAAACGAACGACTGATATGGATAGATTTGACAGTGTCTAGCAAGAAAATTAGGATTGTGTCAGTATATTCGCATTGTGAAGGGACAGATCAAGATAAGATGGATAGTTTTTATGAGGCACTCAGTGATGTAATTGTTAGAGTAAAGGACAAGGACAGTGTTCTGCTCATGGGTGACTTTAACGCCAGGATTGGAAATCGAACAGAAGGGAATGAAAAAGTCTTGGGTAAATTTGGAGAGGATATGGAGGCCAACAGGAACGGGAAACAACTCTTGGATTTCTGTGCCAGTATGGGCTTAGTAATCACAAACTCCTTTTTTAAACATAAGAACATTCACCGGCATACTTGGGAAGGCAGGGGAACCAGATCTGTCATTGACTATATAATAACAGATCAGGAATTCAGGAAGGCTGTGAGGGACACACGTGTATTCAGGGGATTCTTTGATGACACTGATCATTATTTAATCTGCAGTGAAATTGGGATTGCCTGCATCTCGTGATCGTGCGGTAGCGTTCTTGCTTCCCACGCCCGGGTTCCCGGGTTCGATTCCCGGCGGGGTCAGGGATTTTCTCTGCCTCGTGATGGCTGGGTGTTGTGTGCTGTCCTTAGGTTGGTTAGGTTTAAGTAGTTCTAAGTTCTAGGGGACTGATGACCATAGATGTTAAGTCCCATAGTGCCCAGAGCCATTTGAACCCATTTGAAATTGGGATTGTGAGGCCGAAAGTGCAGGAGGTCAGGTCCATATGTAGGAGGATAAGAGTGGAGAAACTTCAGGATAAGGAAATCAGGCACAAGTACATAACAGCGATCTCAGAAAGGTACCAGTTAGTTGAATGTAGTCAATTACAGTCATTGGAAAAGGAATGGACAAGGTACAGGGACACAGTACTAGAAGTGGCTAAAGAATGTCTTGGAACAGTAGTGTGTAAAAGTAGGATGAAGCAAACAGCTTGGTGGAATGATACAGTCAAGGCAGCCTGTAAAAGGAAAAAGAAGGCGTATCAAAAATGGCTACATACCAGAACCCAGGTAGACAGAGAAAGTTATGTTGAAGAAAGAAACAAAGCCAAACAGATAATTGCAGCATCCAAGAAGAAATCGTGGGAAGACTTTGGAAACAGGTTGGAGACTATGGGTCAAGCTGCTGGAAAACCATTCTGGAGTGTAATTAGCAGTCTTCGAAAGGGAGGTAAGAAGGAAATGACAAGTATTTTGGACAGGTCAGGAAAACTGCTGGTGAATCCTATGGATGCCTTGGGCAGATGGAGGGAATATTTTGAAGAGTTGCTCAATGTAGGTGAAAATGCGATCAGTAATGTTTCAGATTTCGAGGTAGAATGGGATAGGAATGATGATGGAAATAGGATCACGTTTGAGGAAGTGGAAAAAATGGTCAATAGATTGCAGTGCAATAAAGCGGCTGGGGTGGATGAAATTAAGTCGGAACTCATCAAATACAGTGGAATGTCAGGTCTTAAATGGCTACACAGGATAATTGAAATGGCCTGGGAGTTGGGACAGGTTCCATCACACTGGACAAAAGCAGTAATCACACCAATCTTTAAACATGGAAACAGGAAAAATTGTAACAACTACAGAGGTATCTCTCTAATCAGCGTTGCGGGTAAAATCTTCTCAGGTACTGTTGAAAGGAAAGTGCGAGTATTAGTTGAGGACCAATTGGATGAAAACCAGTGTGGGTTTAGGCCTCTTAGAGGTTGTCAGGACCAGATCTTTAGCGTACGGCAAATAATGGAGAAGTGTTATGAGTGGAATAGGGAATTGTATCTATGCTTTATAGATCTAGAAAATACATATGACCGGTTTCCTAGGAGGAAGTTATTGTCTGTTCTACAAGATTATGGAATAGGAGGCAAACTTTTGCAAGCAATTAAAGGTCTTTACATGGATAGTCAGGCAGCAGTTAGAGTTTACGGTAAATTGAGTTCATGGTTCAGAGTAGTTTCAGGGGTAAGGCAAGGCTGCAATCTGTCTCCACTGTTGTTCATATTATTTATGGATCATATGTTGAAAACAATAGACGGGCTGGGTGAGATTAAGATATGTGAACACAAAATAAGCAGTCTTGCATATGCGGATGACTTAGTTGTGATGGCAGATTCGATTGAATGTTTGCAAAGTAATATTTCAGAGCTAGATCAGAAATGTAAGGACTATGGTATGAAGATTAGCATCTCCAAAACGAAAGTAATGTCAGTGGGAAAGAAATATAAACGGATTGAGTGCCAAATAGGAGGAACAAAGTTAGAACAGGTGGACGGTTTCAAGTATTTAGGATGCATATTCTCACAGGATGGCAACATAGTGAAAGAACTGGAAGCGAGGTGTAGCAAAGCTAATGCAATGAGCGCTCAGCTACGATCTACTCTCTTCTGCAAGAAGGAAGTCAGTACCAAGACTAAGTTATCTGTGCACCGTTCAATCTTTCGACCAACTTTGTTGTATGGGAGCGAAAGCTGGGTGGATTCAGGTTACCTTATCAACAAGGTTGAGGTTACGGATATAAAAGTAGCTAGGATGATAGCAGGTACTAGTAGATGGGAACAATGGCAGGAGGGTGTCCACAATGAGGAAATCAAAGAAAAACTGGGAATGAACTCTATAGATGTAGCAGTCAGGGCGAACAGGCTTAGATGGTGGGGTCATGTTACACGTATGGGAGAAGCAAGGTTACCCAAGAGACTCATGGATTCAGCAGTAGAGGGTAGGAGGAGTCGGGGCAGACCGAGGAGAAGGTACCTGGATTCGGTTAAGAATGATTTTGAAGTAATAGGTTTAACATCAGAAGAGGCACCAATGTTAGCACTGAATAGGGGATCATGGAGGAGCTGTATAAGGGGGGCTATGCTCCAGACTGAACGCTGAAAGGCATAATCAGTATTAAATGATGATGACGATGAGGTATGTGGTAGCCGTGGTAAGGGCGGTGGCCAGATGTACGGGAAAAATTAGGAATAGGGTACCAGCCCACAAGTACTGTGAAGTCAAGTACTGGTCTTAGCCAAGTGAAGAAAGACATACGGAAATTGTGCAAAGATTCTGGCAAAGAGGATAGGGCTGTTGTGGTAGGTGGAGCAGGGCAGGGAACAGCCTGGCTAAGCACAGTGATGACGATACTAGAGTGACCTGGATGAAACAGCAGTAGCAATTACACAAAGAAGTGTATTTTAGGTGGACTCAGGGAAATTTGTTTTTATAGTGATCAGCACACAGAACTGTGTGCTTGTGAACTAATATGAAAAAATTCGCTTTTAACTGTGGCTATATACAGACTACTGAACTTTTTGTAAGGAATGTGGATTCCCTACCGTGCCATCTGTCAGACGGCTTCAAGATGTTAACAGCCTGTGGTGACTTCAGTGCAGATTTTTCTTAAGGATTTCGATGGGAAAAATGTTCTGGAAACCGTATTTCGATCCTACAATTTCATCTCAATAATTAACTTTCCAATAAGGGTGGATAAAGACACTAGGGCCCCAACTGATACTGTTTTCTTTGGTGAAGCTCAAAGCAAGAAAATAACTCTTTATCAAGTAACAAATGTTCTCTCTGATCATGATACACAGTTAGAATAAATAAGATACTCCTCAAAGTAAATCAGTTAGAATAATTAATGACTGCAGAATACATATTTTTACGAACAGTTTAAAAGATATGAACTGGGTTGAACTTCATAACGAACCAAATTCTACTATAAAATTTAATCTAGTGCATGGTAAATTGATCTCATTATTTGAAAATAGCTTTCTGCATAACCTAGAAATTTCTCGGGATCACTGGAAGGATTAAAGTATCTTACGAAAGGAGAAGGAAAAAATACCTGTTGACAAGAACAAGTAAAGCTCCTGCTGTAGCTACACACCACAACAGCTACTCAAAATTAATAAAAAAAGGTATAAAAAAATCAAGGAACATACACTCGATATCAGAAATCATTAATTCTGACAACAGCCATAAGGCTATATGGAAGGTAGTGAAATGAGAAACAGGACAACCAGTATTGAACTGAATGAAAAGGCTATATAAGTGATGAATCACAGGCATCAAATACACTTAATAATCATTTCTTAAATGTTTAAAGGATAGGGGCAAACAGTTCAAGAGAAATATCACAGCTGTGTGTTGAAAAAGCAACTCTCATAAAATTCAGTCATATTAATATCACGAACTACTCAGTGTGAAATTAAGAATATTTTATATTCTCTCAAAAATAAAAGCTTATCTGGATTTGACAGTCTTTTGAATAGAGCGCCAAAGATATGTTCCCATATAATATGCTCTGTTTCATCTAAAATATGTAATGCATCACTACTCAATCCATTTTTCCAGAAGGACTGAAATATGCCATTGTTAAACCCCTTCTTAAGAAAGATGATAGGATAGATGTCAACAACTACCGACCTGCTCACTACCGACATCATTTTCCAAGATTTCTGGGAAGGTATATTCTAGAATAGTATCTCAGCTCAGAGACAATAATATCCGCAGCAAATCACAGTTTGCATTTTAGAAGAGTTGCTCTACTGAGAATGCCACTTACATGTTCACTCACCAAATTAAATAACAAAATAGTGCCGGCTGATATTTTTTGCAACCTATCTCAGACATTTGACTATGTGAATCACTATATTCTCCCATATAAACTGAAGTTTTATAGGACTAACAGCGTAGCTATCCAACAAGTAATGTCATATACAACCAAAGGAATGCAGAAAGTTGTACTTATTCGACCTATGTAGTTAAGGGACGTTATTCTGACTGGGAGCAAGTCACATATGGGGTTCACCAAGCCTCAATCTTAGGTCTATTATTGTTCGTCAACCATGTAAACGATTTTCTTTGTAATGTACAGAAAGCAGAATCAGTTATTTTTGTAGATGACACTAGTATTGTAATCAGTCCAAGCATACATACCGCAACAGAACAAATGGGAAACATTATTGTTAACCGTGTATTTGACTGGCTTTCTGTAAACGGACTCGGATTTAATTTTTTTTTTAAAGTTACAATATATTGATTTCCGTACAGGCAGAAGTACTGCACCAATGATAAGTGTAATGCATGGTAAAGCAACAATAAATATGGTGGAAATTTTAAAATTCTTAGGTGGCCATATTTTTGATCAGAATTTAAAGTGGAAAAAGCATATTTTGGAACTCTTAAACGACTAAGTTCAGTGACATTTGCACTGAGAATAATTGAAAATCTTGACGAGATACAAATTAATAATTTTACATATTTTGTGCATTTTCAGTCAATAATATCATATGAGGTAACTCATCTGTAAGAAAGAAAGTCTTCATTGCTCAAATTCGTTCTGTACGAATAATATGCGAATTTCACGCAAGACCATTTTGTAGATATCTGTTTTAAGGCGCTAAGCATTTTCACGATGCTTCACATATATTTACTCCCTCATTAAGTTTGTTGTAAATAATTACAGTACGAAAAGAGAAAATAACAATCATTGCGCCACGTTCCTGTTGTCTTCAGCTCAGAAAGGGGCTTACAATACAGCAACCAAAATTTTTGATCGCTTAACCAGCGATTTAAAGTGGCTGACAGTCAAAAAAGTAAAATCTGAAACTAAACTGAAAAAATTTCTCCTTGGCAACACATATTCAGCAGAAGAGTTTCTGTGGTGAAAGATGTTGGGTAAGAATTATTAACTCACATCTGTATATTTAATAATAATATTGAAATAAACATTGTGTAGGATCAGCACGTAGGTATATTTACAAAATAACTGCGATGTGATTGTAATGACTCATTCCACATCATCCGGTTTATCATACAAATGATCAAGGGAACGTGAAACTAACTGATCCGTGCCTCCCCGAGTGCGGGAGGCAGCTTGCTAACAGGTCATCAACCTCCTGATTTTCCTTAGAAAATTACAATATACAGGGAGACATCCCGTTGGCAGTTCGGCCTGCGTGCGCTCAGGAATACACAGAAGCGTCTTTTCATTTGGTTGTTATTAGTTCCATGCGAACTTAAGTATCAAGACAATCATGATTCCTAAGATGGTTTCATGATGCAAGGCAGATTACAGATAAGATCGTCAGCGGAACGAAACTTCAATAAGTCAGGAGATTCTCGTCCAGCGGTAACTATGAGATTGCCACCTGCCTTCTGCGAAATAATAAGCCTTTACGACACCGAAGCAATTACAGAAGCGTTATGGTGGCCGTTTCGATAAGAACAAGTCTTGCTTGTAAGGAGGGAGTCTCACATACAAGGAACGTTCGCACACGTAACTGCAGAAGACTGTGAGTGCATGCAGATCCACAGCATCAGTAAATGGCATTCTGTTATATGTGGCGGGGAATGGACAATCAGTAGGTTATATGAGCCGTTGAAGATCAGCTACTGCGGCTTCCCACGGCTGAGGAAACCCTCACCAGAGACCAGTGTCGCTATCTGGACTCCCATCGATGCTCCAGGTTCAGTATGTAGCCCTCAGTGGTAGACAATGTCGAAAACTACACTACAGACAGATAGCGAAGGTCCGAGCATACGGAATAGGTTATCCTGTATGTAAATGGCTCTAAGACTTTTTAAGTAATGAAGCCCAGTACGTTGTATTGGACGGCGAGTGTTCATCAGAGGTATGGATATCGTGTGAGGATAGCCCCAGAGAAGTGTTACAGGACCGCTTTTATTTTCTATATACGTAATCACTCTGACGGATAGGGCCAGCAGTGATCTTCGATTGTTTTCTGAAGATCGCATAGTGTCCCTATTAGCGTCATATTTATTTGACTTTAGGAGGGTATAAAGGTGACTTGGACAGAATTGCCATTCGATTTGATCAATGGCGATTTGCTTTGTGTGTGCAAAAATGTAAGTTAGTGCTGATGGGTAGGAAAAATAACCCAAAAAAGGTTCGAAGACCGTATTAATGGTGTGCTGATTGACACAGGTACTTCGATTAAATAGGCGGAATGTTGAATGACATTTAAAGAGCACGTAAAGTTGGTAACTGAAAAAGAGAGTGATCGGTATCGGTTTATTGAGTGAATTCTAGGAAAGTGTAGCTCATCTATGAAAGAGACCGCATACAGTGCTTGAGTACTGATCGAGTGTTTGGGATCCCCATCAAATCGGATTAAAAGAAGACACTAAAACAATTCCGAGGCATACTGCTAACTCTATTACCTGCAGGCCCGATCAAAACGATGCCCCACGAACTCAAACAGGAATGCCTGAAAGGAAAGAGATGTTCTTTTCACGAAACGCTATTGTGAAACTTTAGAAGGCAGGCATTTGCGACAAACTGCAAGATGAGTCTATTGCCAACAAAGCACAACTCGTGTAAGGAAAGAGATATCACATCTTGTATGGAAGAATATGGACAGTCGTTCTTCACTCCCTCCCTTTGCGAGTGGAACAGGAGAGGGAATGACTGGCAGTGGTACAAGGTATCCTCTGCTATGCACAGTGTGTTGGCATTATGACTATGTATGTAGATATGGA
The DNA here is from genome assembly GCF_023864275.1 of Schistocerca cancellata. Classification (NCBI taxonomy): domain Eukaryota; kingdom Metazoa; phylum Arthropoda; class Insecta; order Orthoptera; family Acrididae; genus Schistocerca; species Schistocerca cancellata. The sequence goes on from NC_064630.1 coordinate 206,442,833, forward strand.
AGGACATGTAGTGTCCCAGATTTATTTGAAAAATCCTGGAGAAATGTAAATCATGCACGACAGAGGCCGTTCACGAGACCCAAGTACGTCTAATTCCTCATAATTGTTCGCCAATCTGGGATACTTACCAAGTTGGATTGACAGTAGAGACAGAAATGGTCAAACAAGAGCTGCAGGATTCAACACAGGATTGTTTAGTAGGCGTAAATGTGCCAAAGAAATGCTCTGCTAAGTGCCGTAGTACATATTACTGTGCATAAATACACTATATGATCAAAAGTATCCAGACACTCCCAAAAACATACAATTCTCATATTAGGTGTATTGTGCTGCCACCTGCAGCCAGGTACTCCATATCAGCGACCTCAGTAGTCATCAGACATCGTGAGACCAGAATGGGGTGTTCCGCGGAACTCTCGGACATCGAACGTGGTCAGGTGATTGGCTGTCACTTATGTCATACATCTGTACGGGAGATTTCCACGAACCTAAACATCCCTAGGTCCACTGTTTCCGATGTGATAGTGAAGTGAAACGTGAAGGGACACGTACAGCACAAAAGCGTACAGGCCGACCTCGTCTGTTGACTGATAAAGACCGCCGAAAGTTGAAGAGGATCGTAACGTGTAATAGGCAGACATCTATCCAGACCATCACACAGCAATTCCAAACTGCATCAGGATCCACTGCAAGTACTATGTCAGTTAGGCGGGAGGTGAGAAAACTCGGATTTCATGGTCGTGCAGCTGCTAATAAGCCACACATCACGACGGTAAATGCCAAACGACGTCTCGCTTGGTGTAAGGAGCGTAAACATTGGATGAGGAACAGTGGAAAAACGTTGTGTGGAGTGACGAATCACGGTACAAAATGTCAATGTGGCGATACGATGGTAGTATGTGGTTATGGCGGATGCCCGGTGAACGTCATCTGCCAGCGTGTGTAGTGCCAACAGTAAAATTCGGAAGCGATGGTGTTATGGTGTGGTCGTGTTTTTCATGGGCACCTTGTTGTTTTGCGTGGCAGTATCACAGCACAGGCCTACGTTGATGTTTTAAGCACATACTTGCTTCCCACTGTTGAAGAGCAATTCGGGGATGGCGACTGCATCTTTCAACACGATCCAGCACCTGTTCATAATGCACGGCTTGTGGCGTAGTGGTTGCACGACAGTAACATCCCTGTATTGGACTGGACTGCACAGAGTCCTGACCTGAATCCTACAGAGCACCTTTAGGATGTTTTGGAACGCCGACTTCGTGCCAGGCCTCACAGACCGACATCGATACCTCTCCTCAGTGCAGCACTCCGTGAAGAATGGGCTCCCATTCCCCAAGAAACCTTCCAGCATCTGATTGAACATATGCCTGCGAGAGTGGAAGCTGTCATCAAGGCTAAGGTTGGGCCAACACCATACTGAATTCCAGCACTACCGATGGAGGGCGCCACGAACGTGTAAGTCATTTTCAAGCAGGTGTCCGGATACTTTTGATTACAGTGCACATATATTCCATTCTTTTTCTTCAGTCAATATACAGGGTGAGTCACCTAACGTTACCGCTGGATATATTTCTTAAACCACATCAAATACTGACGAACCGATTCCACAGACCGAACGTGAGGAGAGAGGCTAGTGTAATTGTTTAATACAAACTATACAAAAATGCACGGAAGTATGTTTTTTTAACAGAAACCTACGTTTTTTTTTAAATGGAACCACGTTAGTTTTGTTAGCACATCTGAACATATAAAAAAATACGCAATCAGTGCCGTTTGTTGCATTGTAAAATGTTAATTACATCCGGAGATATTGTAACCTAAAGTTGACGCTTGAAACCTCCGACGTTCAGTTGCGTGTTGTAACAAACACGGGCCACGGTCGGCGAGCAGCATCTGCAGGGACATGTTTACGATGACGACCGTGTTTACGAGTGTGGCTGTAGTGCACTGTTGTGGTTTGGTCTAGCTGTCGCAGTGTCCGCATATAGCGCTTGCTGCTATTGTTATTCTGCATTCGTCTCCGCACGCAGACCAACTGTAGTACACCGTGTTACCAGGCGTCTGTGATAGTGTAGTGTTGCAGGAACTGTGACCATGGTGTATTCGAACTCTGAAAAGGCGGAGATGATACTCATCTATGGCGAGTGTCGACGAAATGCAGCTGAAGCCTGCAAGGTGTATGCAGAACGGTACCCGGACAGAGAGCATTCAACGTGCCGCACATTGCAAAACATCTACCGCCAACTGTATGCAACAGGTATGGTCGCAGCACGCAAACGGGTCCGTAACAGGCCCGTCACAGGAGAAGCGGGTGTAGTTGGTGTGTTAGCTGCTGTTGCCATGAACCCACACATGAGTACACGGGACACTGCGAGAGCCGGTGGACTGAGTCAAAGTAGTGTCATGCGCATACTGCATCGCCACCGCTTTCACTCGTTTCATGTGTCGCTACATCAGCAATTACATGGTGATGACTTTAATCATCGAGTGCAATTCTGTCAATGGGCATTAACAGAGAATGCGTTGCAGTTCTACCTGTTTACCGATGAAGCGGGTTTCACAAACCACGGGGCAGTGAATCTACGGAACATGCATTACTGGTCCGTGGACAATCCTCGCTGGCTCAGACAGGTAAAGCAACAGCGACCGTGGCCTGTAAATGTATGGCGCGGAATCATTGGCGACCACCTCATTGGTCCTCACTTCATTGCAGGGGCCCAAACAGCTGCAACATACATCGCGTTTCTACAGAATGATCTGCCAACGTTGCTCGAAAATGTCTCACTGGAAACGCGTCGACGTATGTGGTATCAGCATGATGGTGCACCTGCACATTCCGCAATTAACACTAGGCTGAGCCTTGACAGGATGTTCGACGGGCGTTTCATAGGACGTGGAGGACGCATAAATTGGCCAGCCCGTTCTCCTGATCTTACAAAAAAATGATTCAAATGGCTCTGAGCACTATGGGACTCAACTGCTGTGGTCATCAGTCCCCTAGAACTTAAAACTACTTAAACCTAACTAACCTAAGGACATCACACAACACCCAGCCATCACGAGGCAGAGAAAATCCCTGACCCCGCCGGGAACCGAACCCGGGAACCCGGGCGTGGGAAGCGAGAACGCTACCGCACGACCACGAGATGCGGGCCCTGATCTTACACTTTTGGACTTTTTTCTGTAGGGTACGTTAAAGGAGAATGTGTACCGTGATGTGCCTACAACCCCAGAGGATATGAAACAACGTATTGTGGCAGCCTGCGGCGACATTACACCAGATGTACTGCAGCGTGTACGACATTCATTACGCCAGAGACTGCAATTGTGTGCAGCAAATGATGGCCACCACATTGAACATCTATTGGCCTGACATGTCGGGACACACTCTATTCCATTCCGTAATTGAAAACGGAAACCACGTGTGTGCGTGTACCTCACCCCTCATGGTAATGTACATGTGCGTCAGTGAAAAAGGCCAATAAAAAGGTGTTAGCATGTGGACGTAATGTGCTGTTCCAGTCTCTTCTGTACCTAAGGTCCATCACCGTTCCCTTTGGATCCCTACGTAATTCGGTGCTCTCCGATACACACGATCGAACAGCGGAGGAGTGGTACTCAAGCGTCAACTTTAGGATACAATATCTCCGGATGTAATTAACATTTTACAATGCAACAAACGGCACTGATTACGTATTTGTTTATATGTTCAGATGTGCTAACAAAACTAACGGGGTTCCATTTAAAAAAAACGTAGGTTTGTGTTAAAAAACATACTTCCGTGTTTTTTTTATGGTTTGTATTAACCATTTACACTAGCCCCTCTCCTCACGTTCGGTCTGTGGAATCGATTCGTCAGTATTTGATGTGGTTTACGAAATATATCCAGCGGTAATGTTAGGTGACTCACCCTGTATATACAGGGTGATTTGGTGCCCCTAACGATAGGATTTATGCAACCCGCAACACCTTCAAAAACAGGCGTGAGATTTTCGTATTCTCTCGCTCATTATGCACAAACTATTAGTCGTACAAAAAAATGAAAGGGGCCTTTCTTTAGGAAGTTTAATACAGTTAAATTTTGTACTGGGATACGTTTTCACTGGAGTTCACGATTTTCGAGGTATTCAAGAAAACGTATTCCAGTACAGAATTTAACTATATTAAATTTCCTACAAAAATGTTCTACTCACCTTTTTCTGTCAAACTAACAGTTTGCACGTAGCGAGCGAGAGAATATGAAAATCTTACTCATGGTATTTGAAAATGTTGGAAGTTGTATAAAAACCATGTGTGGGGGCAGCTGAATCACTGTGTAGATACCTATATGGTCCAGTCACATTAATAACTCCCTATGTTCGATGTCAAAGTGCAGTAACCAACCACTCACAGATGGCTGGTGGCAGCATTAGCAGTGGAGGGTATAGAGTGTGACAGCTGGATGTGGACGACAGTGCAGTCATTGTCATAACACAGAAACACAGCGATTTATCTGACGTCCAAGAGGGTACGATCATGGCTTTCAGGTCAAGGGTGGAAGTATTTCCGCAATGGCTAGGCATGTACACTGTTCGTATGCCACCGTGATTACAGTGTACCATAGATGGCAAAATGGTAATACCCAAAACTAGCGCCGAGGCAGCTGTGTTGCTACAGGAGAATACACGTTCAAGCGTTGATCAATTGACAGCCCAGGTGGACCAAAGGGCTACCAACAGTGCCTCCTCAGTGATCATTCAGCGAACTTTGCTGTGTATGGGCCTTTGCAGCATGCATCCATGATGACTGCTGTTCATCGACGACGAAGGCTCGAATTCGCAAGCCAGTACCGCAACTGGACGTATACTGAATAACATCAGGAAACTCTTTCAGCTGAATCACGTTTTATGCTCCATCGGCGTCAAACGTCTGAAAGCAGATACCACTCAACAACTGTCAGACGGGTGCAGGCCGGTGGAGGGGGCGTTACGGGCTGGGGAATGTTTTCGTGGTGATGTCTAGTCATTATGGAAGGCGCAATGGATGAACACAAGTCCATGTCCGCTTCTACATACAGTTTGTCTTTCCTCGGCATTATTGTACCTACCAGCAGGACACGCCGCTTGCAGTGTAGGAGAGTAGTTCAGAAGGATGAGTTTACCGTGCGTCCCTAGCACCCAAATTCACCAGATTTAAACCCAATCGACAATCTGTGGGACCACCTCGATCAGGCTGTTCGCGCCATGGATCCTCATACGAGGAACATACCGCAGGTGGCACGGCGCTGGTGTCGGCATGGTTTCACATTCCTGTCGGTAGCTTCTAGAACCTCCTTGACTCTCTTCCCGTACGTCTGGCGCTGCGAAAGTTGATTATAAAGTTTTTTTCATAGATGGTCGCACTAATGTAACTGGGCAGTATATACATATACACACTGCCTGACAAAAAAAGTAGAACACACAGAAGATATGGTCAGATGTCAACGTAGCTCTGTACAAGTACATCCCGTCGGAGGGTGTGTAAATGATTAAAGTTGCGACTCTCTGTGACAGATATGGTTCAGATGGCTCTAAATATTATGGGATTTAACATCTGAGGTCATCAGTCCCCTAGACTTAGAACTACTTAAACCTAACTAACCTAAGGACATCACACACATCCATGCCCGAGGCAGGATTCTAACCTGCGACCGTGGCAGCAGCGCGGTTCCGGACTGAAGAGCCTAGAACCGCTCGGGCACAGCGGCCGGCTCTGTGACAGATAGACAGGCAGCATATACACGGGGCGTGAACAGATTCAGATGACGTGTGATCACTGAAGGACAGAGATATGCCGTGCACTCATGTGAGACAGTGTTATTACCTGACAGATTTGGACAGAGGCCTTTTTGTAAGTCTTCACAGTAGGCACAGTAGGCAGTTCAGCTGAAGAGGAGTGGGCATCTCTACAAAGGGCAGTCACAGAAGCTGTACAGACAAATATAGGTACATGTTAGACAAATGCGAAGAACCTTGGTTAACAGAAGAAACACTTCAGTTGATCAGCGAAAGAAGAAAGTACGAAAGTGTTCAGAGGAAGACAGGACTACAGCAGTATAAATAACCACGGAGTGCAGTAAATGGAAAATTCAGGGTAGCTAAGACGAAACGGTTGCAGGAACTCTGTGAAAAAATCGAAGAAAGAATGGTCAGTGGTAGGACTCTTGCAGAATGAATAGAAGTCTAAACAACAATCGGTGAAATTAAAAGTAAGAGCATCAACGTTAAGAGTGCAACGGGAATTCCACTGTTAAACGCAAAGGCGTCATAGGTAGAAGTAATAAACGTAAGGTTTCCGACTTGTCGGATGAGATGAAAGTAGAAACTCGACTCTATAAGAAAGGCATAGGGGATCTAGTATTAGGGCCAGAGTGGAACAAAGCTTTGGAAGACCTACGATCGAATAAAGCACAAAGGATGGATAACACTCCTTCAGAATATCAAGAATCGATGGTGGATGTGGCAACCAAGTTGCTGCTTAGAACCTATGAGACTGGAGACGTACCATCAGACCTTATGTCATCGAAACAATCCCGAAGGTGGCAAGAGCAGGTAAGTGTGATGGCAATCCCACAATCAATTGAACATTTCATACATCCAAGTTACCAACAAGTATAATACACAGGATAACGGTAAGAAAATTGAGGATCAGTTATATGACGATGAATGTGACTTTGGGGAACGTAAAGACGCCACAAAGGCAGTACTGGTATTGCCCTTGGTAGCAGATGTAAGAATTAGGAAAAATGAAGACTCATTCATAGGGTCTGTTGACCTATAAAAAGCTTTCGACAATACATAGTGACGGAAGACGTTCGAAATTCTGAAAAAAATATGAGTCGATACGTTCCATCCAGGTTCCTGCAGGACTATTCAAATGGCTGAGGCTGCTGCAGGAGTATGTACTCGTCGGCGGGACATGGATGTACCCAAAATTAAATGTTGCACATACTGTTCACCTCTAAACTCGGTAAAGCTACTGCTGCTGAGACAAAACAGAGGGCGGACGGACAGGCCGCCACGGCGCCGTCTGACCACCAGTGACCATGACACATGAATCACTAACACTACAACCCCTCAGTATGCACTTATTTTGCCGCGCGGGATTAGCCGAGCGGTCTCGGGCGCTGCAGTCATGGACTGTGCGGCTGGTCGCGGTGGAGGTTCGAGTCCTCCCTCGGGCATGGGTGTGTGTGTTTGGCCTTAGGATAATTTAGGTTAAGTAATGTGTAAGCTTAGGGATTGATGACCTTAGCAGTTAAGTCCCATAAGATTTCACACACATCTGAAATTTTTTTTGCACGTATTGTACCCTGGTGGCACTGAACACAGTCTTTGTGCCAGCGGATTTTTTCCAGCAGTGTAGATGTATCTAGTTAATGATAGGAGTTTATTTATTTTTTCATTTGTGTAAGTATGCATGAGACTATTGAGGCCGTATTACTGTCGCTCACTGCGTAAATGGTTATGTGCTCATGTAACTGAAACATTGTGTTTATTTCTTTCCTGCCAACATAAGGAACTTAGAAGTAGATATCCTAGATATAATAAGCCAGCTTAAATCTCTTAATAAGTCTTGTTCGGGAAGTATACCAGTCAGGTTCCTTTCAGTGTATGCTGATACAATAGCTCCGTACTTCTTAATCACATACAACAGCTCGTACGTCGAAAGGTCCGTGCCCAAAGTAGCACAAGCCACACCAATGTCCAAGAAAGGAAACAGGACTGATCTGCTGTTTGATAGACCCATATCACTTACATCGATTTGCAGTAGGATCTTTGAACGTATACTCTGTTCGATCATTGTGAATTAGGTCGATGAAAATGATTTATTGAGAAATGGCGAACACTGATTCAGAAAATATGGTTCCTGTGAAACACAATTACCTCTTTATTCTCACGAAGTAATGAGTGCTATCGATATTGGTTCAAATGACTCTGAGCACTATGGGACTTAACATCTGAGGTCATCAGTCCCTTAGAACTTAGAACCACTCAAACCTAAGGACATCACACACATCCATGCCCGAGGCAGGATTCGAACCTGCGACCGTAGCGGTCGCCGGGTCCACACTGAACCGCCCAGAACCGCTCGGCCACACCGTCCGGTTGCTATCGATAGATGATGTCGAAATAAATCCATATTTTTATATTTACAGAAGACTTTAAACACCGTCTCTCACAAGCGAGTTCCAAACAAATTGCGTGACTGTACGGTACCGTCTCAGTTGTGCGACTGGATTCGTAATTTCCTGACAGAAACTTCACAGTTCGTAGTAATGATCAAATGTGTGTGAAATCCTATGGGACTTAACTGCTAGGGTTGTCAGTCCCTAAGCTTACACACTACTTAACCTAAATTATCCTAAGGACAAACACACACACACCCATGCCCGAGGGAGGGCTCGAACCTCCGCCGGGATCAGCCGCACAGACCAAGACTGCAGCGCCCTAGACCGCTCGGCTAATCCCGCGCGGCTCGTAGTAATGGACGTAAAGTCATCGTGTAAGACAGAAGTCATATCTGACGTTCCCCAGGGTAGTGTTATAGACCGTCATATTCTTGATATACATAAACTATGTAAGGGACAATCTCAGCGGTCTTCTTAGACTGGCTGCATGTGATGCTGTCATTTGCAGTCTTGTAGAGTGAGCAGATGATCAAAACCAATTGCAAAATGATGTAGTTAAGATATCTGTATGGTGCGGAAAGTGGCAATTGACTATACATAATGAAAAGTATGAAACCATACGGATGAGGACTAAGGGAATCCGCTATAATTCGTTTACACTATCTAAACGTTGTAAATTCAACTAAATACTTAGGGATTACAATTACAAATAACTTAAATGTTGTAGGCAAGCAAACCAAAGACTGAGATTTATTGGCACAGCACATAGAAAAAGCAACATGTCTACTGGCCGGCCATAGTGGCCGAGCGGTTAAAGGCGCTACAGTCTGGAACCGCACGACCGCTACGGTCGCAGGTTCGAATCCTGCCTCGGGCATGGATGTGTGTGATGTCCTTAGGTTAGTTAGGTTTAAGTAGTTCTAAGTTCTAGGGGACTTATGACCACAGCAGTTGAGTCCCATAGTGCTCCGAGCCATTTGAACCAACATGTCTACTAAAGTGATCGCCGGCCAGAGTGGCCGTGCGGTTCTAGGCGCTACAGTCTGGAGCCGAGCGACCGCTACGGTCGCAGGTTCGAATCCTGCCTCGGGCATGGATATGTTTGATGTCCTTAGGTTAGTTAGGTTTAATTAGTTCTAAGTTCTAGGCGACTGATGACCTGAGAAGTTAAGTCGCATAGTGCTCAGAGCCATTTGAACCATTTTACTAAAGAGATCGCTTACACTACGCTTGTCCGCCCTCTTCTAGACTACTGCTGTGCTGCATGGGATCCGCATCAAATACGGTTGACGGAGGCCATCGAAAAAGTTCAAAGAAGGGCAGCTCGTTTTGTACTATCGCGAAGTAAGGGAGAGTGTGCCACGGATATGATAAGCGAATTGGGATGGTGGTCATTAAAACAAAGGCGTTTCTCGTTGCGATAGGGTATTCCCACGAAATTTCAATCACCTACTTTCTCCTCAGATTGAGAAAATATTTTTGGTGTCCACCTACAGAGACAGAAATCATCATCATAATGAAATAAAAAAATCGTAGTTCTCACGGAGAGATTTAAGGTTCATTTTTCCCGCATTATCTTCGAGAGAGGAATGGTGGAGAAATAGTGCGAGGGCTATTTCAAAAGTGATCACCATTATCGTTGTTGCATTATACTACTGTGAGAAAAGGCGCGCATTACTTTATCAGAAGCAAATAGATGGCCACGAACACCTTTCTTCAGGCCTGGGGATAGACAGGACTGTGTGGAGGATAAGTAAGGGATCTCCAGCGAAATTTCTTCAGCGAAGTCGGAACAGCAGGTAGGCCAGCTCCGGGAAAGTCTTGATGACCCTTCTCTTTGACTTCAAGGAGCCGCTTCATATTGACTTTCTGGAAAACGGCGCCACATTTAACACACAGGGATAAGTGGAAGCTTTGGAAAACTGAAGCGCACCATCAAGTTCGAACACTGAGGAATGTTGACGGAGAGCAGCATTCTGTTGCACTGTAATGCTCGTCCACATGTTGCTAATGTTGTTTCGAGTACTGTGCTGGAGTTTCGCTGGGAAGCCCTTACACATCTTCCATGCAGTAGCTATCTCTCCCCAGGGGATTTCCATAACACAGCAGCCAGGAACAAAGACGTTCATGTCTGTCGATTTGCTTCGGACGAAGAGGTGCACGCCTAGATACAATCGTGGTTCCAGAGGTAACTGCAAACATTTTTCGACGACGACATTGTCCGTTTCACGATGGGCTAAATGCATTACGTGTGTAATTATGAACAGTTTAGTTGCTTTTTCTCGTTCGTTTCGTTTCCATTTGACTGCGCCTTGTAGAATGCGTGCAAGAACCGACGGGAAAAAAAATGGTTCAAATGGCTCTGAGCACTATGGGACTTAACATCTATGGTGATCAGTCCCCTAGAACTCAGAACTACTTAAACCTAACTAACCTAAGGTCATCACACAACACCCAGTCATCACGATGCAGAGAAAATACCTGACCCCGCCTGGAATCGAACCCGGGAACCCGGGCGCGGGAAGCGAGAACGCTACCGCACGACCACGGGCTGCGGACTGAACCGACGGGAAAGAATAAGAATGGAAGACAAAGAACGAGGTGCTCAGATTAAAAAGGTGTTAGATATGAACGCAGCTTTATGCCCCTACTGTTCAATCTACACATCAAAGACGCAATGAAGAAATTAAAAGTAAGTTTCAAAATGATATGATTCTTTGATGATAGTGCTGTCTGTTGAATGGAATGAACAGTTTAATGGTCACCGAAAGTTGACAGAGTAAATGAAGGAAGACGAAAGTATGATGGAGTAGTAGAAATGAGACAAAGAATTCGTTACTGGCCGAAAGAAGTCTACTAGTGTCATGTATAAATTCATTTGAGGGAGAAATTTCTGAGAATATATATTTGGTCGTTGACTGGTAGTGAATATTGACGTGGAAAAACCAGAAAAGAAGATAAACAAAACGTTTGAGCCGGCCCGTGTGGCCGAGCGGTTCTATGCGCTTCAGTCTGGAACCGCGCGACCGCTATGGTCGCAGGTTCGAATCCTGCCTCGGGCATGGACGTGTGTGATGTCCTTAGGTTAGTTAGGTTTAACTAGTTCTAAGTTCTAGGGGACTGATGACTTCAGGTGTTAAGTCCCATAGTGCTCAGACCAATTGGACCATTTGAAGCGTTTGACAAGTGCTGCTATAGCAGAATGTTAACGATTAGGTGGACTGTTAAGATAAAGGGTGAGTGTTTTCCATAGAATCGGCGTAGAAAGGAACATCTGGAAAACGCTGAAAAGAGGAGACATGACGTTGGGACATGTGTAAGACAGCAGCGAATATACAGATTGCAATGCATTGAACAAGTAACCGAGGAAGTAGGGTGGAAGTGCTACACTGAAATGCAGAGATTAGCACACGAGAGGAAACATCAAATCAGTCAGGAGATAGAAATGGGATAGGATAATGGAAGAAGGAAGGAAGTTATAGGGTTAGGTCATTAGAGACGGAGTAGAAGATCGGTCCGGGGAAATCGTCCGCGTACTTATCAGTTCCGTCTTTTCCATGAGCACTTAAGGGAAACCAAAATCTGGATGGCCTGTCAGGTATTAGAAACACAAAATAGCGGTGTCTGTGTTATTAAGAAGAATGATGCAATGTTCCTTCGGACATGCACCCACGTCCAAAGGAACAGGCACTATCGCGACTACAGCCGTCAAAAAAACCAAGAAATACAGGAAAGGAGGCGCAGTCGCGACTATAAACCACTTTCGGTTCTATAATAGAATGACGACAATGAAAATTTGCACCGGACCGGATCTCGAGACCGAATTTTCCGTTCTACGCGTCACCTTAATCGGCTGTCTGTGAACGAATCATAGCCAGAATCAAACTTTCACAAGTCCTTTTCCTGCACAGCTACGTTACGTAGGTTTCCGTCCATTACGGACACATTTCAGGAGAGTCGAGGGCCTGATATTAGCGAAAAAATACGAAATCTTAATGCGTGTGTATTAAGAAGTAAGATTCTAAGTTCCTTCGGACATGTATGTCCGAAGAGAGCTTGGGTCTCGCAGTGATTTTTGCACAGACAGCAGAAGCGGTTATGGCGACTGCTTGCGTACAGTGGGATTTCCGGGTTCGAGTCCTAGTCAGGCAGAAATTTTCATTGTCGTCCTTCTAATATGCAGCCGAGGGTGGTTCATATTCGTAACTGCGAATGCATTTCAGGTATTAGGAAGACGTTCTCTCAAATGCGAGTCCAGTCTTACCGGTGCTTCATCCCGATCTTCATTGTCCTAAACCATATACACGGATTTTACAGAGCCCTTTAGCGCTTCTCACATCACCTTTCCTTTGTACTAAATTCAGGAATTTCTGTAGCGAAGTGATCCCGTAGTAAGACGTGATTCTCTGATGTCCCCGCTCTCGACCTTTGTGTGTCCGGGCCCGCACGCCACGCCACGGCCAGCTCAGCTCGCGTTGTGGGCTGACAGGTATCGCACGGCGACGGCGACATTCCTGAGCGCGGCGTTTTGTGCGGAACGCCGAAGGCCGGCTCGGTCCGCCGCTGTGTGGGCGTGGGCCGCCATTATGTCGGATCGCGGCGTCATTACGGAGTGGGGAGTATTAATCGGGCGTAGCCGGCGGGGCATTTAGGACGGCAAGCGCTGTAATTACAGCGGGCAGAGCTGCTAAGTGACACGCCCCGGCCCGGCGCGGCCACGGCAGGCGCCATTGTCGCTTCACACGCCCCCGCGCCAGCATCACGCGTGACGGCACGCCTCGGCTCGCGCGGACACGCGCAGGATCGTGGGACGCGGCCTCCTACACAGAAAACCAGCTGTCGGCGCATCTCGGCAGTGATGGGAAGAAAGGAAAACAATACGAGAGCGGGGGAAATAACAAGGAAATAAGGCTTTGGTGTCAAGTCAAATTTGGTGCCTGTTACGTTGCTACACTTTTCCGAACTAATAATTGACATCATGCGTAAAGTCCATGTGTAGAATGTTTCTTGTACTGTTGCTTCTGTGATATACTTTTAGCGTTGGGCAGAACAGTACTGATGTTTGTTGAAGCAGTAATTGGGCCACCAGTGATGGTAGGGTGGGTTTGGGGGAGGGAAGATGTGACTGCAGATAACTCGGTTTCACAACGCTACTGACAATGATGTGGACTGATTCCTTCCACTGCCGGCCAGTGTGGGCGAGCGGTTCTAGGCGCTTCAGTCTGGAACTTCGCGACCGCTACGGTCGCACGTTCGAATCCTGCCTCGGGCATGGACGTGTGTGATGTACTTAAGGTAGTTAGGTTTAAGTTGTTCTACGTTCTAGGGAACTGATGACCTCAGATGTTAAGTCCCATAGTGCTCAGAGCCATTGCTCCCTCTAGCCTTCATACCCAAAAAAATCTTGATCCGATTAATCCTCTCTTACGTCAACATCGCCCGTGCACTATATGATGAAAAGTATCCAGACATCTATAATGGACATTAGTAAGGGGTTTGTCATCTTTCAGCTTTAAAACAGCTTGAACTCTGCTGGGGACACTTTCAGCGACGTGCCTGAATGTCTGTGGGGGGAATGGCAGACCATTCTTCTTCAAGAGCCAAAGCCAAAGAAGGTAGTGACGTTGGACGCAGGGGTCTGGAGAGAAGACGACGTTCTAACTCATCCCAAAGGTGTTCCATTGGGCTGAGGTCGAGTGCCTGGGCGGGTCAGACAATTTCAGGAAAGTTACTGTCTACAGCGAATTGTCTCGCAGATGCTGCTTCCTGGCAGAGCGAATTGTCATACTGACGCAATCAGTCATCGACTTTGAACTGTTCCTCTACTGTATGCAGTACACAATGCTGAAAAATGTACTCATATCCTTCTAAAATTCGCGTTTTTTTAAAACAAAAAAGGCGGCCGCCGCTTACCCCTGAAACCACCCCCATGATGTGACATCACCTTCTCCGTACTTCACTGTTGGCACTACACATGATCTCAAGCATTCACAAGACCCAAGCCCTTCCATCGGACTGCCAGAGTAAATAGTGTGATTCATCACTTCAGATCACTCGTTTCCAGTTATCCACTGTCCAGTGGTGTTGCTCTTCATACCAACTCAGAAATGTGTGGCTTATAAAGATCTTCTCTACAACTGTTCAAATGGTTCAAATGGCTCTGAGCACTATGGGACTTAACATCTGTGGTCATCAGTCCCCTAGAACTTAGAACTACTTAAACCTAACTAACCTAAGGACATCACACACATCCATGCCCGAGGCAGGATTCGAACCTGCGACCGTAGCGGTCACGCGGTTCCAGACTGAAGCGACTAGAACCGCACGGCCACACCGGCCGGCTCTACAACTGTAGTCTTCCTTTTAACTCTTACGCACAGGCATCGTGCTAGCTAGCCTGCCCGCATCTTTTTATACCAGGCAGATCCGCGTCACCAGGCAACTAGTTGTCAATTCTGCATTGCATACAGATAGCCGATGCTTTTAATCTGATAGCATCTATCTGCTCACTCCAAGCCGGCCGGTGTGGCCGTGCGGTTCTAGGCGCTTCAGTCTGGAACCGCGTGACCGCTACGGTCGCAGGTTCGAATCCTGCCTCTGGCATGGATGTGTGTGATGTCCTTAGGTTAGTTAGGTTTAAGTAGTTCTAAGGTCTAGGGGACTGATGACCTTAGAAGTTAAGTCCCATAGTGCTCATAGCCATTTTTTTGCTCAGAGCCACTTTTTTTGCTCACTCCAAGTTCTATCACTTCCTCTAGATGCACTCCGCCTTGCCTTCCGCATCTGTTTACCTTCACCCACATGAATCGTTTACCACCTCTTCAAATTCCCACACCTCCTCGCCCAATCTGAATACCTCCGTCTATATTACTCCATCGACAACTCGAATCAAACCACGCCATCCCCCTCCCATCTATACGGCACCACAAACAACTGAAGCACCTAGAAAGGGAGAAGGAAACGAAATGAAACTTTATACGGACTGAGGGGTATGTGATCTTATTTCAGTGAGTATAAAATCACACTTGGGAGTGTGAGCTCACATATCAGTATAACACTGCACCACCTCTGTTATGGATGCCGTTACTGAGTCGGTTGGGAATGGTGTCATAAAACCGTTGACTCATCTCATGAGGTAAGCAGAACCAAAACTGTTGTAAATGTTCCTTCATATCCGTGATGCTGGCACTAGGGCGGAGTTGAGGTCTGAGCCGGTCCAACGCATGTTCTATCAGGAGCAGGTCTGCGGATCATGGTGGCCAAGGAGTACCTCAGCTGACAGCGTTCACAGAGACACTGGTCATGTAAAGACGATCATTGTCTTGTTGGAAAATGGCACAATGGTACCATCGCATGGGAAGTAACATATGAGGATGCAGGACGTCCGTGACATACTGTTGTGCCATCAGAGCTCATTCAGTCACTAACAGCCGCGACCTGAAATCACATCTGATGTCTCCCCATCCCCCACGACTCCAGGACTAACACCACTCAGCCTGAAGAATGGTACTGATCGCAACAGCACTCGCTGACGATGCTCACCTGCGGCAGTGCAGAACCGCAACTACTACACTCACCAGCACGACACCACCTCCGCGTCGTGACATCACTTCCAGTCGCAGCCGTTTGTAACAGCAGCCTACACATGGGACGTAATGTCCTAGTCCGTACACTGCTAGTATCTGGTCAATGATGCGGAATGCCACAGTACGTTGCAGGGAATCTATCACTTCTTGTCGCATCGCAGGTGCAGCTGTGAAGGGGCTACTATGTAATGGCTGTACGATACGACTGTCCTCTCTTTTCGTGGTCAGACGTGGTCGACCGGAAGCTTGTCGACGAGTATGTGTGCCCTCACGTTCTCATGTAGTGCAACATCACGCCACACTCGCATCCGAATGCCCCACATGTCAGGATATTGCACGTTTCGAACAGCAGGCGAAATGGAGAATTAAAATGAACTTCCTTTCAAACTCTGTCAGGTGATGGCGGGCACGCGGAATCCCCGAGCCCTTGCAGTGATCACTCAACGTTTGGCGCTGTTCACATCCCTTACAGTACTATACAAGGCATGATAACAACACTGAAAACGTACACCACTAATGCGCTCTGGTAGCCTTTCTATCCGGTCACAGAGATCGTCTCTGTACCAAATTACATTGACATCTGGCCATGTCTTCAGAGTGTTTGTCACTTTTTGTCAGGCACATATGTTGCCTAAGTGCTCAAAGTCAATCTGGAACCTCGCACTTAACGATAGTTTATCGAATGACGAATTCAGATACTGTAGCCTTACATCAGAAAGGTTTCAGCTGTAGTCTGTGCATAGATCTGTGAGTGAATGCGATTGGCACAGCACAAGGGCGCAGCCAAAGTGTGGGCGTGCGGTGGGTTCGGACGGCCGCCGCCCTTCCCCCCCCCCCCCCCCATCCTACCACCTTCCATATCACCTGAACGAAACTGCGCAAGACCCAGCTGCATTGTTGTGAAACTGAAATATATTCTGCTTTTCAGTCATACGACGGAAATGGGATGCGCATTACCGATAGTAAACGTCGCCATCGATAGATTTAAAACATCGACATATCAATAGCACTATCGCCTATCGCCTAACCCTAGTTTAGCTAACTTCAACTACTGTAAATCTTTGGCATTCATGAGCTGTTGTTTTGTTAATCTGTTCAGTTCTTACTTGCAGTTCAATTTAATGTAAGTGCCGCCGGTTTTTTTTTTGTTTGTTTTCGTGTGCACTATTATAGTAGTCTAATTACCTGTCTACAGCAGTTTAATGCTAGCACTGGACTATTTCACTCTTTCACAGGGCAGCGGAGAGCTAAACATCATTACAAATGACATTAAATTAAATTCAATGCTAAAAATACGTTTGGGTTTGCCTGTGTAGCCCAAAACCGGCGTTGATCAACATAGATTTCGCCCAAAAAGCGATGGTTGCGTTAGAGGAGCGTCTTTTCAAATTGTATTATTTGCGCAAATCACAATTTTACAGGAAGCAAAAAAGGAAAGTTTTTCTTTCCTAACCAAACGAAATATGTCAAAATTCTGGAGTGCAGGAACTAAATATTTTGGTTATGTAGCAGAATCAGTCATGATCGAAATCATTTCCCAATGCATGAAGGCGCGATTTGAATTTTCAAATTGCACTTACTACTTTCTGAACCAGTTCACCCAGCGACAAACGTTTTGATCCAATCATGTTTTCACGTAATATGGCTTGAAACATTCATTTCAATTTTTCATTGATTTTACTGTCGAACACAGACCATCATGTTGCTGATGGTAGATCGATGTCTTACAGTTTTGCAGTTAGTCCTTCTTCCTCGTGCAGACGGTGTCATCGTCCTCATGAGTCGGCCGAGCAGTTTCAACTGATGTCGCATCGATGTTTAGCGCTTGAAACTGCAAAATATCAACTTCTTTTCAGTTGTCTTCAAATCTTGTTTTCAACAGTTTATCGACATCCCAGTTTCTTAACATCAAGTAATGCGGTTTATCAATAGAATTTGCATTGTGCCTTTCCTCTTAACTCTCTTTTCCTGTTAACGCTTCCATTTCTTCATCATATAACTGAGTCTGCGATCTTGTTCCACTTTGTTCCGTATGCTGTGAGCTTTATTTTTTGTTTTCGCCAGGTAGAATACTACGATGCTTCCACACTTGAATCTGCCTTCTTTGTTATTACAAGGCGGCTAAAAATTACTTAAATGTGGATCTCGGTTGAAGTACCTAAAACGAAGCATGTCTCGTCAGACCTAACTACAAATATAAAGCTCAATGAAAAAGCATGCATTTGTGCACTTTTTCCCACACAAATAACACAACGATGCACTGACTTACAAATTTCACTGAAAATGATCATTCGTAAAATATATCAGGTGTATTACTTACTGAGCCTCATTTTTACGCTGTCTTTTAGTTTTAGCAACTTTAAATCTCATTCTGCTTCCTTCCCGTAGCTCTCTCGCGGGTATATATCTCTCTGTGGTGAACGAAAGTGCACATTTATATAATTAACAGCGTACTGTGAGCTGTAAGATGAAAATGTGGAAATTGCAAGCAGAAGAGCGGGGTAATAATGCACGCTGGGAAATTTGCCATGAACATAATACATATTGGACCGTCTGCGGCCATACATAATACGATTTATTCCGATCCATGTTCTTCAACACTAAATTACAGTGAGCCGATCTTACTCAACAGCGTTAAAGAGTTTGCCACAACTGGGGTGAAAACGCATCAAATTGTATTTTGATCTCTGCTGCATTTAATACGTTTTGAAACGATGCTCTTCATTTCTTTAAAACAATCGCTCAAAATTCTGTCATTAGTGACCCAAATGGTAAAATAGCGCCTAGTCTGGTCACCCAGATAGTACTCAGTTACGAAAACCTGTCAATGGAGGGGGTTGCGGCTGGAGGGGGGGGGGGGGGGGGAGGAAGGAGAGCGGAGCGCAACGGATGTGTGATGACAGCACATTTCACAATTCGTTCGTTTATAAAAGGTTTTTTCCGCGGGCTGTTTCGATTCGTCCGAGATGACTGCGACCTTCGTCACCGCCCCCCCCCCCCACCCCCTCCAACCACTACCCTTCCACTTTCGGCCAAAATCTATTTACACTCTTATAATACTATAATAATTGAAGTCAGGAATTTCATGTACCATTAAATCTTAAAATGTGCATGCATTCATCAAATGACCAAACATGCATTATTAAAGGAAACCCGTGCAGTATCAGAATTCCGTCTTTTGTTGTGTTGCATTTTATTTTGAAACAATACACAGCAACCAGTTTTCTTTGCAAATTTTCTTCCGACAGGGATAGCTCTGCTGCTTCAGGCACTGAGATAGCAATCCCTGTACTTGGACACGAGGTGGTTCGAATCTATCCTCCGGAAATCTCGAAAATAGTTTTTTATGGTTTCCCATTTTCAGTTTAGGCAAGTGCAGGAGCTGGTCCCGTGCTACAGGTTTCCTGAACGATACAAATTCTCTTAAAGATACTTGAATGAAAAGGCTTCATCGAAGAGGAGTCAAACATTATCATATCTTCCAGTTTTACTACAAGAACGATGTTCTAGAATGAAATTTCTTATTTGTAATATCCTTGGAACACCAAATGCAACCATCACAGCTGTAGCGTATTTGTAAATAAAAGTTATACAAACTATAACATATGTTGTACACTGTAGAGGCCTTTTTTGCATCAAGGCTGTATAACCATATTACAATGGATAAATACAAACTGATTTATGAGATCACATATATTAGAAGTCTAGTTGAAATCAATGCGTGAATCAATGTTAAGAACCCGAAACTGTACGTCACAGTATTTGTGTATTCCGTTTTGTTTAATATATAACTGTGTTTGCTATAGTTTCAAGTTGACTCTTGAAATAATTTTAAAAATTCTTGATAAAATAAGGAAATTGCAGAGTTTTAATTAAATTAAAGACATTTTAACAAAATATGAGACTGAATTGACGAATCTGGGATACTTTGATGTGGTGAAAACCGAGCGAGGTGGCGCAGTGGTTAGCACGCTGGACTCGCATTCGGGAGGACGACGGTTCAATCCCGTCTCCGGCCATCCTGATTTAGGTTTTCCGTGATTTCCCTAAATCGTTTCAGGCAAATGCCGGGATGGTTCCTTTGAAAGGGCACGGCCGATTTCCTTCCCCATCCTTCCCTAACCCGAGCTTGCGCTCCGTCTCTAATGACCTCGTTGTCGACGGGACGTTAAACACCACTAACCTAACCATTGATGTGGTGAAAGAATTCTGAATTCGTTTCAGATAATTGTTATGTTTAAATACAAGATTGTTGAAGGTGAAAAATAGCCATTGACAAAAGAGATTTGAACCTATTTAGTTTTATGAGCGAACTCTATACTAGAAGAGTGAGCAAGGGTAATGCATTATATTATAATGTTAATTCGTTTGGCAATAGAGTAAAATTATCATAGTACCAAAAAATATTTAATTGTGAATCTGGTTATTTCTCAGCAACATATAATGTGTGTCATACTGTTTTAAGAAAATATTTTCTTGCTTCAATTTAGACGAGATAATACTTGAATGAATACCTCCCGAAAGAAAATTATGTATAAAAATTAAAAAATAGATAAACGTAAAAGAATAAATGAAGAACATGAGTCTTTTTAATATCCTCTTCAACAAGCAGGAAACCCCCGCCACCACCATTTGGCGAAATCCTGGCTATGTCCTTGCACACCAGTTTGAATTGCGCAATCCTTCAACGACTTTCTCTAACTTGCTCTCAAGCAAGACCGCTCCTTATTTGCATAGTTCGACTTAAACAGGTACGACGCCTGCTGAAGTCCGAGAAACGGTCCGGAGCGTATGTCTCGATCGGATTCTGTCTCCCTGGTACTCGTTTCGGCACAACACTGTGCTTGCCTCGTACCTGAAACACCCTATGTATGCCATGTATAAATTTGTGCTACGCTGTGATGTGTACTGAGGTATCTCCCTTCCTTTGTTTGTTTACACTTCCCTGTTCAGTTGGGTGTATCAGTAACGTATGAAGCGTTTACCGTATTTCTTGCGAAAACGCTCGTGGTGTGGTGTGTAGAAGAAGCGGGTACTCACTCTTACAGTGAGGTGAGTGGCGACGCAAGCCGTTTCCAGAGACCGGCAAATACACACACACACACGCCCGTCCACCGCGACACAGACTTTATGACGTTTTCCTTCGTTTTATTTTCCTCTAGTACGGAAATACGGCGCTGTTATGCTAATACCGGGCTAATTGATTTTTCGATGCTCGGCCCGCACGATATTTGCAGGTGTTCGCGTAGTGAACAACGGGCCTCTTACGGGAGGAGCGGTAAAAAATGGAAACATTACTTTGGTACCCGTGTTCGAGACAGTCGCCACTAAATCCTGCGTCGCACGCAATTTCGCGCGCGTCGTTCGTTTTGTTAACCGCGCCTTTACGTCTGCTGTAATGGTCCCGACTCCCGACTGCCCGCGACACGTGTCGTACGTCACCCGTGACCTGCTGCTCATATTTACATCTGCTGCTGGCGACATACGTGATTATTTCACGCTACTGCTTGAGTTCCCCTCTCTGTAATTAGTTTAAATGAACTTCAGCACAACATCTGTCAGAGCTAATTGAACGACGAAATTAATAATTAGCTGTGAAACATAGGTTTGCCTCTGTACCACAATCTGGAATATCGATCCTTTTCTCTGTCGTGGATCCAGTTTTCTTATTGTTTTTGTACAGATTACTTTCGCGAGATGAGCTACAGTTACAGCTGCAGCAACTGGACAGCATCCTTGAACGCTCGGTGGGGATGGAGTGGGGAAAGGCAGCGTGGGATGTGGAAACACCGTTTCCGTCAAATGCTGGCAAGAAGTGTGGCTCCGTGTCGTAATATTTTTAAATATCACGTTGTTAATGCTTTCCTCATAGAAGTTTCTCTGGCGCTAAATGTGGTGTTTACCTTGGGTTGTATACCTATCAGACAGGATATTCGGTCATCCACCTTATGGAACGTTGGTCCATCACCGACACCCCTCGAGGTGGTGCAGTATTTAAGACACTGAGGTCGCACTGGGGAGGACAAGGTTCAGATACACCTCCACGTCCACCGAAGAACTGCAGTAGTCATTACTGTTATGTAACTTGAGAGGAAAATAGAGAATCTGTTAGATAATTACCATTTCTGTCATACTGAAATGTAAGGACACCACAAAGGAAGATCTTACTCTATGCTCGGTAAAGGAAGCAAAACCTAAGAAGAATCAGTATCAGTGAAACCTGCTCGAAATAGAATCGCATGGGACAAAAACAACTTTCCAAATTGGTGAAGTTTCTGGATTACACAAAACTAACGAGGTTACACAAAATTTGTCAGGCTTCGCGCACAAAAGTATAAATTTGTAATTATGCAAGTATTTAAATACCTTCATTCTTGCACAGTAGATTTCATTTAGGGTATATTTTAAAACAGAACACTACATTATTACAATAACCAATAACCATACGGCATTTTTGTATTTTTACTTTAATTTTAAGTTCGTTTAGTGTTGATGTACAATGATATTATGCCTATGTTCATTTGCTTTATACGAGAACTATTCGGAAAGTAAGGAACAACAGGTCGGAACATGGAAACCACAGTGAAAATCAAAACTGTTTTATTTGCAACGGTTAGCTACACTTTCCATTTACTTCTCTACACAGTCGCCGCTCAGACTTAGACATCTGTCGTAGCGTTGTATCAACTTTCCAGTCCCCTCGTTATAGAAGACATCCGCCAGCGCTTTTCGACAATTTCCTACTCTGGACTGCAGTTCGTTGTCTGTGTCAAAATATTATCTTCATAGCCAGCGATTCATTTGAGCAGTGATGAACCTCAGGGGTAGCCAGTTATAGGCTGTATTGTGGGTGATCAAACACTTATCATCGAAAACGCTGCAGGAGCATCTTCATTGCCCCTGCAGATTCCGGCCGAGAATTGTCGTGTAGAACGAACCGCATGAAAGTTACGTTACAGGCGAAATCTTTCACCAGGACCTCATACTTGGCGGGGGACGCTAATTTCTAGCCATCTTTACGATCTCACTGTGAGCTCAGATCTGAAAAGAGCGACATGATGTGATCGATGGCGTACTAGACACAGTGCCCAACGCATCTGTGCAAAGCTTCATCAGATTTTCACTGTATTTTCCATTTCGCAACCGATCGTTCCTTACTTTCCGAATAACCCTCGTATTTCACATTTTTCGTCGCATCTCAGGAAGGGTAACCTGTTTGAATTTCCTTTTCAAAATTGTTTCATCTAGCAATTTTTTGCACTATACAACGGTTCTAATTGCCTGGGAGGATTTCTGTGTGCTGCAAATTGCATAACAACGTTTATCCATGCAGTAGCTTCTTCAGGCGTATTAATTTTTCTAAGGACATCATTTTTCTCCTCTTCTTCTCCCTTTCTTTCTTCCTGATCATCTTATGTGTTCCGGATTTCTTTTAAATCTGTTGCTGCAGTATAAGTGTACTGAGTTGACGAAAGTCGCCATTTCGATTGTAGTCATCTGCACTACATGAAATGTTTCGCATTTTAATTAATACAGCAATTGCTGCTGCATTTTCTTAAGCTTTGATGGCCACGGAAACGTTTTGTCCTTCACCTCCAAATCCTGCTTTGTTGAAGCTAATAGTAATAGTTTCTGGCTTTATTTCCCTTAGTACCAACCCAATCCAACTTACTGCGTCCAGAAACTGATCGTGCAAGAGCAAATGAACTTTCGGTTTCTTCTACAGTAACAATAAGAGACTGCGTCAGTAACCGCTTATGTTGGGACTTGAATGTGTAAATAACCCCCTGGTCCATGGGTTGTGTGAGGCTGGTTGAAGCTGGCGGGAACAAAGACTACTTCACGTTTGATAACTTGACTTTCGGGTGGCAGGTTGCACTGTCTGAGAAAAGCAGAACTCGGCGATTTGTTCTTTCCATTCTGGCATTGAAATATCCCAGTACTTCTTCCATAGAACCACTCACCATCCACATCATTTTATCGCTTCGACATGTGACTGGAGGCTTACTGACGCCTAATTTTTTGAAACAACGCGGTTTTGCCGTCTTTCCAATCACCAGTGGCTTTTCCATTTCACCTGACATGTTTCCACACAGCGGTACAATGAGTCTCTTCTTGGACATTTTACCGTCGGAGCACTTTCTATGGCTTTTCCATTTCACCTGACATGTTTCCACACAGCGGTACAATGAGTCTCTTCTTGGACATTTTACCGTCGGAGCACTTTCTACTTCGAAGACAGTGCACGATAAAACACTCGCATTTCATCCGCACTGATTACGTCTTTCCGTTAATAATTCTCAGTTACGTTGTACGGTATTGTATTTCATGCTGTTACTACACTTTCTCAAACATCATTAAGTTCCTCAAAAGCTTCATTCCACACGATGTTGTGCCCAGCTTTGAAGCTGTTCAGCCCTTCTCTGAATGCCTTAAACTCCGTATTTCTACGCTATTTAACGACTTACAGAGCCTCAGTCTGCCACATGCGTCCAGACAAAAGGTAAGTTTTTTCCCAGCGCACTTACGAACCATTCCCACAGTCTTGTTTTAATTTGTTCATTTCCAGTCTTCTTTGCCTTTCTTTTCATTTGCCCGTTGCCTTTCATCCACTAATCCTTATCTTACACTTGTTTCTTAAGGTATCATGAATTTGTGTTTTACCACATTTCAAACGGAACATTATTTCGCGTCTTTCTCACTCGCCTCGATTACCTTAACCATTCCGTTAAATGTTAGCGACACATACTTTTTGCTATCATTTAAAATGCTACTGGTCAACTGAAACTGGCAGAAAATAACGCTAATGCATTTCTTTGGAACGCTTGGCCTTTCAGGGTAAAACTATTGTTTTACGGAACAACACCCACCTCTTTCATTGCACAGATTGCAGCAGAGTGTTCGTAGATGCACAACAATGTTCCAGTGTGCGCCCGCGCATCTCAATAATAATAGGAAACGAGAAACGCCAACAAACAAAGCGTTCATGAACGAGTCATTTCCTTTGATGTACCGACACTGTACGAAGCTTGTTCGTTGTTGCACAGAGCGGGGCGGTTTAATGTCCTTTCCCGCAGCGCCGCGTAACAGCATTGTCAGCACCGTACAGTCTTCGTGTAAAATAGCGACCTAGAACAACTAATGTAGACCGTACTGCAGGAGTACTCTACAAGCTCCGCAATGTACAATGAATTATTAATTAATCCTAGGACGCCTAAGGAGGGGGGGGGGGGGGTTTCGTTGAACCCACAATTTTTTTATGTCCCCTGCTTTTGCCCAAGTAACTTTCATACTACATATTCCCTTTGAGTTATTGTTTGTTGGCTACTTTATGAAACGTTAGTGTCAATATATTTTATAGAAAATTCCTGCTTCGAAAGAAAAAATAAATAAACTTATTATGGGTCCAACAACCCCCCCCCCCCCCCCCCACTTAGGCTTCCATGCTATAGAAAATTTCCCTAGTAGGATTTCGTATTTCTCATCTCTACAACAATGCAAGTTTGTTCCTTGTTGGTTGGTATTCTTGATATTCGCAACAATCGGTTTACTTACAGAGGAAGTGATTGTTGATGTCAGTCAGCTGTTATTTATCTTGTAAACTTGCAGTGAATTAGTGCAGTTCCCAACAGGTAGGCCTCCAGTAACTTTGGTGTCCTAAACAGCAAAAACGAAACCAAGTAAAAACTTACTGGTGTTGTCAACAAAGCACCAAGATAAAGGCACTGTTGGAGGAGAGAAGAATAAAACCGAGATAAATGCATATTATAATTCCACTAAAGGTGGAATTGATACCATTGATCAAATGGCGCGTATGTACACCTGCAAGTGGGGAACAAAGAGATGGCCTCTATCTGTATTTTACTCTCTCATCGACATTTGTGCCATCAATGCAACCACCATATACATCCAGCAACATCCAAGATGGAATGAAAAGAAACACAACAAACGGAAACTTTATCTTCTGCAAGCTGGGACGGAACTAGTGAAATTGCAGGTAGAAGAAAGAAGTGCCAATGCAAGAGGGTTATCTAACCAAATTGTTCAATCAATGGAGACTATTCTACAAAAGAAAATCAAAGAAGTGACAACAGAAGCATGTCAGCCTCCTGCAGGGAAAGGTCGGTGCCAAGTTTGTGTAAGAAAAGCTAAAACAAAGAAGCAGAAGTACAACAATCTAAGTAAACCAAAACAGTATTGTGGACAATGTCATAAACACGTGTGTAACACACATTCAGAAAAAATTGTGGAGTGTGTCTCTTGCCTTGAAGTTGAGGACTCGAGAGTAGTCTATTGTATATGCACACATCTGTATTTTGTATTGTAATATATCAATTTTTTATTCACTCAATCCAATATTTATAACAATTAACAACATTTATAAACCGATGCCTTAGTTAAAATACATAAACAATTTTGAAAGTTGTAATTTTTCGTCAGTAAACTTATTTAATACCCGTGGGCTCGCCGAACCCTCCCCTTGGGCATCCAAGTTAGAAAAAAAGGCTTGGGCGTCCTAGGGTTAAGTCTTAAAATTTGCATTCCGTTTCAGTTTTAGGCACGTTTCACTTTACACGCAAAATTAGCATATGAAAGTGTATTGAATGCTTCCGGACAGACGGTTTGGTCATATTTCCGAATTATACGACTTCCACTTTGATCAAGATTTTCTGTACTTTCATGGGATTTGTCAGCGTATGAAAGGCGTCCCATGATATAAACTGTTGCAGGAAGTTTGAAACTATCAGAAAAGCATGTATAAGCTAAAACGAAAAGTGGGTAACATAAGATATGCATGACATCAAGAAGCAATAACAATGGAAGGGCACAAGAGAAGTGCTCTGATTGAAAAGGGCATAATGTATATATACAAAAAAGGGCAAAAATTGTATGGGAAGCACAGACTGGATTATATAGCTACAGAAAATATACACGGTGTTTCACAATTCATGTTACAAACTTCCAGAGGTTGTAGAGGGGACTTAGTAAATCAAGTTTTACATAGAACCCATGTCCACAAACGGTTCGTTCCTACGTTACAAGGAAAACAAGAGCTATCAATGGCACGCTATGTGTTCCTTACGCAGTTCTCCTGTTATGGCAGGCTACCCATATTCATGAATGATACGATGACACGATGTCACGTGATATCCTCCGTTTCCATCTGCCTCGTTTTCATGCTTCTTGGTGATGCGTCAGCTGACATTGCGGTGACTAGCACTGCAGTAAAAAATGGTTCAGATGGCTCTGAGCACTATCTGACTTATCTTCTGAGGTCATCAGTCCCCTAGAACTTAGAACTACTTAAACCTAACAAACCTAAGAACATCACACACATCCATGCCCGAGGCAGGATTCGAACCTGCGACCGTACCGGTCGCGCGGTTCCAGACTGTAGCGCCTTGAACCGCTCGGCCACCCCGGCCGGCTCTGCAGTAAAAGGATGCCTGAGTACCAGTTCGCGGAATACACCAATATGTTGTTAATTTACGGTGAAGCTCGCCGTAATTGAAGAGAAGCTCAGCGTCTGTACTACGAGTACTTTCCAAATCGTGTGACTCCATCTCACACCATGCTTGCCACAGTGGAACAATGGTTGCGGGAAAGTGAGACATTATAAGCGACAGAGCAAACTGTGGTGTTCCAAGAAGGAGGCGCATTGTCAGTTTCACCGGCCGGAGTTGCCGAGCGGCTCTAGACGCTTCAGTCTGGAACCGCGTGACCGCTGGGGTCGCAGATTCGAATCCTGCCTCGGGCCTGGATGTATGTGATGTCCTTAGGTTAGTCAGGTTTCAGTAGTTCTAAGTCTAGGGGGCTGATGACCTGAGATGTTAAGTACCATTGTGCTCAGAGCCATTTGAACCATTGTCATTTTCGAAGTGGAAGTGCTTCATCAAGTTGAACAAAACCGATCGACGATTACTCGAGCAACTGCACGTGACTTACACGTGTCTAAGTCGTCGGTCTAGCGTGTTCTGCATAAACAGAAACTGCAGCCGTATCACCCTCAGAACGTACATGTCATGTTCCCCGGCGGATTTCACCGACAAAGTGCATTTGAACAGGTAAGATGTTTTGAACCTTGAAATAGCCACATTTGGCATCAAGAAGATTTCAGCATACCTTCGGCATGAGAGTCTGGGCAGGAATCTGCACTGGTCTCGTGGTTGGACCGGACATCGTTCCTTCCCACCTAACGGGTGCCAGGTACTGATATTCCTGC
This sequence comes from Schistocerca cancellata, assembly GCF_023864275.1. Classification (NCBI taxonomy): domain Eukaryota; kingdom Metazoa; phylum Arthropoda; class Insecta; order Orthoptera; family Acrididae; genus Schistocerca; species Schistocerca cancellata. Next base: position 206,470,791 of record NC_064630.1, read on the forward strand.
AAAAAGTGCTGGCAGAGGTTTTGGAAGGAGTGCTACGGGGCATGCAGCGCGATTTGAGATTCCAGCATGATAACGAGGTAGTGCACTTTGCATTTCGGTCTGAAACCATCTGAACGTGGTCTATGGGGACCCCGGTGTATCGGTTGATGTGGACTATATACTTGGCCACTAAAATCCCTAGATTTAACACCTTTGAAATTTTTCTTGTAGGGCCACATGAAAAGTCTTGTTTGCGACACCTCTGTCCAGTTGGAGGAAGATCTGGCAGCAAAGATCATGAGTGCGCCAAAAGTGATTAACCACACATAATGCATGTTGGACATAGCTTATGCGAAGTTACTACGCAGATATACTGCGTGAACTGAACTTGATGGTCGCCCTGTGGAACAGCTGTTGTAATATCACAGTAAACAGGAGTGAAATCTGTACGTCTTGTTTTCTTTGTGACATGGAAACGAACCGTTGCCGGACGTGGGTTCAAACGTAAAACTTGATCTCCAAAATACCCTCTACAACTTCTAGTGGTGTGCAACATGAAAATGATCCTGTATGAGGAAAGGAAATGGTGATGGACCACATGAAGCCAGTCAAGAAACAAACTGGAACAGAAACCTAGAGAGGATACTTTAATCCCCATTACCTTTCCATGAGTCCAGAAAAAATGTTGCAGCCAACCATTCACTTGCATAAGGTGGAAACTATTTTTGCTTCCGGTAAAAAGGTGATCACCTTTTGGGGCTCACCGGATATCATCATGGCTGATCACTTTCAATAGGGCGAAATGGTGACTGGTTTTTGTGCGCAACGTTATCTGATCGTTTGCTAAGTCAGTTGGCGGAGAAGCGAATACCGTTAAAGACCAAACAGTTCTTTCAATACGACAATTCACATGTCGACGCATTAGTACTTATGATTGTCAAATTCCGTGAACTGGATTTTGAAATCCTTACACACTCTTTTCACCAAACGTGGCTGTCTGTGACTGTTGTACGCTTTATGACCACAAACACGATCTACAGGAAAGAATATTTCGTTTTAACTAAAAAATTATGCATTTGTGCGAGATGGGAAAGAAATTTCTTTTTTTGCAGGAATAAAAGACTAGATCAGGTGCACCAGACGCACAACGTTCGACAAAAACTGCTGCAAAGGTTCTGCTATTTTTCAAATAATATTTTTTCCTCAAAGTTTTCAAATACGGTGCAGTACTGTTGAAGGCTACCGAGATGAAAACCTTCAAGTCTTTTACACAACGAGCAAAACACCGAGGGTCGAGCTTCACTAATGTCAGACAAGATGCTTAATATTGCCGAAAAAACTGAGAGGAAAATTCAAACAGAAAATGTTCTTTTATTATATAAACTCTTATACTGGCATATTGTTTACTAAATAAGATTTTTAATTTTTATAAAAAAATAAACTGGTAGCCAAGATCACAGGAATTCTTTTTATTCCATGGTTACCGGTTTCGGCGAAACTAAAGCCGCCATCATCGGATCTAGGGAGGACAGAAAACACTATAAAAGTGGGCTTAGATTCCATTATTATAACATGTACACATATAAATTTAGTTACATGCCTTAGGACACATAAGGGTTACAACATCAAGGCAAAAATGGTGATATTAATAGTTGCCTATAACACGCAGGCCTTACAAAATTGTTGTAAGTAGCACACAGGCGTCCAAGAGAGATGACACTATAAATGTTGAGTGTGTCCATCACATACAAGTGCGAGCTACGTACTACCGCAACACCGGCTCTGTTCTTACACTATAGGCCGAGTCGCGAGGTAGAGCTAGCAGAAGAGACGTCAATGAATGTCACAGCTCGCGTCATAACAGGCTCTGAGTGTGGGGTAATACTACGTCATTTGGGCTTGTACATAATTCTAGAGATAACTGTATCACGTAAACATATACAAAACTTATGAAAGCTGCAGACAATTGCACATCTGCCTGGTCACATATACGAAATATCGAAAAGCAAATGCAAATTTCATGAGAACTGCGGAATTACAAAACTCTACATCTGTCTGGTCCTATACGTAATAAGATACGATCATACATAGATCTTTTGCGATCTGCAGGGTTATACACAGCACGTCAGTCTGGTGATATATAAAATCTATCGAGAGTATACACAAATTTTAAGAACATTACAGGGTTACACATTTGTAAGGCCTGCGTCTTATAGGCAACATTAATATCACCATTGTGTGCCTTGATGTTGTAACCTGTATGTGTCCTAAGGCATGTAATTAAATTTATATGTATACATGTTATATAAGTGGAATCCAAGTGTTTTCAGTCCTCCCTAGATCCAAAAAAATGGCTCTGAGCACTATGGGACTCAACATCTTAGGTCATAAGTCCCCTAGAACTTAGAACTACTTAAACCTAACTAACCTAAGGACATCACACACACCCATGCCCGAGGCAGGATTCGAACCTGCGACCGTAACAGTCCCGCGGCCCCTAGATCCGATGATGGCGGCTTTAAGTTCGCCGAAACCGGTAATCATGGCATAAAAAGAATTCCTGCTATCTTGTCTACCAGTTTATTGTTTAACAAGCATCTAGATCGCTCCCACATGTGCACAATGTGCTCCCTAGAAAATTTTAATTTTTAGTTTGGCTAAACAGTTTTTGTACGAATTTGAACCACGCGAGGATCTGAGGTAATAACGCAAATAAGGAGGGTGAAAGAGGGCTGACCAGTGAAAGCGTTTCTTGGTGGGGACAGCGAGTGTCGAAAGAAACGCGAGAGAGGAGGATCCTTTGTCAGTCAGAAGCAGGCTGAGGGTTGCCAGGCGCGGAGGCTCAGCACTGCGTGGGTGAGGCACGGAGGGGGCAGTAGCGGACAGCAGATGCTCGTTGCGGTCCGGTGTAGGGCGCGGCATCAGGCTCTATTTGAGCCTGCATGGATTACACGGGTACAAGTCTTCTAAGTAAGTACGGCTGTCACTACCGCATCAGATAGTCACTTAAAGGAATGGACTGTCACCATCTTTTGAAGCGACCGCCGTAGCGTCAAAAACTTGTTGGAAGCTCAGTTTATTGATTGATCTTAGCGCTATAACGCCGGTTAAGACTTGCATTGAATAAGTTTCCATCTTTACTTGGAATACATCGTTCGTAAAAAACATTTTAACCAGTGATTTTTTATACCTAACTAAGTCGTAAGTTACATGTACGTTTTTCTGCTTGTCTCCATTGTTTTATAAGTATCATGATAACAATATTTCTTTTTCCGTTTGTTTCTCAAAATTGTAGGTGTGTGTCCTCGTGTAGCAACTGTCAGTTACAACAGGCAAGCCACGGTGGTCGCGATCAAGCACGCGCGCCAGTTAGTCACACTAACAGTCGTTCTTTGACAAGCCTTTGTACATTGAAAATGGTTCAAATGGCTCTGAGCACTATGGGACTTAACTTCTGAGGTCATCAGTCCCCTAGAACTTAGAACTACTTAAACCTAACTAACCTAAGGACATCACACACATCCATGCCCGAGGCAGGATTCGAACCTGCGACCGTAGCAGCAGCGATGTCCCGGACTGAAGTGCCTAGAAGCGCTCGGCCACAGTGGCGAAATCGGTTATCGTCTAGTTGTTATTACAAGATATTGCAATGAAGTCCATTAAAATTTATAAGTAACCTGATCTGTTGCTATTTCAAAATGTTCCTTCATTGTGGTTATGTCATATGGAAAATCTAAACAGTCTATTTCCACACCATTCTCCTTAGACCAGTCCTTACAAGTTCAAACAGGTCTCGAAGTTTTATATCCTTGCACCATATTTTGCCCAACACGCAGCTGAGCAAGAGTAATGAGAGTTCCTATCCCTGTCTAGAGCGTAAGCGGTCATGTCCGAGGTGAATGCCGCCTCGTGAGCGTCAAAACTACGGACTGTCAGTCCCTCTGAAGTCCACCGACTGTACGTCACGACGAGCAGTTCTAAGGATATCTCAGTGTACGCTCTTAACAAATTAGTGCTTGTTTGCTCCGCCTGTCTGCCTCGTAAACACTACCACGCCATGTTCGTTAGAGAGTAACAGGTTGTCAACATGTGGACCGGACAAGTTCTCAAAGCATTACACTTGTTAGGCGCGCCGTCTGTGACTGTAAACAAGCCACGCAAGTTCTACACTCTCGTGGTCCTACAATCCTCAAGGAATTCGATGGTGCTCGGGAGAATTAAGCTGATTTAAGCTCTAGTTCTCTCGAAGAGATATCGGCGCTGCGGAATTATTTATATCAGTATGTGCTATCGTTCGCACTAAGGTGCTTACCGTAAAGAGCTTTTTCGTATACTGCAGCGGACCGTCCAGGTTCTTTTATTGTTTGCTCAAAAAGAGAAACTAAACGTATAGCTGCATTATCGCTTCCCTCACAACATTTCTCTCTCTCTCTCTTAAGTTACTATGAAACAAATTATTGTTCTCTTTGTCTTCTGAATTTACCACCGTTTCTTAGCAAATGACTACCGGATACAACACACCAAAAGGAGCATTTCCCTTAGTCACTTATGCCGCCGCGAATAGGACACGTACGAAGCCGAAGACAACTTGCAGCAATGTGCGAAATTCGGGTACCAATGCAGTTACTCGTGTACCGTACATAAGCACAAATCTTCATTTACATTTACATCTATTCTCCGCAAGACACCTTACTATATGCGAGACGAAGTGTACTTCCGTCACTGCCGTACCCTCTTTCCTATCCCTGCCCCTCCCCCCCCCCACCCCCCTCCTTTTCCGTGGGAAAAGCATCTGGCAGTAAGTCGCCATACAATTTCTAATTTCTCTATTTATCCTTTCAAGGTAATTTCGCGAGGTGTAGTCTGTCTGGGACATTTCATATTGTCTGACACTTCTTAAAACGCACGAAATTTTAACAGCATATCTCTCAGTGGTGCACACCGTCTCGCTTGTAACACCTACCAATGGAGTTTAATGAGCAAATCCGTAGCGCTGCCTTGCTTACTAAACGTACACTGATGAAACGTGACGATCTTCTTAAGCTGTTTCGTAATTCCTCTACGAATCCTGCTAGCTAAGCTTATGATACTGCAGTTGCTATTGATTTAAAATTAGTAGCCAAGCATTTTATATCTATTGAACGCTGTCATTCCGTTTATGTCTGTTAAGAAACAAATATTTATAGCGATTGCAATTTGGAAGGTTTCACACTTTTAAGCCTACTGAAAGTAAACGTAGTCGCCAAATGAATTACGCTGGTATTAAAAACAAAGTAATGGAATACTTATATAAATATGGTGTCTGTTCTTTTGGACATGTCCGAAAGAACGGACACCATTGATGACCTACAGCCGTCTAGAGCGAAATTAAAATTATATATTAATACCTTCAGCTGCTGACGGGCTTTGATATATATCAACGGGGACAGGTGAAAATGTGTGCCCTGACCGGGACTCGAACCCGGAATCTCCTGCTTACATGGCAAACGCTCTATCCATCGTTCTATATTGTTCGTTGAATCTGCTCGTGGCGGACGTCCGATGACACTCATTCAGGTTGTTCGTTGATCCGTTTACTCAGTTTTTTTATTACAGAGGGTAGCTAAGCCCTCTGGCCGAACACGCTGAGCTACCGTGCCGGCGACTGGGACTCGAACCCGGGATCTCCTGCTTACATGGCAGGCGCTCTATCCATCTGAGCCACCGAGGGCACGGAGGATAGTGCGACTGCAGGGACTTATCCCTTGCACGCCTCCCGTGAGACCCACATTATCGCCTTATATGTCCACACACTACATTCATAGTGTCCCTACCCAACACACTCATTACTCGTGAAAGACATTCTTACCAAGTCCCGTAAGAGTTCGGGTAATATGTGTGCATACTCCAGTTCCAGTACAGCACTCGTGGCTGCCGCATCGCGGTCGCGAAGTGGGGACGAGGCAGTTTCAGATAAGTTTTTACAGTCTGACGATAACTGATAGATTTTTAGTTTTAGCTTGACGATGTCCATTGTGGACAAACGGTAGTTAATTTTATTCTGAAGAAGGTTTGGTTATCCCGACTGAAACCTAGGTAAATCTAGGTAATCTGTGCAACTGAGATTGTTGATTTTTAAAATTAAAATCAATATTCATACAGTTGCTGACAGGGCCGCAAAATGTTGAAAGCAATTAAGAAATGTCTCTCGTTCAGAAACGCTTTTCTCGCCTCTCTACTTCGACCATCATCGGTCATTTTTCTGCCCAAATATCAAAACTCACTTCCTAATCTAATTTCCTCATCACCACCTAATTTAATTCGGCTACATTCAGTTACCCGTATTTTGCTTTTGTTGTTGCTCAGGTTTTATATTCCTTTCAAGACGCTGTCTATTCTGTTTAGTAGCTGTCTCCGACAGCGTTGCAGTGTCATCGACAAACTTCCAAGTTTTTATTTCTACTCCCAGAACTTTGAAAAAAAAATGGTTCAAATGGCTCTGAGCACTATGGGACTTAACTGCTACGGTCATCAGTCCCCTAGAACTTAGAACTACTTAAACCTAACTAACCTAAGGACAGCACACAACACCCAGCCATCACGAGGCGGAGAAAATCCCTGACCCCGCCGGGAATCGAACCCGGGAACCCGGGCGTGGGAAGCGAGAACGCTACCGCACGACCACGAGATGCGGGCCAGAACTTTCATTCCTACTCCAATTTTTCTCTTTGTTTGCCTTTACTTCTTGCTCATTATACATATGTAGACCATGGGTATAGATTACAATTCTATCTCACTTCCTTCTCAAATACTGCTTCCCTTTCGTGACCTTCAACTCTTATAACTGGCCTCTAGTTCCTGTTCAAGTTGTAAATAATCTTTCACTCCCTGTAATTTACCTCTGATACCTTCAGATTTTTCATGATAGTATTCCAATCAACACTGTCAAAAGCTTTCTTTGGGTTAGTATTACCTCGCGGTTTTCTACATCTCTCCGGAATCGAAACTGATCTTTCCCAAAGTCGGCTTCTACCAGAGAGACCGCAAAAGATGATAATCAGAAGGGGCTAAGTCTGGAGAATATGGAACATGAGGAAGTGGTTTCCATTCAAGTTCGAGAGGCGCAGACCCTGTATAACAACGCGATTAGTTATATGAACGCGTGGTGTCTGTTTCTTCGGGGAGAAAGGAAATGAAAGAAGCTGATGATATCAGCTGATCGGGACTTTATCCGAAATCAGTGGAGACGTTTGGAAATGTGTACCAGACCGGGACTGGAACACTGGATCTCCTGCTTGCTTGACAGTTGCGGTAACTGCTGCGTCATCCGGACACATCGGAAATGCTCGTACTATGTAGATACCTTATCTGACCGACTCACATTCCCACCTAGCGCCACCTGTCCACAGTCCCCGTCCAAGTTCTCCATGTTCGCTATTTTAGATTCCCGCTGGAGGTCGAAAGACATTGTGTATCCATCGAGGCGAATCAATTGTATGATTGCATAGTGTCTGTTCTTTTGGACATGCCATATAATTTATTCCCCTCGGAGGACAATGAATCTACAAAATTCAGTACGGATGCACAATCTCGTTCATCCTCCGGCGGGAAGCTCAATGTAGCTGGCATGGAGCACATGTACAGAGACTTTCGATAGGTGGGACTATAGGTCGATCGAGAGGCGTGCCGAGATAGTCCGCGCATTTATGATAAAAACTGCGTCCGATTGACGCAGTGATTATGGAAACTGCCTAGAAGGCAGGAAATACCGGGTTCGAGTCCCGGTTCGGCACACATTTCCACTCGTCGCCATTGATTATGCATAAAGTCTAGATCCAGCTGACATCATCAGCTCCTTCCGTTTCCTTTCCTTTCTCGTCCCCTCCATCTTCAGTTTACGTAAGATAGTAATTAGTGCAGCGCACACTGCCAGACGACCAAGTCGCCGCGCCACGCCGCAGTTTCCGCCAGACTTGACGCAACAGGTGTAGAGCAGAGTTCGGTCGCGCCCAGGTAGCGGGCGGCGGCGCGGCTCGGGTTTCGCTATCGGCAGCCGAGAACAGACCGACAGGGCCCCGGATACCATGTGATCCGGCTGCAGGACAAAAGACTCGCCTCACCCGACAAACTGCCGTGGCCCGCAGAGTCACCGTACCGGCACCAGGGAGGGCGCGGAATCTCTCTGTCCAGTGCAGAGGTGCCGTTGGTATCCGTATTTATTGCGCAATAGTAGAGGAATTTAAATTACTTACTAAAAGCAAATTTTACAGTCTAAACTCTATACCAATCAGATTCCTTTCAGAGTATGCTGATGCAATAGCTCCATACTTAAAGTTCGTATACAATCGTTCGATCTTCGAAAGACCCGTACCCAAAGACTGGAAAGTTGCACACGTCACTCCAATATTCAAGAAAGGCGATAGGACTAATCCATTAAATTACAGGCCCATATCATTAACTTCGATACGCAGCAGGATTTTGGAACATATATTGTGTTCGAACATTACGAATCATCTCGAAGAGAGTAGTGTCTTGACACACGGTCAACATGGGTTTAGAAAACATCGTTCTTGTGAATCACAACTAGCTCTTGACCTACACAAAGTGTTGAATACTACCGACAAGGGATTTCAAATTGATTCCGTATTTCTAGATTTCCAGAAAGCTTTTGACACAATACCTCAGAAGCGGGTTGTAATCTGATTACGTGCCTATGGAATATCGTTTCAGTTAGGCGACTCGATTCGTGATTTCCTATCAGAAAGGTCACAATTCGTAGTAACTGAAGGTAAGTCATCGAGTAAAACAGAGGTGATTTCTGGCTCCCTTATCTGTATAATCAAAAATGGCTCTTAGTACTATGGGACTTAACATCTGAGGTCATCAGTCCCCTAGAACTTAGAACTACTTAAACCTAACTAACCTAAGGACACACACATCCATGCCCGAGGCAGGATTCGAACCTGAGACATTAGCGGTCGAGCGGTTCCAGACTGAAGCGCCTAGAACCGCTCGGTCACATGGGCCGGCTATATCTGTTTAATCGATTTAGGGGAAAATCTGAGCAGCCGTCTTAGGTTCTTTCCAGATGCTGCAGCTCATTTATCATCTAGTAACGCCATCAGAGTATTAAAAACAATTGCAAAACGATTTAAAAAAGATACCTGTATAGTTCGAAAATTGGCAGTTGACCCTAAATAACGAAAAGCGTGAGGTCATCCACGTGAGTGCTAAAAGGAATCCGTTAAACTCCGGTTACACGAGAAGTCAGTCAAAAACAAATCACGTAAATTCACCTAAATACCTAGGATGAACCATTTAAGTTGGAAAGAAAACATAAAAAACGTTGTGGGGAAGGCGAACAAAAGACTGCGTTTTATTGGCACAGTACTTAGATGCAACAGACCTACTAAAGAGACTGCCTACATAACGCTTGTCCGTCCTCTTTTGAAGTACTTCGTTGCAGTGTGGGATCCTTACCAGATAGGATTGAAGTATATCGAGAAAGTTCATAGAAGGGCAGCACGTTGTGTATTATCGAGCATTAGAGGAGAAAGTGCCAACGGACAAGATACAGGATTTGGGGGTGAACATCATTAAAACAAAGGCGTTTCTCGATATTCTCACGAAATTTCAATCACCAACTTTCTCCTCCGAATTCGCAATTATTTTGTTGCCGCCGATCTCCACAGAGAGAAACGATCATCGTAATGAAAAAAGGGAAATCAGGGCTAGCCCGGAAATATATAGGTGTTAGTTTTTCCCGAGCGCTGTTCTAAAGTCGACTAATAGAGAATTAGCATGCAAGTGGTTCGAGGAACCCTCTGTCAGGAACATAAGTGTGTTTGGCAGATAGCCATGTAGATGTAGTTGTAGATGAGTAAGAGGGCGTTAAAATGCATCTGACAGTCTTACGGGAGATAGTACATATGTTCGGAAACAAATACTTGTTGAAATGTGGGCAATTTAGCTTGTGTCCAGAATGTTAAGTTCCTTGTGGTACAAGCTTTCTTCTCATTGAAGTTCATTGCTCATTTCTTATTTGTTATGTTTTGCTCTAAACATCTAGCCCTGGCCAGGAGGATGCAGAACTGTAACAAACTTAAAAGAATAGTTGGTCGTTGACTGGATAGACAGGTATCTAGCAGAATACTTCATGTTCGGAAGAACTTCTCATTGTATACAGTTTCCGTAAAGAAACTGATAAGGAAAGAGAAAGTACTGTATAATAGGTGTAAAACAAAGTACAGGGCTATGCTGATGCTGATGCTGAATGAAACGTGTTTGGCTGACGGTAGAGCAACCTCAGCAGAATCTTGTCAAAAAATCTCAAGCATACCACAAAGAAATTCTGGTGACATTTAAAGGATGTTAGCAGCACTAAAGTTAGTGTCCGGCCATTCCAGAGAGAGACAGGGTATCAAAGAAAAAGCGCTTTAAAGGAACAGCCAGGAGTGGTGCTGCGATTTGTTCTCGCTTCTCTGCGGAGAGGGAGAGAGAGAGAGAGAGAGAGAGAGAAAGAAACTGTTCCCAGTATTTTGAAGAAAATACACGTCACACCAAACTAGAGAAGTAATCCACAAAATTACCATCTAATATCCTTGAAATCCATTGTTCTAGAATTTTGGAGTATGTTGTGAGCTCTAATGCAGTGAGCTTTCTCGAACACATAGACCATGCAAAACCCAACTCGATCTTTTCTCAAGTATCGTCCTGAAAGCAGTGGATCAAGGCAGTCAGGCTGTTGTAGTATTTCTTGACTTCCGACAAACATTTGACATATCACCACACATATACTTACTGTCAAAAATACGCTTGTCTAAGGTATCAAGCGATACCGAATGGGCTGAGGATTCGTAGGTAACGAGGACAAAGTGCCATAGACAGATGTAGAAGCAACTTACTATGTGTCCCAGCAAAGTCTGTTGGAATCTTTCCTGTACATGTTGTATATTAATGTCACAGACTATATTAATAGTAACATCAGACTCTTTCAGATGATGCATTTATCTGTTATGAAATAGTGAGTAAAAGTAGCTACACAAATATTCACTTATATGTTGATAAGATTTCAATGTGGTGCAAAGACCGATAACTTGTTTTAAATGGTTAGAAAAGAAAATTTGGCACTTCACAAAAAAAAACTATCTTCATACGGCTACAACATAACACAATATCAATAAATCACAATTGAATTCTTTCAACTCATATAAATATCTGTGCGTAACAATTTTTAAGGATATGAAATGGAACACCGGTAGGATACAACGAAAGTGCAATCCGTCTACAAAGTAGATCGCTTACAATACACCCATCCTCTGAAATACTGCCCAAGTACGTGGGATTCGCACCAATATGACGAACAGGTGTTTTGAGAGTATACAGAGAAGGGCAGCACGAATGGTCACAGGTTTGGGTTTCCCGTGGAAAAGTGTCACAGAGATGCCGAAGAAACTGAACTGGCAAACACTTGAGGATTTACGCAACTGTCCCGAGAAAGCTTACTCATGAAGTTTCAGTAACTGCCTTTACACCATGACTGTAAGACTATACTAAAACTCTTCACGTCTCGCTCCCATAGGAATTCGAAGATCAGATATCGGTAATTACAGCATGCACAGAGGCACTTAAACAGACATTCTTCCCGCACCCCGTAGTTGAATGGAACGGGAAGAAAGACTAATAACTATTACAATGGGGAGTAACCTCTACCATGCTCTTCACAATGCTGTTGTCAAACGTAGTGTTTACAGCCATCTCTTACCTAAGTCATTCCGTACGTACTGACCTAAGAGTGTCGTAGCATCAAAACAACATTATCGATTGAGTGGAGTGTGAACAAAGCAAATAGTGAAATATGATACTATTACATATTTTAGTCTTTGTTTCTCGGCGTCTTTTCGTTTTCCCAGTCGCAGTTATACAAGTTGTATAGCTTGAATATTTTCTAGCTTAAATACAATCTTTTGCGACTGTAAAGAAAGTCATATTAAGGCCAAACGAGTTTCGCATTATTTTAAAGCCCCTTTAGTGGTCAAGCGTGACAATATGGTTTTCCTTTCAGTTTTGTCTGCAAGGATCATGAACAATTCCCATGCTTTAACTTACTACTGTAAACAGTATTAATTATTAACGTTACTCGCTGTTTTCTGGTGCGTACGTCTTTCTTCCTGTTCTTCTACATATATGTCATGGATTTTAGAACACATCGCTTTCAATAACATGAAACATTCATCTTTTCGTGTTCTGAAGAATTCAAATGGTTCAAATGGCTCTGAGCACTATGGGACTTAACTTCTGAGGTCATCAGTCCCCTAGAACTTAGAACTACGTAAACCTAACTAAACTAAGGACATCACACACATCCATGCCCAAAGCAGGATTCGAACCTGCGACCGTAGCGGTCGCGCGGTTCCAGACTGTAGCGCCTAGAACCGCTCGTCCACCCCGGCCGGCTTCTGAAGAATTACTGCTATCCCACTGCTTCGTGTACTTTGTTTTGCTATTGCTGGGTTGTTTGGTGGTGGTGGGAGCGTCTGCTATTCCCCAATGCATGTGTGGGTGTTTATCTCTTTCGACTAGTGTGTGGGTGTGTGTTTACATTTTTCTGCACATATATATATATATATATACATATATATATATATATATGTGTGTGTGGGGGGGGGGGGGGAGGGTGCGCACGCATGTGTCGTGTCTCTTCTAAGAGTCGTCTGGTACAATTTCTCTGGTGTTTCGGCTGACGTCCGCAATTTCATTTTCGCAGTGTGTAGATGGAGCCGACCCAAACAAGTACTGCTCACTAAATCTTTCATGTGACGCCCAGTGTCGACGGATTACAAAGAAAGTTATTTTTAAATCTGAATTTTAAGTGTCTGTTCGAGAACTCGGTATGAATTTGGTATATTGCAATGAGCGTTTTATCGTATATATAAATAGGGACAGTATTATATATATATATATATATATATATATATATATATATATATATATATATATATATTAAGAGATACAGTAAACCTTGAAGAATAACCTGTACTTCTTCAGCCACTTAGTAGCACTACCGCATGGCGTTAGCTGTCAGCGTGGGCCAAGAAGGTGCTGTCGTGTTAGAGTACTTCGTCTTTGACTGTTCCTTTTAGTGCATATCGATAGAACGAATATCGTGCTAGACTAATTTCGGACCGCTCTATCGAATGGGCACGTAAACCTTCGCCTGCCGCCTTCCGTCAACGTTGGACGTCGTGATGAGCACTGGCTGTTTGGCCCGACAGCAGCTATACATTATGAAAACGAAATTGTAAATATCTGCCGAAACAGAAGAGAAAATGCGTCCGACGACTCTTAGAAGAAACACCTGGAACATCCTACCTTCTGTGTGTGTAAAACGAGAACATATCATCCCCACTTAATATACATAAGGGCAGAGAGCTATTGATCCGCAGTTCGCAGCTTCCTCTTTATCTACTGACGAAGTGAGATTCAGGCAGAGTGAGATAATGAATTGTCACAGTAACCGCGTGTGCAAATCGTCGTGCGATTATGAGGCAAGACATCAGACTCGCTTTGTTTTTAAAGTGTGGGAAGGAGTTACGGGCGGCAGCTCTGCATAAATATACTCAGCAAAACCGCGTATACGGGATACCTCGTATCAACACTAGCGTTTTTATTGTTCTATTCCACTGAGATAATGAACGAGGGAAAAACTATTCCCTACACGTTTCTATATGAGCCCTTACCTCTCAAATGTTATTCTGCGAATAGTATGATTGTAACAGAAGAATTGTCGTAGGTCTGCCTCGATTAAAGGCCCTCTAAGTTTACCCAACTGCCTTCCACAAGAATAACCCTCCCTTCCTGCCAACGATTCCTACTTACGTTCCGAGGCCGTCTTTACTACAGTTTAGTATGTGTTACACTGATCTGATATGATTGCAGCACGTACGACTCTATTTATAGATGCAGTGCACTTCTCCAGGATTCTTCTTGCATATCGAAGCCTTCCATTCACCTTGCACATTCGGTTTTATGTATTCGTCCCCTTTGGTATGGCTTCCTAGTACTTCACTTAAATAAGAGTATTTATCTATAAGAGGTGCTCCAGACTTTCGCCAGTACTCTTGTTATCGGAGACTATCGAGTTCTTTCTCTGTGCCGCAAGTATTATCTTGCAGGTATCAGCATTTAAAGGAAGCTGAAGCTCTTTACAGAAGTTGGAAATGTTGTCGACGGCCTTCTGCATTCCCTTGCAATTGTGACAAGTTGATCTGCGACATAGTTTCCTTCACACGGTTTTCTAAATTGACCGTGTTGTGTACGTGAATATTTCTTTTAAACGGGTAAACTGGAATAATGTGCAGCCATAAAAGATTCTTTGAAAATAGGTCCGAAAGCTATTACCAAGGAAGAAAAATTGAGAAAGTGCTCAGTTTGGTGTTCGACGATCGATAATTGAATGTGCGCGAACCTAGGCGACGCCATAGGCCTATCAGAAGAGAGAATAGTAAACATCTTGCGTGAACAAGTAACTATGAGATAGCACTGTCTACAATGGGCCTCACGTTTGTTAACTACTTAACAAAGCCAAATGCGAAAACCGACTGGCGGAAGTGTTAGAACCCTACCATAATACGGAAAAAAATAGAAACAAAATGTTTTCATTACACGATTTGAAACTGTTTATTGTTTGTGAATGGAGGATATAAGATGAACATCAACAAAAGCAAAACGAGGATAATGGAATGTAGTCGAAGTAAGTCGGGTGATGTTGAGGGTATTAGATTAGGAAATGAGACACTTAAAGTAGTAAAGGAGTTTTGCTATTTGGGGAGCAAAATAACTGATGATGGTCGAAGGAGAGAGGATATAAAATGTAGACTGGCAATGGCAAGGAAAGCGTTTCTGAAGAAGAGAAATTTATTAACATCTAGTATAGATTTAAGTGTCAGGAAGTCATTTCTGAAAGTATTTGTAAGGAGTGTAGCCATGTATGGAAGTGAAACATGGACGGTAAATAGTTTGGACAAGAAGAAAACAGAAGCTTTCGAAATGAGGTGCTACAGAAGAATGCTGAAGATTAGATGGGTAGATCACATAACTAATGAGGAAGTATTGAATAGGATTGGGGAGAAGAGAAGTTTGTGGCACAACTTGACCAGAAGAAGGGATCGGTTGGTAAGACATGCTCTGAGGCATCAAGGGATCACCAATTTAGTACTGGAGGGCAGCGTGGAGGGTAAAAATCGTAGGGGGAGACCAAGAGATGAATACACTAAGCAGATTCAGAAGGATGTAGGTTGCGGTAGGTACTGGGAGATGAAGAAGCTTGCACAGGATAGAGTAGCATGGAGATCTGCATCAAACCAGTCTCAGGACTGAAGACTACAACAACAACAGCATTGTTTGTGTGTCTACCACTTCCGTCCAGAAGCGAAATAATAATCTTTCCTCTAAGTAGGTCCGTTTGATAGTGCCGTTTATTAAGTTAAATTTTCTGTCTCATTCGGAAGTTCAGTTTCATATTCATGTGATATACTGAATCCTAGGTATTTGTTCTACTATTTTTCATTGTTTTACAATGTCACAACCAATTTTAATTTTTCTTCCTAACTCCAAAACCTTTGTTCTGCTATTTGATATCTGCTAGTTCTACGAACAACAGGTGAATTTCGTATTATAGATTATTTTCACTATTAGCAACAGTCATCTGGGCAACGGTCTTGCCGTAGTGGATACACCGGTTCCCGCGAGATCATCGAAGTTAAGTGCTGTCGGGCGTAGCTGCTACTTGGATGGGTGACCATCCAGGCCGCCATGCGCTCTTGCCATTTTTCGGGGTGCACTCAGCGTCGTGATGCCAATTGAGGAGCTACTCGACCGAACAGTAGCGGCTCCGGTCAGAGCAGACCATCGTAGCGATCGGGAGAGCGGTGTGCTGACCACACGCCCCTCCTATCCGCATCAGCAACTGCGGATGACACGGCTGCTGGATGGTCCCGATGGGCCACTTGTGGCCTGAAGACGGAGTGCAACAGTCATCTGGACATATGCAAACGGAATCGTTTCTAAAGCAAAAAGATCTTGTTTATATGCTTATTAAAAAGTACTGCTGATGAAATGTTCCCTTGGCTTACAGCTAGATTAATATTCTGCCATTTCATTACTTTTCGCTACAACTAAAATGTCTAAATATTTGTGCGTGCTTGTTATAAATGTTGAAGGAAACCATTGTTATCGATTATCTCTAAAAACGTGCCTCTTTTACACGATTAAAAACTTTATTTAGATTAATGAAGACTACGCCTGTCTCTTTGTTGTGGTCCTTTTAATCAACAATTTGCTTCAAGGTAGTTATATATCAATAGAGATCCTTCCTTTCCTGAACCGTGATTGCTCTTCTTTTAAAATGGTTCCAGCATTCTCGCTGATTCGTCTTGTGGACGTTTCTAGAGAACGCCCGTGCCCGTAATTTACAACGGATCGCTCATTTAGAGTCACGTGAGCTGTGCAACCCTCAATGTATTCATCTGCAGCTATCCGTGTCAAACACACTCACTGTAAAATTTCACGCCCATAATAATATTCCTTCCGAACGCTGCAATTTTCACAGGCAACGGTGCGTGTGCCGTTAAACGCGTTGTCGTTATCACCGATAAACAACTCAGGTTTGCGATGAGCAAGAAACTGACTTACGTACGTGAAAAAGAAATATTTTTTGTAACGAAGTGCTGCAGCTGCATAAGAAAGCGAAACACTGAACGAGCATCATGAGTAAAACAGGCTTCCCTCAAGTAGTGTGTGGTGCATAAGAAGTGTGTGACGTTAAGCCTGAAGGTATGTCATGCGGGAAGACTTCTCGAGCGCCAGTAGCGTTTCAAGTCGACTTGCAAATTACTAAACCTTCGCAAGTAAAATAACGCAGAGCTCACGAAAAAAGAGACAAGTAGGTCCAACTTGTGAAGATGATAAAGTCAAAGCTACTTCAGTTTGAAGGGATTATTAATGAGACCAGCAGAAGAAAACTGGTTGTATGAGAGAACGTCAGGACGGAGTAAGCAACACACGCGTGCTGATTGCTTGCCAGCAATTCCAAACGTCATCTCGCGTAGCTCTAATTTCTTGATCGAACCATTCCACTGCCATTCATCAATTGTGCTTGTTATAATAATAACGGATACCATCCCCATTCTGGCTTTCCGTGATGTTCGTATTCATGGATCTGCAATCTTTTTACATATTCATAGTGTACATCTACATCTACATATATCCTCTGCTACCCACCAAGCGGTGTGTGGCGGAGGGCACAATTCGTGCCAAAGTCATATCCCCCCCCCTCTGTACCACGCGCGGATCGCGCGAGGGAAAAACGACTATCTGAACGCCTCAGTACGAGCTCTTATTTCCCTTACCTTTGAATGATGATCATTACGCGATTTGAAAGTTTGTGGTAATAATATATTCTCTATATCCTCGGTGAAGATTGGATT
Source organism: Schistocerca cancellata (assembly GCF_023864275.1). Taxonomy (NCBI): domain Eukaryota; kingdom Metazoa; phylum Arthropoda; class Insecta; order Orthoptera; family Acrididae; genus Schistocerca; species Schistocerca cancellata. The sequence goes on from NC_064630.1 coordinate 206,488,235, forward strand.
TCGGAATTCTGTTTAGCGCGTCGTCTATCTGCAAGTGTGTCCCACTTCAAACTTTCTATGAGATTTGTAACGTTCTCGCGATGGCTAAATGTACCAGTCACGAATCTTGCCGCTCTTCTTTGGACCTTCTTAATCTCTTGAATCAGACCAAACTGGTAAGGGTTCCATACAGACGAACAATACTCTAAGACTGGACGAACTAACGTATTGTAAGCTATTTCCTTTGTTGAAGGACTGCATCGCTTCAGGATTCTACCAATAAATCGCAAGCTAGAGTTCGCCTTACCCGTTACTGGTGTAATCTGGTCGTTCCATTTGAGATCATTTCGAATAGTCACACCCAGATACTTGACTGATGTTACCGCTTCCAAAGACTGATCATTTATTTTGTACTCGTACATTAATGGGGATTATCTCTTGTTATACGCAGTAGATTACACTTACTAATATTGAGAGATAACTGCCAGTCATTACACCACGCATTTATCTTCTGCAAATCCTCACTGATTTGTTCACAACTTTCGTGTGATACTACTTTCCCGTAGACTACAGCATCATCGTCAAACAGTCTAAGGCCGCTGTCAATGCCATCAACCAGATCGTTTATGTAAATCGTAAAAAGCAGAGGACCTATTACGCTGCCCTGGGGCGCACCTGAAGTTACTCTTGTTTCTGTTGAAGTTACCCCGTTCAGGACGACGTACTGCTTCCTGTCTGTTAGAAAACTTTCTATCCAACCGCATATGTCATTGGATAGACCGTAAGCGCGCACTTTTTGTAGCAAGCGACAGCGCGGAACTGAGTCGAACGCCTTTCGAAAGTCGAGAAATATGGCATCAACCTGGGAGCCGGTATCTAGAGCCTGTTGTATATCATGCACAAAGAGGGCCAGCTGTGTCACGCATGACCGCTGTATCCTAAAACAGTGCTGGTTTCTGCAGATGAGCTTCTCAGAGTCTAGAAAGGTCATTATGTCTGATCACAAAATATGTTCCATGATTCTACAACAAATCGATGTCAGTGAAATTGGCCGGTAATTATTTGCATCCGATTTTCTAACCTTTTTATAGATTACTATGACCTGGGCCTTCTTCCAGTCCCGTGGAACTTTCCGCCGTTCCAATGATCTCTGATAGATGACGGATAAGAATGGTGCTATATTTGTGGCATAGTCAACATAAAATCTTACGGAGATACCGTCTGGACCAGATGCCTTTCTGGCGTCTAAGGATCTTAACTGTTTTACAATGGCGGATACACTAAAAACACTATGTCATCCATCCTTTCGTTTGTTCATTAATTGAAAGGGGGAATGGTGCTGCAGTTCTCTATCGTAAACGAGTTTTTGAAAGCTAGGTTACCCGTACTGTCAGCAAGAGAAATTATTGAATTATTTGTAGCGTTTATAGATTTTACGTACGACCAAAATTTTTTGGTGTTATTTTTAGAATCTGCAGATAAAATATTGCTTTCAAATTCGTTAAAAGAGTCTCTCATTGTCCTTCTGACAGCTGGTTTCATTTCTCATAATTTCTGTTTGTCAGCCGGACAGTGACTACGTATAAAACGACGGTGCAAAATTCTCTGCTTCCTCAGCAACTTCCTAATATGTTTGTTGTACCAAGGTGGATCCTTTCCCTCCCCTATACTTTTGCTAGGCACATACTTCTCTAGCACGTGGTGAACAATACTTTTACTTTCATTGGATTCTAACACATACATTATATTAAACATTTGGAGTCCACATAATGCAGACAGCAGAGTACCGTAAATTTACTACTTAGAGAACAGGTACCAATTGTTGGTCACTAACATACAGTACGATGTGTGGAATGAGCAAATCGTATGGGAGACACGTATGTAATTTCTTATGTTTCATAACACAAAGTAAGACAAGGATAATGGGATGTAGTCGAATTACCGGGAAATCAGATGATGCTGATGAAATTAACTTAAGAAATGCGATGCCATAGTCGAGACTGCGTAATCACATTCCTGTCAGGTCGTAGCTCTGTTGCGAGCTTTAAACTGGGAAGCGCTGACTGTTGCAAGCGAAAACAGTAGCCGTCTACACAGCTGTGACAACACCGAGACGCTACAGCATAGAACTCTCCAGAAAATCGCGTTACGTTATTTGTTGAGGTAGGCCTGCTTAGCTGCTGCGCCGAGCCTACTGCAGCTCTCAGGGATCAACTGGCCTCAACTATAAAAGTGGTGGATCAGTTTGCAATTTGGGTAGCAAAATAACACGATGGGCGAAGTAGAGAAGATATAAATTGCGCACTGCCAATAGTAAGAGCAACATTTCTGTAACAGATAAATTGGTGAACATCGAATATAAAGTTAAGTGTCAGGGAGTCTTTTCTGAAGGTCTTTGTATGAAGTGCAGCCTTGTACGGAAGCGAAATGTGGATAGTAAGCCTTTCAGACAGGAAGAGAAAAAAAGCTTTGAAAAGCGGTATTACAGAAGAATGCTGAAGATTAGAATGGCGGATAGAATAACAATGATGATTTACTTAATCTAATTTTGGGAAATAGATATTTGTGGCACAGTTTGATTAAAATAATGGGTCGGTTGGTAGGACTCATCCTGACGGCGTCGAGAAATCGTCAGTTTGACAATAAGGGGAAGTGTGTAGGGAGACCAAGAGCTAAATACAGCAAACAGTTTCAAATGGATGTAGGTTGCAGTAGTCATTCCGAGATGAAGAGGCTGGCACAGGATAAACTATCGTGGTAGGCTGCATTAAACTAGCATTGGCACTGAAGATCACAAAAACAAAATAATACACTACTGCTTAAGGGAATGGCGTGGCGATTACATTCTTAGACATTTTCAAGTGAGAAACAGTTCAATTTTTGCAACTTCAGCTGTAAGTTTAAATCCCCTTGTACCCCTGGTGACTGTTAACCAGTACGTAAAACAGAAAAATTTCTTCAGCAAAGGGAACGCGCTCAAGTAGCGCATTCACGAATACCCTTATAGCTGCAGCTTGATAGGACAGCAAAAAACTATTTGTATGCAATAGCAACTTCGGTATTGACGTACAAAGGTTCAAATGGCTCTGAGCACTATGGGACTCAACATCTTAGGTCATAAGTCCCCTAGAACTTAGAACTACTTAAACCTAACTAACCTAAGGACATCACACACACCCATGCCCGAGGCAGGATTCGAACCTGCGACCGTAGCAGTCCCGCGGTTCCGGACTGCAGCGCCAGAACCGCTAGACCACCGCGGCCGGGTATTGACGTAAAGTTGCGAAATTAACGAGTATCGAATATTTTGGAATATTTTGTAACGGGGAATTAACGAGCCACACATCCTGCAAAGGTATTAAAATCTTATACATAATTATCTATGTAGAAGCTCATATGCTACATAGAATCTTAATCATGAATCACTTTCGTTTCATCGGCTCTTGAAATAGAGATCCGATGAGGTGGAAACTAACACCAGCGATGGCAACTTGATATACCACACGTTCTGTTTAAACGTCCTGCATGCAGACCCGTACAGCCCAAGCACTGCACAATGGCGGCCCAATTCCGCAGAGGAGGCAGCCATGTGCCAGCAGCTCGAAGGAGGAACGCCGAGTGCTGTTGAGAATTTTCCTTTCGCTTTTACGGCAGGGGGACAGGAGGTGATGGTAAATAAATGTAAATGTCGTGTGACTAGCGCCTCCCGTCGGGTAGACCGTTCGCCGGATGCAAGTCTTTCGATTTCACGCCACTTCGGCGACTTGCGCGTCGATGGGGATGAAATGATGATGATAGGACAACACAACACCCAGTTCCTGTGCGGAGAAAATCTCCGAGACAGCTGGGAATCGAACCCGGGCCCTTAGGATCGACATTCTGTCGCGCTGATCACTCAGCTACCGGGGGCGGACAGGTGATGGTATAAAGTCACTGATCACCAGCCTTTGCGCCAGTGTCCTGGATTAAATTCCGAACTTCTCTGCAGTGTCTCGTGAAGTAACGGCATGCGACTCTCTTGATGGTTTTCCGTCCATCCGTTGACGGGCTCCGTGATGCTATTCGAAATAAGTAGGCTATGTGTGGGTACAGGGTTTCATCCTCTCTCTTCTCTCATCATGTACAACAAGAACACGGCGCAGCATCACACACAGGCTATATAGTCATTTACATTTAACCAGTACCCTTTCACAGTCGGCTCTCATATTTCACGAAGGAAAGGTGCCTACGGACGCGGAGTATAGAGAAAACCTCTCCAGTTAGGTGGCTGAACTCATGGTACGACTTTACTTTTAAGGGAAGAATGTGCCATGGATATGATACGAGAGCTCGGGTGGCAATCATTACAAGAAAGATATCTTTCGTTGCAGTGAGATCTTTCCACGGAATTTCAATCATCTACTTACCCTTTCGAATGCGAAAATATTTTGTTGATGCCATCATACATAGGGAGAAATGGTCATCGTAATAAAGTAAGAGAAATTAGAACTCGCATGGAAGGACTTAAGTGTTCTTTTTCCAGTGCGATGTTCGAGAGTGGATAGGTAGAGAAATAGCATGAAGGTGGTTCGATTAACCCTCTACAATGCACTTACGCAGGCAGAGTAGATGTGTAGATACAGAAGCAGATTTAGTTTTCGCGAAACTATGTTGGGTAAGTTCAGCGAGCCGAAATTCGAGGAAAATTTTGGGGCTATTCTAGCATCACTGTCTTGTACCTCGCGTAGGGATCATGAAATCAGATAAGAGAAATTGTGGTGCTTACTGAAGTGCATAGTTAATTTTCGCATGTTCAGTACGCGAACGGAGTAGAACAGGAAATCGATAATACTAATACAAACTACTGTCCGCTAAGCGCTGTACACTGGCCTGCGAGGAAGTAATGCGTATGTAGATGTTGTGAGCTGCGTATCAAGAATGCTTTCTCAGCTGGCGTCGTGAAGATGACACTCTACACTTTCGCTGGAAATTCCAGATCAGACGGCAACAGTCGACAGCATGACACGTTTCGTAACCGAATTGACGGACACTATAAAGCGTGGTCGACCACCTTTTCTTAAGTGTAGGACGAAACAAGTCCCTTCCACTTGACAGTGTATGCAGTCTGCCTTTCACTGTGTACTGCAGGCGGCGTGCACGTCTTTCCGTGCCTTCATTCCTTTTTGCGGATCGGAAGCTTTGTATAGGTGACCCCAGGCGACTTGGTGCCATTTCCGAACGTTGGCCAGCGTGCGGAAGGCGTGAATGAGCCTTTTTGCTGGCCGGCTGCCGCAGCCGCATATGCGCAGATCATTCAGCCAGCGGCAAACGAGTTTCGCATGACTGGGGGCCATCGCTTTTCGTGTCTCCTCATTGGAGTGGGCTCTGCATTTACCTGCACGCTCGCTTGATTTGTGCTAGTTCGTTTACTTCTTTACTGCCCTTACATAGCATAATTCACACCTTCTTGCCAGGTCGAGGAACCAGTTCTCTCTCTCTCTCTCTCTCTGTCTTCCCTTTTTAGAAACTGATGCAACGCATTTAAGAAGGAAAGAACTGAAGTACGATTGTAATGATCGTGTATTTGGCTTAATCGTGAGATGTGTGGTAAGCGAAAATTTTACATACGTTTTAGAGGAATTTGATTACTGGTTGCAATAAAACACATATTACTGACTTGTGGTTCTTGCTTAGCTATTATGTACACTACTGGCCATTAAAATAGCTACGCCACGAAGAAGACGTGCTACAGACGCGAATTTAACCTACAGGAAGAAGATGCTGTGATATGCAAATGATTGGCTTTTCAGAGCATTCACACAAGGTTGGCGCCGGTGCCGACACCTACAACGTGCTGACATGAGGAAAGTTTCCAACCGATTTCTCATACACAAACGGCGGCTAGGGTGGCCGAGCGGTTCTAGGCGCTTCAGTCTGGAACCGCGTGACTGCTACGGTCGCAGGTTCGAATCCTGCCTAGGCCATGGATGTGTGTGATGTCCTTAGGTTAGTTAGGTTTAAGTAGTTCTAAGTTCTAGGGGACTGATGACCTGAGATGTTAAGTCCCATAGTGCTCAGAGCTATTTTTTCATACACAAACAGCAGTTGACCGGCGCTGCCTGGTGAAACGTTGTTGTGATGCCTCGTGTAAGGAGGAGAAATGCGTACCATCACGTTTCCGACCTTGATAAAGGTCGGATTGTAGCCTATCGCGATTGCGGTTTATCGTATCGCGACATTGCTGCTCGCGTTGGTCGAGATCCAATGACGGTTAGCAGAATATGGAATCGGTGGGATCAGGAGGGTAATACGGAACGCTGTCCTGGATCCCAACGGCCTCGTATCACTAGCAGTGGAGATGACAGGCATCTTATCCGCATGGCTGTAACGGATCGTGCAGCCACATCTCGACCCCTGAGTCAACAGATGGGGACGTTTGCAAGACAACTATCATCTGCACGAACAGTTCGACGACGTTTGCACAAGCATGGACTATCAGCTCGGAGACCATAGCTGCGGTTAATCTTGACGCTGCATCACAGACAGGAGCGCATGCGATGGTGTACTCAACGTGCAACCTGGGTGCACGAATGGCAAAACGTCATTTTTTTCGGATCAATCCAGGTTCTGTTTACAGCATCATGATGGTCGCATCCGTGTTTGGCGACATCGCGGTGAACGCACACTGGAAGCGTGTGTTCGTCGCCGCCATACTGGCGTATCACCCGGCGTGATGGTATGGGGTGCCATTGGTTACACTCTCGGTCACCTCTTGTCCGCATTCACCGCACTTTGAACAGTGGACGTTACATTTCAGATGTGTTAAGGCCCGTGGCTCTACCCTTCATTCGATCCCTGCGAAACCCTACATTTCAGAAGGATAATGCACGACCGCATGTTGCAGGTCCGGTACGGGCCTTCCTAGATACAGAAAATGTTTGACTGGAGCCCTGGCCAGCACATTCTCCAGATCTCTTACCGATTGAAAACGTCTGGTCAATGGTGGCCGAGCAACTGGCTCGTCACAATACGCCAGTCACTACTCTTGATGAACTGTGGTATCGTGTTGAAGCTGCATGGGCAGCTGTACTTGTACACGCCATACAAGCTCAATGCCCAGGCGTATCAAAGCCGTTATTACAGCCAGATGTGGTTGTTCTGGATACTGATTTCTCAGTCTCTATGCACCCAAATTGCGTGAAAATGTAATCACATGTCAGTTCTAGTATAATATATTTGTCCAATGAATACACGTTTATTATCTGCATTTCTTCTGGGTGTAGTAATTTTAATGGCCAGTAGTGTATAATCAATAAACAGATACGAAGCTTGCGATTTACTGATTTCTACATCGAAAGCTCACGTAGTACAATTAGTCGTCTATTCTACTAAATTTTGCATCCGAGTTTGTTTATTTCATCTCACCAACACGTAAAGGTACAATGTCTACAAGAATATGGTAAGAAAAAAAGATACAGTATATAACATACAGCTAACAAAGACGCTAAAAAATTTATAAAACACAAAGCTGTATAACATATCAGCACAGCACCGCACGACGTTGCATGCGCTTACATTTCCCACTATCAAATCAGCAGTTGAGCACGTCGAACTGAATGGCATTGCATTGTAGTGATCCAGTGGTGGAACAGCGGCAGTGCTTACGTGTATCTGTTGAAACAGATCCTGTAAGAGCTCTCTGTATCGCTGTCTAGTGGCGCTTTGTGGATTACGCATTGCGAAATACTGTCACTACGTGGGCCGGTTGAAAATTCCTCAGCTTTTTAGATAAATAAGCACTTTTTACGACGTGAACCTCCTTCACACCAGTGCCGTTCCTCGAATAGTTCCGGGGTGTATTGATTCAATTCCTGAAGTGGAATTCTGGAAAATGACGAAGACACAACCGACATCGGAAAAACTATGCTGAGTGCTTCTATGGGACCACCATAGTGTAGTGCTGACATATTATGCTTATAAGGTTCAAATGGTTCAAATGGCTCTGAGCACTATGGGACTCAACTGCTGTGGTCATAAGTCCCCTAGAACTTAGAACTACGTAGACCTAACTAACCTAAGGACATCACACACATCCATGCCCGAGGCAGGATTCAAACCTACGACCGTAGCGGTCGTGCGGTTCCAGACTGTAGCGCCTTTAACCGCTCGGTCACTCCGGCCGGCATGCTTATAAGGAGAAACCATCACAGGCGCATACTACAGACATCTCCTTCCTAGTTTATGGGAGACTGTAGAGACGAAGCAAGGCGGAAAGTTGTCCCAGGAAATGGTTTTGCTCAAAAAGTGCTCCAGCTCATCTTGCAGAAGACACAATGATACGTGCTGCTTCTTTGGGCTATCACTGCTTCACCTCCACATTTTCCTAGCGACTTCTTCCCCTTTCCTAGATGAAACGGTGGGTGGCAGGCATTTCCAGAATGATGGCAAGTAGGCCACGGATGCCCTGAGGACGAGAAGAAGGAATGTTTCAGCACGAGACCGACAACGACTAAATTGTAAATTGAACGACGTAATCGTGTAACTGCGGTGGGACTTGGGTACCAGCCTATTATTCAAGTCTGGTAGACCGTGCAAAACCGTCTAAAAGCCACACGGAGGTTGGCCTGCACTGTAATCCTGGTCGTTAATCCGCCGTTGCATTCGATCCGGGAACGTCCCACCTCCCCAGATCCCGGAAACAGTATTTAGTAACCTTTACAAAGGGTGGATGAATTTCTGTTGTCGTTAAGCCGTTCGAAACAAGGAAAGGATAGGGTAGTACGCTCGTTTATTCGTCTGGACGAAACACACATAAGGCGACTACAGAAAAATTGCTTACTTAATAAACTACTTCATAAATCCACGTATCGAAAACAGAACTTTGCTTGCATCAACGCCATGTCCCTCCCAGGCCAAAAAAATTTTTCCTCGCCTGCAGGTGCTTCTCGTTGCTTATTTAGCTACTGAATTTGATATTTGCATTTGATATGCAGAGTATCAGTAGGTTTACAAATATTACACATTTTCTCTATGAAAACATATTTAAAAGCAGAACATTAAATAACTGAAATTTTGCTTTACTCTTAAAAATATTTAACACGACAACACGTAGACACTACCTGTTCATAAATTAATAAATGTACTCGAAGATGGAAAACTGATATTGTCTCTCACCCACCTTTATTTGCGTATATATCCAGAATTACCTCAGAAATTTATTCCTGATGGCATTAAGAAATGGAAGTATGCACAGTAAGCAAATATTGTGATACTTTTATCAGCAACTCAGCTAGTAACATGTCTCGCAAAAACTTCTTAAACTCTAGCCTCTGCGAAGAACTGTATTATATCCCATCAGTCCAAAATATTTCGAGATTGGATTAATAAAAACTAGATGATAATTAAGATGTTGGTTTTATTGCTTCGGGTGTTCTACATTGTCTCCTCCCTCCCCTCCCCCTCCCCCTTTAGGATATGAGAGTACAACACGCAGAACGTTCATAAGACCATGTGAAACTATCAGATAAAGTATTCTTTGTGATGTTGTTTAACTGACTGGACGGACTATTATTTGCAGTTGTTGTTTGAAAGTACCCCGTAGTTGCTGCGCTGACGTCTCTTATAAGCCAGGAATAAAATTAGACTGGTAGCTTTTTGGATGGACGGTGTATTTGCAATTTAAGCTCTGCGCACTTAGGAATTTTGAATACTAAGTTCCACTTAATCTCCTTTTGCATCTATACGACCACTATGCGATTCACAGTTAAATGTCTGATAAAGGGTTTCGTTGAACCACCTTTCCTGTCTTGTCTGTTATTATTGGTATTGTTCAGTCTGGAACCGCGCGACCGCCACGGTCGCAGGTTCGAATCCTGCCTCGGGCATGAATGTATGTGATGTCCTTAGGTTAGTTAGGTTTAAGTAGTTCTAAGTTCTAGGGGACTGATGAACACAGATGTTAAGTCCCATAGAGCTCAGAGCCATTTAAACCATTATTGGTATTGACGTAACTTGCATTTTAAGAACTGAATAAATTGTATTTCTTCAAAGACGATATATTGAGAACCAGTTAACAATTTTTCTGGAGACCGCGCGGGGTAACCGAGCGGTCTAAGGCGCCCTGTCAGTGCTGCCGCTCCCCCCTCCCTCCTTCCCCCCCTCGCCGGTCGGGGGTTCGCGTCCTCCCTCGGGCATGGGTGTGTGTGTTGTCGTTAGCGTAAGTTAGTTTAAGTTAGATTATTAGATTAAGTAGTGCGTAAGCTTAAGGACCGATGACCTCAGCAGTTTGGTCCCATATGACCTTACCACAAAACTCCAAAAATTTTTCTGGATCTTTCATCACTGTTACTTTTGCTGTTGCATATCGGTTGGGCTCGATTACGATGCTTTCTGCATCAGCAGAGAGCATTATTTTGGTTTTACTAGTGTGAGATGGGTGCTCACTTATACAAGCAGACTTTTCAATGGGAGTAAAAATGGCGCCTGCAGAAAGTAAAGACAATTTTCAGACAAAAATTCCTCTTCTGTTATTTCAATTGGCCTACGATTTAGTCAATGACTAACATCACTTTTTGTTTTGTTTGTAGAAATGACGTTCGGAGTCTGATTGTGGCCGGGAATACTGAAAAACCTGAATTAACAGACTCTTGAAGACAGACACAAATTATTGCGCAAAAGGCTACGTATAATGTTTCAGGAACCAGTATGAAATGAAACTATTCTTCATGGCCCTACGAATCGCAGAGAGAAGGTTAGACTAATTCAGCATACACAGAGGTATTTAAGCAGTCATTCTTCCCGTGTTTCCTACGCAACTGGGATGGGAAAAAGTTCTAACGCTCCGCCATGCTCTCCGGAGTGGTTTACACAGTATGTATGTAGATGTAATTATTACTTAGGTATAAGTTAAAATGTAAATGTCGTGTGAGTAGGGCCTCCCGTCTGGTAGACCGTTCGCCTGGTGCAAGTCTTTCGATTTGACGCCACTTCGGCGACTTGCGCGTCGATGGGGATGAAATGATGGTGATGATGATGATGATGATGACAACACAACACCCAGTCCATGAGCGGAGAAAATCTCCGACCCAGCCGGGAATCGAACCTGGGCCCTTTAGATTGACATTCTGGCGCGCTAACCACTTTTTTTTTCGTGGAACAGGAAGGCAGGGTAAACAAACAATCTTGATTCGTATAATTGTGCTGTCCTAGGAGTAAGTAAAGTATCGAGACTGCAAAAACAATTTTGACCATTCAGCTACAGGGGGCGGACATAACGTACAAGTTGGTTTTATGTTACTGCAACTTATCATTTCTAAGCTGTAGAAAAGAAGAGATGTTGTATAACCATTCTATTTCTGTCAGCATTACGTGAAAGTCTTCAGTTGGAACTTCCGGGCTGACCCTGTTGGCGATATGTATCTACTACACCCTGACGTTTTGTCTCTGACTGCGGGAGAGATCTTCAAAAATAGAGGATGGTTACAATTTAACTTTCGCTACTGCAGCCTGTGTGGACTGAAAACCGTTTACCGTATGGGTACACAACTTCGCAGGAATGATGTTCAGACAATGCGCTGCAGGATTTGCGTTATTAGTAGTAGTTAGTGTCATGACACACTGTTTGGCGCCGGTACTGGTATGGCTACGTAGAGTTGAAGCACAAGTATCAGTCAACATGGGTCTGGATGAGGTGAGCAGAGCTTTACTCGCAAAGCTGTTTCATCAAAACAACAATAACAGTGCAGCTGCTATTCGCGGGTATCGGTGCATTAAAGAAATACGGAGTGGTCCTCTTTCTGCACCATGTTTGAAGAAAATTGTTCGAGAGTTCGAATTAATTGGCGATTTTGAAACTGCTCCTGGGAGAGGTCGTTTCACAATTTCGCCACAAGATTCTGAAGAAGTTACTGTTGCCATGGTTAAGAATGGAGGACGCAATGTGCGATCTTCACAGTGCACGGGCTGTGTCACCATAGCTGAACATTTCGTGACCCACCATTCGAAAATTGCTGCGAACAATTGTGAAATCATATATCTAATGTCGTTCCAGGCTGTCGTTGATGCAATTTGTCGTCACACTGAGCGACGTTTCTAACATGAAACGTAAATATGGTGCGCAATGAAGGTATATGTTTCTTTCAGTGGTTTATTCGTTATTCCCTTCCGAAGGCCCTTTAAAATGTTTCCAGAAAGTTCCATTGTCCTACAATCATTCGTTTTTACGGGTGTCTTTTCAATTTGCGGAAGTTTAATTTCAACCACCCTGGAAATGAGTGGTGTAGCCTCTGAGCCCGGTACGTATAACTGAAAATAAACATCGGCTGCGAAAGCCTATATTGTATGATGATATGTAAGTTGTACTATTTTCTGCACACACCAAAAATTTACTTTGTATATGTAGTAAAAACTGAAATGGTCCGAACATTGAACCGTGTGGAACTCAAACAACTATTTGTACAGAATCAGAGGAGGATGCGTCATGAGAACTCTGTAAGATTTCTAATATAACTACGTGTTTCCAATCAGTTAAATATGATGTGAACCACGTACTGTACTTTCCGTCTAAGAAGTGCTATGTTGAAACTTCCTGGCAGATTAAAACTGTGTGCCCGACCGAGACTCGAACTCGGGACCTTTGCAGTTCGCGGGCAAGTGCTCTACCATCTGAGCTACCGAAGCACGACTCACGCCCGGTACCCACAGCTTTACTTCTGCCAGTATCTCGTCTCCTACCTTCCAAACTTCAGCGCACACTCCGCTGCAGAGTGAAAATCTCATTCTGGAAACATCCCCCAGGCTGTGGCTAAGCCATGTCTCCGCACTATCCTTTCTTTCAGGAGTGCTAGTTCTGCAAGGTTCGCAGGAGGGCTTCTGTAAAGTTTGGAAGGTAGGAGACGAGATACTGGCAGAAGTAAAGCTGTGGGTACCGGGCGTGAGTCGTGCTTCGGTAGCTCAGATGGTAGAGCACTTGTCCGCGAAAGGCAAAGGTCCCGAGTTCGAGTCTCGGTCGGGCACACAGTTTTAACCTGCCAGGAAGTTTCATATCAGCGCACACTCCGCTGCAGAGTCTAAATCTCATTCTGGAAACATCCCCCAGGCTGTGACTAAGCCATGTCTCCGCAATATCCTTACTTTCAGGAGTGCTTGTTCTGCAAGGTTCGCAGGAGAGCATCTGTAAAGTTTGGAAGGTAGGAGACGAGATACTGGCAGAAGTAAAGCTGTGGGTACCGGGCGTGAGTCGTGCTTCGGTAGCTCAGATGGTAGAGCACTTGCCCGCGAAAGGCAAAGGTCCCGAGTTCGAGTCTCGGTCGGGCACACAGTTTTAATCTGCCAGGAAGTTTCATATCAGCGCACACTCCGCTGCAGAGTGAATATCTCATTCTGGAAGTGCTATGTTACCTTGCAGAAGTGTAGTGGCTCATTCCGCTTCACTGTAGCACGTTGTCTGGCTGGCTTATACGACGACTTGCACCGGCCATTTCGCTCATCTTTTACAAGGTAGCGCGCCGTTGGGGGGAAATTCCTTAAGTCGATACGTGTGACGCTTTAAAAGAGGCCGGGCTGCCCCCAGGAGACGGCCGTAAACGTCTAAATGCCGGCTGTGACGAGCGGAGGCGACCGTTCGCGCCGCGGCAGTTCATGTTATTAATTTTGTATATCTGGGCGCCATCGCCACACTTAATGCGGATTCCGGCACAAATTAGCCTGCACTACTCTGTGTTTACCCGCGCGCCGTTTAGCGGGCTGCGCGCTCGCCCACTGCTGCGGTAATTACGTGCTGGGCGCCGATCGCGGACCCGCCGAATGTCTTCCCGGATGCGGCGGCCGCGAGTCAGCGACCCGCGCTCCGGTTTCCGGGATCTGCTGCTGCTGCTGCTGCTGCAACGTCAGGTCGTCACCGCTCGCCAGCCACCTGCCCACACCTCGCAGGCAACTCATATCTTCTTCAGCATCTCCCTCGAAACTTCTCACAGGACTGACTTTTTCGAGCGCAATATTCAACATTGCACCAGATGTCGGCCAATAACTAAAATTCAGACCCATACTTTCACATGGTGGCAGAAATTGAAATACTTTTTTCGGCATACTCCGCAAACACAACGATTGATGAACATACACTATGTGATCAAAAGTATCCGGACACCTGGCTGAAGATGACTTACAAGTCGTGGCGCCCACCATCGGTAATGCTGGAATTCAGTATGGTGTTGGCTCACCCACAGCCTTGATGACAGCTTCCACTTTCGCAGGCAATCAGGTGCTGGAAGGTTTCTTGGGGAATGGCTGACCATTCTTCACAGAGTGCTGCACCGAGGAGAGGTATCGATTTCGGACGGCCTGGCACGAAGTCGGCATTCCAGAACATCCCAGAGGTGTTCTATAGCATTCAGGTCAGGACTCTGTGCAGGCCATTCCGTTACAGAGATGTTACTGCCGTGTCACCACTCCGGCACAGGCCGTGCATTATGAACATGTGCTCGATCGTGTTGAGAGATGCAATCGCCATATCCGAATTTCTCTTCAACAGTGGGAAGCATGAAGATGCTTAAAATATCAATGTAGACCTGTGCTGTGATAGTGCCACGCAAAACAACAAGGGGTGCAAGCCACCTCCATGAAAAACACGACCACACCATAACACCACCGCCTCCGAATTTTACTGTTGGCATTACATACGCTGGCAGATGACGTTCGCCGGGCATTCGCCATACCCACATCCTGCCAACGGATCGCCACATTGTGTCACTCCACACAAGTTTTTCCACTGTTCAATCCTCCAATGTTTACACTCCTTACACCAAGCGAGACGTCGTTTGGCGTTTACCGGCGTGATGTGTGGCTTATGAGCAGCCGCTCGACCATAAAATCCAAGTTTTCTCACCTCCCACTTAACTGTTATACTACTTGCAGTGGATCTTGATGCAGTCTGGAATTCCTGAGTGATGGCCTGGATAGATGTCTGCCTATTACACATAACGACCCTCTTCAGCTGTGGCGGTTTCTGTCAGTCGAGGTCAGTCTGTACGCTTTTGTGCTGTACGTGTCCCTTCACGTTTCCACTTCACTATCTCATCGGAGACAGTGGACCTATGGGTGTTTAGGAGTGTGGAAATCTCGCGTACAGAGGTATGACACAAGTGACACCCAGTCACCTGACCACGTTCGAGGTCCGTGAGTTGCGCGGAGCGCCCCATTCTGCTCTTTCACGGTGTCTAATGACTGCTGAGGTCGGTGATACGGAGTACCTGGCAGTAGGTGGCAGCACAATGCACCTAATATGAAATACGTATATTTTTGGGGGTGTCCGAATACTTGTACCTACGATGTTTCAGCGTCCTGCGGTGTATGCAGCACACATTGTAGTATTCGGAACACCGCCAGCTCAATTATAAACACCTTGTACGATCAGAGAGAACATCGTCGCATTATTGGGACTGGGTTCAACTTAGTTTTTTCTTACAGAAGTCAGTATCTACATTGCCGATTGCAACATCATCAGGACAAGGAGTTTTTATTGAGAAGTAAGGTGACCGGTAGTTCAACATTGTAGCAGAATATCATAACAAATGCAGACCAAATGAAACACACTTGTCATAGTAAAGGGTGCCCAAACAGTCGCATCATTGCACAGGGTATCCTCAGCCCCTCACCTCCGCCCGTCACCTCTCTGGCGGCATCGCAGGGCTGCGTCCTGAGATACAAACGATCATAAAGGTGTCGAATGATGTCCTGCGATTGTCGTAATTATCTTGCGCCTTTTGTTGCGGTTCGACAATGGTACTTGCAGGCCCTGGAGCGCGAGTAAATTCCCGCTTCATCATTTTCCATAAATTTCAATTGGCGAGAGATTCGCTAATCTTGCTAGCCACGGCAGTTTTCGTACACCACGAAGAGTACGTTTCGTAACAGCGATCGTACGTGGACGTGCGTTGTCCTGCTGTAAAAGCACATCACCTTGCTGTCGAAGAAACGGCAGTAGCACGTGTAATGTAGCAGGCACTGGTTATTTTTACTCTGCACGAACACCAAATGTGACCGCGAGTTGTAACTGATGCCCCCTTCTCCACTCGCCCTAGCAGCACCGTATAGCCTGGGATGGGACACGTATGTCG
Organism: Schistocerca cancellata; assembly: GCF_023864275.1. NCBI lineage: Eukaryota > Metazoa > Arthropoda > Insecta > Orthoptera > Acrididae > Schistocerca > Schistocerca cancellata. The sequence goes on from NC_064630.1 coordinate 206,504,305, forward strand.
TGGGCGAATGCACTGTGGAATAGGCAGCTCACCAGGTCTACACTTGAGTAGCCATGACTGGCGGTGTCGCGGCGCACTGGCACCCTAGCCGGATTACACGTGCCCTTGGTCCTGATGCGAGCATACGGTCCCAGTGGTTCTGATGACACAGCAGGTCCAACATGTGCCCAGATTTCGTCCCTGATGATGTACGGTCGGCCACCGCTGCTCGCATAATGTGTCGATTTTAACTTGTGTCTGTAATACGCGGTCATCCCGGTCTACAGTTGGGGGATGTGCCACAGACGACTGTCGAAAACAGTGACACACCACCGATACACTGTGCCCAACATGTGCAGCACCCATCCATTTCCCCGTAGGTCCACATGGCTGAAGCTGTTCAACAGGAATATGTATTCGTCGGGGGGATGCGGTAGTACCCTAGAATGTATGTTGCAAACACAGTTCACGTCTTAACTCAGCACAGTTACTGCCTGCAGAGTGAAGACAGAGGGTGCACAGAGCACCATCTGATGGCCAGTAATAGTGAGGAATGAATCAATAACACTACAGACCGTCGTTATGCACATATTGTAGCCTGGTGCCAATGAACACAGTAGTTCAGCGTGCTGCAATTTTTTTTTTCTCGGCAATCTGTATTACTAAACAGTTAAGCCAGGGCACATTCCCAGTAGCTACTTGCCTAAACTAACGTCTTCCAGGAGGCATAAAAATTTGATTTTCAATAGTTCAAGCAGGTATTGGCCGAATTTAAGAATTTAAGATGCTGTCACGACATACACCATACACTTTAAGAGCTATGATGTTACGAGTATGTTAAAGATTTAACACAAAGAGCCAAGTACTACAACTGTAAACAGTGTGTATGTCTTGACACATTGTAGCTCAAACTAGCAAATTCCCCAGGTTATATCCGTCCGGTATTTGAGAGTAAGAGCATTTAGCGATTTCCATCAAACTTTCTACATAATTTCAAAACTTTATTAAACATTTTCCCGCTGACACCCGTCACAAAATCATAAAAGGAAAATAATTCATAGCTCATTATATTTTCGCTGTTAATGCACTAAACCTGTAACTTCAGGCATGACGTTTCAATTTAAATCTATTCGCAACGCATTTAACAGATTTTTACAAATATAGCACTGGATATACTTCCAAAATTATATCACTCTACAATACATAGTTCAGAAGATGTGACGTTTTATACATGGGAGTTGGATTCTTTAAAAAATCAAAGGCGTTGTACTAGATCGATAATGTTCAACAGCAACCAAAGCCATGGAAATGCAATGGGACCTTTCTATACACACAATCAATTTCACTGATAGGATGAACCGTATTATCAGAGTACGTCGCTGATGATGCTGTTGTCTCAATGATAATAACGTCGTGAACACTTGCTTAGTGCTTCCAGTGCTAGGTAGCACATCGGGCAACAAGTTTTCTCTAGCGAACTGGATCAGCTGCCAAGTTTTTAGCTTCCTACCAGCTCATGTTCATGCTCTGAAAATCATGACTACGGCCGATTTAAGTGGATTAGGGACAAACAGACTCCAGCCTGAAGGCGGCCTCCTTCCCCCAGGAACAAACCGTGTGGGGGTAGTAGGTTTAGCGACAAGGCGAGGGTCTGTACTTTAACCAAAGATGGTAATTTTAATACTAGGACAGAAGCGTATTGAAGAAAATCATGGTTAAAAAAAAGGAAAAAAAAGGCGCATGCAATGGTCAGGAGCGTACACAGAGGTGTATAGTTACTTTTATAAATGAAAAATCACAGAATAGTGGATATTCTACAGTACTGTAGAAGTTGCAGGATTTTGTGCTTTTCATTTATAAATGTGAAGCTGTTCTACTAAATAAGATTGAAGGAATCGATAAGCCTATGGTTCCTCTTCCCTCGCTCAATATTGGAAAAGAATAGGATAGAAGTTCTCTAATATTTATACGAAGTACCCTGCGCCACACACTGTACAATGGCTTGCGGAGTGTGTACTTACATACTGCTGAAGAGGGACGGATGGGGGTGGGGCGAGGCCAGGGGAAGGAAGTAACCCTCTGCAGCTAAGTGGTCAGTGTTTGTGACTACTGCACGGAGGACCAGCGTTGGATTCCCGGTACAATCTTAAATTTTTCCTTAGTATTGGAACGGGGTGCGCTCAGTCTCGTGATACGAACTGAGGAGAGACTTGAATGAGAAGTAGCGACTCCTAGGTCTGGAAAGCCGACAACAGCCGTGGGAGTGGTGTCCAGACCACACCCCCCCTCCCCTCCATACCACATCCAAATGACGCCATTGGCAGAGAATGATTAGGCAGCGGGTCGGTGGGCCAGTAAGGCAGCCTTTTATGTAGAAAACACCAGTTTCTGTGGTATAATGCGAAAGAATAGCAACGTTGTCTATTAATCTGGTATAATAATGGTACTACGTTTTTGTTAGATTAACGAGAAACAATCATAGAACATTATCAAAATTCATCAACACCAATTTTTTACGGCAGAGTAAGAAAAAGAAACCCAACTTCGTAGATAAAATTCTCGAAGGAACGCATCAGCAAGTGAATGTTAACAAGCATATTAAAATCTGCAGTCTCACATAGCTCACACAACAGAATATACTGAACTGTAGCATAGTGGCTAAGAATAAATCAAGTTCCTATTAATAACTCAAGTCGAAAGAAGGCGCCCCAAACAACTATACTCATATTACCCAATAGAGGATACAAAACTCTCTCAAGAAAATGTTAAACAAGAGAACAAGAAAACCTCTGAGGAGATGAAAGGCTAGAACTTTAAAAAAAGAACAGCGGGCACAGGGATACATTAGTAAATGACCCAAAAACCTCGCAACGTACTGAGGGACGACAGATCACCAAATGGCGCTTTTTAAGATATGAGCACAAAATCATACGGAGGACACGAAACGCCTTCATAAAACAAGTACTTTGTAGAAGATGCAAGTCAAACACTACGTTGTGAACACATTTCACAAAATTAAACCCACAAATCAGGAAACGTAAAGAAGAATTTGGCACGTATCGATTCAGGTAAAGTGCAACGTACGATCAGAAACTTTGCATTATATGAAGAACATACTAGCACGTGTTACTATAATACTATGGTTTCTATGGTTGTTCTAGTTTCCCTCGAAGTGTCGTAAGAAAGTTTGTGAAAGTAGCGAGTGAAAGTTTACTGAGCTATTAGGAAACGCTATTATAAAAAATGAAATGGGCTTACAAGCCATTCGACGTTAGTACATGTATCGACAAACGAGTAGCGTTATTCTACCGTGACGATGAACACTAACAATAGACGATAAGAAAGTTAAGCGACTAGCTCACGACCGTTTTCCGACGGGGAACGATGAAAGTGAAAACAGCACAGACCACAGGTCTGTAACGACCCACAAGGAAAGAGAATAGACGATTGAATAGGAGTACAAAGAAGTATTAAGTCCACGCTTAAGCAGTAAAATAGCGATTCACGTTCCCGGTAACTGCTTTCGGTTCAAAATGGCTCTGAGGTCATCAGTCCCCTAGAACTTAGAACTACTTAAACCTAACTATCCTAAGAACATCACACACATCCATGCCCGAGGCAGGATTCGAACCTGCGACCGTAGCAGTCCTGCGGTTCCGAACCGAAGCGCCTAGAACCGCACGGCCACACCGACCGGCTAACTGCTTTTGGTCTAAAAACCTAGAATAACGAAAGTAATGATAATGTAAACGTTACGGTTCAGCACAGTTGGCTGTATTTCGATGTAAATAAAGAAAAGCGTGAAGAACTGTCTGCAGACGGTTTTTGCCGTACTATGTCATTTCGGATAATCCCTCACGGACAGCATTATAGAATGGCGAGCTGACGCGTAATGACTGCGAATTTTTTTATGTGAAACTCGTTTAAAGTTTTTAAAAAACAATCGTTGTTAACATTATACAGGTTTATTCTTCATGTATACGTACTTATTTCTCAATACTGTCACACTGGCGACGAACATACTGCTACCAAGAAGAGACCAGTCCATTGATACCATCATTACAGGGTTGACTGACGGAGCCACAACTTCATTTCTGTCTTCACCGCTTCATTACTATTAAAGTGAAGTCCTCCAAGTTGTTCTTTAACTTTTGGAAACAGATGAAAATCGGATGGAGCCAAGTCCGAACTGTGTGAAGGATGATCGATGACAGCGAACCCAAGGTCTCTGACTGTTACGGATGTCGCAGCGCTCTTGTGTGCTCTGATATTGTCATGCTGAAGGAGAGGGTGCTCCATGTGTGTGAGAACTCTTCGAATTCGAAACTCGATTACAGACAGCACTCTGTTTCTCGCGCACCAACATAGTTACGTTACAGACCCCTATGTTAGAAGCTACAATTCTAGCGGCAGGGGAATGTAACTTGCGTCAGCGAAGCAGGAAAGTCGACGGATTAACATGCATGACATGTAATTCCTCAACCGATACTGAAAAAGGAAATCTTCCGAGGCCTCAGGTTTCAGTAAGCCCTCGTACATGTTACGTCGAATCTACTAAATCCACCTCTTGCCGCTATTATTCATCGCTTCTCGGGGTTGTAAAACTATCCTCTTCCCTTTTCTGAAAAGTTAAACATCGGAATAGGTGAATACAAATGCAATGGTCTTCTGCCTCTAAATAAGGCTGCCATTATTTCTGGTGTATCTTGCTAACTTCTCTATTAGCAAACTTTGATGAATAATGCAGGGTGGTCGCTACTTGAGCTAGCGAACCGTATGGATACCCAACGTTATAGGTGTGATGTTCAGACTGTGCACCGCGGGGTTTGCATTGTTACTAGTATTAGTGCCAGGATTTGCCGTTAGGCGCCGTTAATGCTACGGCGACGTAGGTTTGAAACACAAGCATCGGTGTGCATTACAATTACAGAATGTCAACAAGGGCCTGGATAACGCAAGCAGAGCTTTGTATTGTATTGTATTGTATAGAACCGGGGGACCTAGAAACGACGGAGAGGCTTCGTCCCCGCCATAGCCCCAAAACAGGCTACAGCAGTCCACTCACCCCACCGCCGCTCCACACCTAACCCAGGGTTATTGTGCGGTTCGGCCACCAGTGGAAAAATGGTTCAAATGGCTCTGAGCACTATGCGACCTAACTTCTGAAGTCAACAGTCCCTTAGACTTTAGAACTACTTAAACCTAACTAACCTAGGGACATCACACACATCCATGCCCGAGGCAGGATTCGAACCTGCGACCGTAGCGGTCGCTCGGCTATAGACTGTAGCGCCTAGAACCGCACGGCCACCCTGGCCGGCGCACCAATGGAACTCCCCGGGAACTTCTCACACCAGACGAGTGTAACCACAATGTTTGCGTGGTAGAGTAATTATGGTGTACGCGTACGTGGATACTGTTTGCGCAGCAACCGCCGACATATTGTAACTGAGATGGAATTAGGGGAACCAGCCCGCATTCGGCGAGGCAGATGCAAAACGCCGCCGGGCGGATTCGTGCCGGGGACCGGTACGCTTTCCCGCACGGAAAGCAGTGCGTTATACCACACGACTAACAGGGCGGGCAAGCAGAGTTTCACTCGTAAAGCTATTTTATCAACACAAAACCAATAACGCCGCTGCTGCTCTTCGTGAGTATCGACGCAATATAGTAATACGGAGAGGACTGCTATCGTCGCAGGTTCGAATCCTGTCTCGGGCATGGATGTGTGTGATGTCCTTAGGTTAGTTGGGTTCAAGTAGTTCTAAGTTCTAGGGGACTGATGACCTCAGAGGTTAAGTCCCATACTGCTCAGAGCCATTTTTGAATCTCTCTCCGCACCGGTGTTGAAGAACACGATTCGGGAGTTAGAATTAACTGGTGGTTTGGGAATTGCTCCTGACAGAGGCCGACAGCCAATTGAGCCACAAATTGTTGAAGGAGGAACTGTTGACATGGCTGAGAATGCTGGACCCAATGTACGACCTTCAAGCAGTGCACGAGTTGTGTCACAGTAGGTGAACATTTCATGATTCACTGCCTCCACTGGGGCAGTAGTAGTTCAGAGGATGTCGAGAGCAGTCGTTGTTCTGTTGGGCGAGAGAGCAGACGATCTGAGTGTTGAATGAAATGTTGTACTGTTCGGTTGGTGTAATGTATAGATGGAAGAAGATGCAATTGTCAGAGTATATCTGAGGAAGGAGATGGGCTTGTGATTTATGATGCTGGTGTAATGGAATATTTTCGTCAATATATAATGAGGTAAAAAGGTATTACAGTTTTCTTTAGTAACAATCCCTCTTGCTCACAGGTACAGTCAACAAAGCATCTGGCTCGTGTTCATTACTAGACTTGTTAATTCTGGTTTCTATGTGCAATTATAGTATTTCTGGTTTTTCAATTAGTTCATTGTAAATGGTGTTTAAAATATTTTGTCGTATTGAGAAAGGACCGAACCAGATACATATACGTTGAGTCACACTACCACACACAGAAGAGTTACACTTGTGCTTTGTTGTTTCGTAGCTTTTATAGTTGCAGTTGACTTAATTAATCAATTGTGTTAATGGAAATTCCTTGTCATTCTTTATTTTTATTTTATGCAGTCAGATTGCGTGCTAAGATTAGTCAGGGCCAATCGGTTACGAGGCTTTGTAACCGGTCACACAGCTAGTAAAATTATTGCATTTATTCATTAATATTAGTCTTTTCTTTTTAATTAAGTCCCCTTGCAATCTCTATTGTGGTTCCAGGCTGTCGTAGATGCAGATGCTCGTCACATTGAGCAACGTTTGTAAACTGAAACGTAAACACGGTAAGCAATTAACGAATGTTACCTTCTCCTGTGGAAACTATATCGTGTTCCTTTCAGTGACTTATTCGTTATTTCTCTTCAACATTTCCTTACAAATGTTTCCACAAAGTTTCATTGTCCTACAATCAATCAGTTTTCATGGGGGCCTTCACAAGTAGCGTAAGTGTAATTTAACCACCTTGTACTTACTGATGCGTCATACATGTATGTTGTAAACAAACTCAGGTCCTCATAAATCCCACTCATATAACTCCACCCGGATTTTGATAGCGACATTACGAGATTCATACGATCTCTGTATCTCGTACTGAAGCGAACTGTTACACGACGAATATGAACTATGTCACTGATTTAACAATTTGGCACTATTTAGTCTAACCACTAATCTTCGATTTTGGATATATGTGTTCTACATTCAAACACTGCAAATCACTGTGAAGTGCATGGCAGAGGGTACTTCCCATCGTATCACATGGTTCCTCCTCTAGAATGAAAGACTGAACGCCTCTGTGCGTGCTGTAATTAGTGTAATCTTGTCTTCGAGCTCCCCACGGCAGAGGTCTGTAGAGGTCTGCAGTATATTCCTAGATTCCTCACTTAATACTGTTTCAAGAAACTTCGTAACAAGGCTTTCCCGGAATAGTGGACGTCTGTCTTCAAGACTCTGCCAACTCAAGTTTTTCAATGTGTGTGGGTCGGACGATCCTGTTATCATTTGTGTGACCTTGCTTTGTATACGTTCAGTAACCTCCCCTGGTATGGGCTCCGCACACTTTACCACTATTCTAGTACGGGCTGTCACACATTTGAACAACATTTTAGGCTTGGTTGCACGAATGTCTTGTTAGCAATCGCGTTTGCAGGCCGACTGTATTTTCCTAATATCCGACCTATGAACCTATGGATGTAATCTTGTTAATGCTAGCCAAAATTTGTCTCTAGTGTTCTCTTTTGCAGCATCACACAAAAGAATCTCGTCCAATAAGATCCGCTGGTGCTTGGTGACCGCCACTGGTTGCCCCCGTTCGTGCAGCGTTAGATTCAGAGGAACTGCAGTTTTATTGTTAAAATTGTCTGCGGGGCTGGATGATATTGACAGAAATGTCAGATGAAGAAAGTCAACAGTGACAGATAATTTTGCTAGACGTTTGCATACGATATCCATAAAACAAGAGACCAAACTAAGTGTCTAGAGATCACAAAATGAATTTTTCACGCCCCCAGCAGAGTTTGCTACTGAGTTTTTTCGTGACACATTTAAAATATTTTCCAGACCATGACTTGAAACCAGGCTCTTGCCCTTCGTAGACTGTATTTTCAGCCGAACGAAACAAATGCAATCCTGATGGCCCTTCTCACATTATAAAAGTGCCTATCGGTTACTCTTCAATCCATGATATGCAGGTTTACAAAACGATGTCGTTGTGGGACTTCTGATTTCCAAGGAAACAAGACATTAACTAAATATAATTTAAGAAAGCTAAATTGTAATACGAACTGGAAACGTTTCTCAGGTCTCTCCTAGGAGAATTTGTGACATTGCTTGAAGTTTCATTCGGAATTTATGCACGATTGGCGTGCAATACTACATACTGACCGACGCAGTGCTTCGAAGCGTTTATCAGCGGACCCGGATCAATTTATTGTACTGCTAGACCTACAAAATGACCAGGGGAGGATACTGAGCGTATACAAAGCAAGGTCACACAAATGATCACAGGATCGTCCGACCCTTAAGGCAGAGTTAAGCTTGTCAGTGTTCCAAAGCCAGTGACAAATGCCTGAAACGTCCTGGCAGATTAAACCTGTGTGCCGGACCTGGACTGTAACCTGGGACCTGTGTCTTCCGCAGGCAAGTGCTCTACATACTCAGCTACCCGAACACGATTCACGACCCATTCTCACGGTTTAGTTCCGCCAGTACCTCATCTCCTCAGGAAGTTTCGTATCAGTACACACTCTGCTGCAGAGTGAAAATTCATTCTAGAAAGAATCCCCAGGCTGTGGCTAAGCCATTTCTCCGCGGTGTCCTTTTTTCCAGGAGCGTTAATCCCGCAAGTTTTGCAGAAGAACTTCTGTGACATTTGGAAGGTAGGAGATGAGATACTGGCGGAAATAAAGCTGTGAGAAAGGATAGTGAGTCCGCTCGGGTAGCTCTGTTCGTAGAGCACTCCCCGCGAAAGACAAAGTTCACAGACTCCCTGTCCGGCACACAGCTTGAAGTTTCATATCATTGCACACTCTTCTGCATAGTGAAAATTAATTTTTGAATTAATGCCCTGAAGATATCTAACTGCTTTCAGAAAAAATCCGAGATTAATCTGGTGGACTGGAAAAGTGCAAGATAACAGTAAACACAGATCCTCCAGCTGGTTGCTAGAAGAAACTTCCGCTCCACACGAGAAAACAGGGTAGCAATCGATAGCTTAAAAATCACACGAAAACACGAAATTTCAAATTTCTGCTGTGACAAGTATAATTTATTGGCTTCAAATAGACTTTAACAAGTCAGTCTACTTCATTAAATACAGCACCGGTTCCAACTAGTGACAGAACAACGGTCTGATGAGAGGTGCCTTCCTATCGGATACGAACACACTCATTAAACCGCAACACTCGCTTAGAAAACTGTAAAATGACTAATTACATTCAACGCCCATACACAAGCACGCAAAGGCTCTCTGTTTTGAAAAAAATTGTAGATGAGAAATGATTACTAACTCGCGACTTTTAAACACCATCTCCGACCTAAATGACCCAAAACTTGCCTCCTACACCAATGTAAGGTGTCGGCCGATACTTTGGTTCCGTGGGATATTGACAACCCCCGACATTGCTTTTATCATACTGGCAGTATGCTGGCATTTTCTTTGATGATATCCAGCTGCTGCATACCACACTCGTTTCAAAAGCTCTAATTCCTGTGAGGGTCTTTCACGAGTTTGTTTCCAGTAGGTGTTGGAAGACATTTTCCTACACGAGGAAATCAGTAGCCCTTAAGCCAGCACAGAACAATCCGAGCACAAACCACTTTAGATGGGTCAAAGAAAGATCCGACATTCAGCTAGAAGATGGGAAAAGTCTCTCCACTAGTCAAGAGGGCTATCCCATGGCATGGTGAGGAATGATACTTTTCAAAGCAATATCAAAAGCATAGGGCAGGAAGGCTAGGACGAGCTTTCACAGTAGTACACCATCTTAGGAAGCACAGTGGGGATCACATCCACAAACTATTCGCAGTTCTGCAATGGCACTGTGCTTTTCTACTGCTGAGTATGCTTCTCCAGTCTGGTACAGGTCATCTCATGCCAGACAAGTAGACATTGCTCTCAACGAAACCTGCAGGTTGATCACAGGTTGCTTAAGACCTACCCCAACTGGTAAGCTCTACTGCCTGGCTAGAATAGCGCCACCATGGATACGCAGAACAGTGGCTGCCAACAAGGAGAGACTGAAAGTGGAACAGGACAGTGCCCATCCACTGCACGGACATAATCCACCACAGCAACGGCTGAGATCGCGAAAGAGCTTCCTGAGATCATCCGAGAAGGTCACCATTTCACAAGAGAAGGCAAGCCTGGAGTTCTGGAAGAAGTCGACGCCTCACTTGCAGACGCCAGAAGCTGAAGAACTACCACCTGAACACAACGAGATCTGGATGGTGTGGAAATCTTTAAACAGATTACGATCAGGAGTTGGACGATCCAGAGACAACCTGAAGAGATGGGGCTTCATAACAGAAGATACGTTCTGTGATTGTGGACAAGAACAAACCACAAGCCACATGCTCCAGTGCCTTTTGTGCCCTACATCCTGCACGAAGATTGATCTCCTGCAAGCCACTCCAAGCGCCTTGGAGGTTGCAAAGTACTGGGCACATGTAATATAAATACAATTTGTATGTATATATTTATTGATGTGTATGGCAACTGTAAATTTGTATGCTTCTGATTCGAGAATAAAAATCTTAGGAAGAAGAGGAAAGATGGAGATCGGAAGAGATTAAAAAAGCTGTACCCCAGAGGTTCTGTAGGGATAACCACATGGGACGGCGTATTCGGGATAAGGACCTCAGGTCACGACGAACGTTTCCAGTGATTTTACTGCCCAGCTGTCGCCACCTTTTCTTTTCTTTTCTTTCTCTACTCCCTGTTTCAGAACCTTCGCAGCCGTCTCAATTGGAATGTGAGATTTGCATGTGAAATTACAAAGCTCGTTGCCTGATTAGCATTGCATATCGCGGGCAGGGGCAGGCATCGCAACTAATCACTTAGGCACGATCCGCCGGCCAAATAACAAGTTGTCACACACGCTCAGCACGGCTAATACGGATCGACCACAGGGCTGTGACGCTCCGGACCTTGTCGGGGTACCGAGGGAAGCGTGGCGTCGCCAGTTGTGACCCAGGTCTCGTAATACCAGCCTGAGGGCGCTGCGGTCGCCAGTGGCAGTGATTTACGTCTGAGACTCACGACTGGAGCTTTATTCGTGCAAAAATAACATCGAACCAGTGTGATCAAAGTGCACAAAAATCTGAGCGAAATTACAGCTTCCACCTTTCCTGCATTTCCCCAGTCTCCGAACCCCTTCTCTTTCTCTTCCTCTTCCTCGCACTTTCACGCTATCTCTCTCTCTCTCTCTCTCTCTCTCTCTCTCTCTCTCTCTCTCTCTCTCTCTCCCCCTCCCTTCGTCCCTCCCTTCCGCTGTCACACAGAAGACACGCGCGCACACGCATAGGGCGTATTAGTTAGTTACTTAAGGGAGTCTTTTCGAGACAGTTGAAAGTTTTGTTGTAGGTTCGCTCATGCATGTCTTCCATATTGAAAGCTGGAGGTTTTGTGAGCAAAACAATTAAAATAGTTAACAACAGCCGAAAGCCAATAAATGAAAATTTGTGTTGTGAAGTACGCCGAAGCAATTGTGACAGTAAGGACAAGTAGTTATCCTCCAGAAGTTTTCACGGAAAGTAACGTCCGAAACCTGACAAGAACATGCATTTTAGACCGAAATTGGTTAACAAACATGCTGACGAACTCAAACACAGCACTTTTTTACAGTGAGGACGTGCGGTTTAATACCAATGTTTTCTTATGGCAATAAACGTCGCAATGTCAGATATTTTAAGAAAAGCATTTTTATATCCATTAGCTGTAGATATCTAACTTTATTCTTCATCGGTTTCAGTTTTTACAACCAACAACCTGGACGAAAATCAGTACATCAGATGGATCAAAAATACGTACTTCTCATAAATGGCTTACCAGCGTACCAAATACAACCATGTTTCTCAGTAGTGTGTAAAATAAACATATTTCTGCTGAAGTCATAAATCATGACATTAGCCACAATACCGGGTTCCCGGGTTCGATTCCCGGCGGGGTCAGGGATTTTCTCTGCCTCGTGATGACTGGGTGTTGTGTGACGTCCTTAGGTTAGTTAGGTTTAAGTAGTTCTTAGTTCTAGGGGACTGATGACCATAGATGTTAAGTCCCATAGTGCTCAGAGCCATTAGCCACAATATGTGTATTTTGAGTGCAATTGAGGCACGTGGTTGTATTCGGTATGCTGACGCGTTATTTATGAGAAGCATGAGTTTTTGACCCAGCTGACGTACTGATTTTGGTCTAGGATGGTGGTTATGAAAACGGAAACCACTTCAGAATAAAGTTGTATATGTGCAGCTAGTGGCTGTAAAGATGATTTTCTCCCAATTTTTAACAGCTGTAGCAACTTACCTACATAAAGCAAAAATCAGATATTTAGTGATAGGACACGCATACGTCCTGAAACCTTACCTTTCTGAGTGAGTCAGATGATTAGATATCCTATCTGATATTACCCATGTTACTGATTCAGCTCTTTTAATATTGTGGGTCATGTATTACATGGATTCGTAAGAAATTGTGGCAATCAGAGTAACCGCTGATCTGATTTAAACGAATCCTTAACATCAGTTTGTGCCATCTCATTACCGAACAGCAGATACTGCTGAGCTTCTTCAAAGATATCGCATTTCATCGGCTGCATATTTACGTTAGGTAGGAGAAAACATGTCCCACTGATCCCGCGCTTTACTACGGAATGATAACGGCAGGCGACTGTCCTCAGTAAAACAGACAGTTCACATCTCAGCTAAATAGAGGAATGTTTAAATACTTCATACGAGCTGGATTCCGAGCAGTCCGTTCTACGTCTTGGTGCTGAGAATAAAAAGCACAACAACAAGTGTTCGATTCGCCACACACCTTCTTTTTACTGGCTTCATGCTGTAGCTTCACGGGGCTGGGATGTTAATTTTTTGATTCAGCAATATTAATGGCAGAGGGAGGTACTGGATGACCTTACTATTGCCAAAACGCGCGTGCACGCACGCACACACACACACACACACACACACACACACACACACACACACACACACACACACACACAGTTCCCTCCACTACCAAACACGATTCCTTATGCATCAGGACGTGTCCTACCAACTGAGCCCTTCCTTTAGTTAATTTGAGCTATGAACTTCTTTCCTCCAAAATCGTTTCAGTTTCTCCTCAATAGTTATCATAACTATCTACTTAACCCTCCTTATTCCCCTGAAACATCAAATTTCAAAAGTTAGTATTTTTTTCCCAGTATGAAATATTTCTCGTTCACGTTCCGCTTCCGTACAATGTAACACGTCAGACAAATACCATCAGATAAGACTTCACAACATTTAAATTTACATTCGATGTCTTTTCATAAATTGGTTTCTTGCTATTGTCAGTCTGCATTATACATTGTCTCTAATTCGGCTACCCTCAGTTACTTTACTGCCCAAATAGCAAAACTCTTCTACTACATCCAGAGTCTCATTTGCTTGTCTAATTCCCTCAGCATCGCCTGATTTGATTTAACTACGCTCCATTACCCTTGTTTTACTTTTGTTGATGTTTATCCTGTAACCTCTTTCCAAGCCAGTGTCCATTCCGTTAAACCGCTCTTCCAAGTCTTTTGCTGCCTCTGACAGAATTAACAATGTCATCGACAAACCTCAACATTTTAATTCTTTTTCCCTGATTTTTAATTCCTTCAACAAATTTTTCTTTGATTTCTCTTACTGTGCACTCTGTTTTTATGGTGAATAACTACTGCTTCATGTCCTTCGACTCGGCCTACAAATTTTATTTGTATTTTTGTGTTCGTTTTGAGGGAAAATGCGTTAGTGAACTTGCCGTTTTGTTTGTTTTGACATGTTTTCAGTGCTGTCGTTTAGACTGTCAACAGCTATAGAAATTCTGCATCAGTGTTTTTCTGTGTTCATGTTGTGTCATGGACGGAACACCACTAGAGATCTCCGGGAAAAGAAAAGCGAAGGACCGACTGAGGACTAAAGTCCGGATCCCTGGGATCGCAGTCTGACACCCACTTAGCCAACCAGCCACACCTCTCATCACGTACGGGTCTCGAATTAATGGAATGAACCGAAGCCCTCAGCTCACGTGCGCCCAAGCGGCCGCCCCGGCGACCGCAAAACGAAGAAAGCGAAAATAGTCGTTCCCAGGCGCACGGGGGCAACGCTATAAACCATGGCAATCCACAACATACGTAAGCCCATCACCCGACAGCACCAATTTCACGAAAGCAAATTTACTCTGCGCGCACACGCGACGCCGTTACATGAGTATTTTGACGCCACTGTATTAATCGCCGCTTTCTTACCTGCAGGGGAGCCAAATGCGACGAGTAAAAAATACCCGAGCTTGCGCAATTCCTCCGGCCGGTCTTTCCAGCACTTATACTCATAAATTAGTGAAACATGGAGCACGGACGACGGTCATGTTAAGCCTTACTCGTGGCATCGTGCATGAATAACAGCGCAGCAGGCTTAGGCCCGGCGTTTCGCGTGTGGATCTCCTTGACTCACGAATTTGGCCTGCCGGCTTACTGGGTAAATGTCAACAACAAATGCAGACGCTTGTGGTTCGTTTGCCGATCTTGCCGAGGCATTTCTGTGCTACACGACGGCACTATTACCTTGCAATTGCACGCATGTCAACACCGCAAATAAATTTATAGCGCTCGGGAGCTACTTTTGTAGCAAATTGTTTCACTCCACTGCCTTATTTAGGAACCGTGCTCTTGACTGTGTGGGTTGGAATACACTTCCTCAAATTTTGAAATTGTTAGGGTTAAAATATATACAATGAAATGTTATCTACAACTAGTGCAGGAACCAGACAGCATTTATAAAGATCGAAGCCTACGTATCGTGACCTATGTTCTTCAATCTACACATAGAACAAGAAGTAATGGAAATTAAGGAGTAACGTGGAGAAGGAATTACACTTCAGAGATAAGAAGTGAAAATCTTAATGTTTGGTAATTCTGCCAGGGATGCAAAGGATTTCGAAGCTCTGTTGAACAGATAAGTCTTTAAAAGACATAGTAAGATGATAATCATTAAAAACAAGGGTAGTGTACTCGAATTAAATTGCCTGGTCTGAATAAATTACATTAGGGGACGACATTAAAAGTAGTAGACGAGTTATGCTATTTGACAGTCCAAGAAACCGATGACAGCAGAACTAAAAAGGATATAAACTGCAGAATGGAAACAGCAAGCAAAGTTCTTCAGTAAAAGACTTATATGTTAACATAAAGTATAAATTTAAGTGTTAGAAAGTAGTTTTCGAAAGTACTTGTGTAGAGTGTAACGTTATATGAAAGTTTAACGTAGGCAACAAGCAGTTCAGACACGGTGAGAATGGGAACATTTGAAACGTGGCTTTAGAGAAGAATCGATAAGCATATCCAGTAACTGAAGAAGAGACAGTGCGTTCCATTGGAAAGAAAGGAGCATTATGCGGCAAATTCAATATCGGGATGGAAGATATGTAAAAAGGGCACAGCTTAAGACATCAAGGCTTAATTAATTTGCTCATGGAGGGAGGTGAAGGAGATAAAATTGTAAGAGTCCTATGACTGAATATCGTAAGCAGGTTCAAGAGAATGTTGGTTGCAGTAGTCGTGTAGAGATAATGAAACATTCTCCGTATGAATTAGTGTGGAGAGATACACCAATCCTGACTTCAGATCAAATGCAACAACTTGATAAACAAGTAAAGAATTTACGCAGTGTAAAAACATATATGTTTCGAATTTAACATCAATTTTGTTCGAAAATGTTTGGCGAATATAGGAGCACATTTGAACTTTTTGTGCCGACGTCACAATCTGGTTATTCTAAAGCGCTGAAACAGTGATGAAAAGCGCCCTTATGGCGGCGGGCAACGGTAACGAGTAAGAGAGATGGAGTAATCTAGTTTTTAACAGTGCGAGAATGATATATTCTAGATGCAGAAGCTCTGGGGTGGAACGTAAACGCTAAATTCGTGAGCTGCGAAACTGAATACAATGAAATTTAACTCGAATCATGATACACTGTATCTCATTTAAATAGAAAATTAAAATGTAAACTTATGACGGGTGTGCTCGAGAATAACTTCTAAAGCACAGTTATTATTTGTATTAGGTGGACATGCATGGTATATTTATCGCCATTTGGATCAAAGATATAATCCATCAGTGTTATGTGAGGTGCTGTTTAGTTTCGCAAGACCCAGTAGCTGATGATTCGTAGACTTTACACAACACACACACACACACACACACACACACACACACACACACACACACACGCACACACATTTTTTTAAAAATTTCTCTCAGATTAAAAATAGGTCAAATACTTCATTTCCGATCAAAGTTTTCGGGACATTTAAAAAAATATTCAAATGTGTGTGAATTCTTAAGGGACCAAACTACTAAGGTCATCAGCTCCCTAGACTTACACACTACCTTAACTAACGTATGATACGAACAACACACACACACGCACGCCCGAGGGAGGGCTCGAACCTCCGGCGGGAGAGGCCGCGCAGTCCGTGCAAGGCGCCCCAAACCGCGCGGTTCGGCGCATTTACCTTGGTCTCCATGTGAACTCTGGATCTTTAAGCCCGTTCCAAACATTCCCAAATGGCAATCACCCCTGCCCCATTCACAACCTACAGGAACTCTAATACGCTTTGGAACAAGTGGAAAGATCTATCGTCGTACTATTGGGTTACAGATAAGCGTTTAAATTCGAGAAGAGCCTCGACAGCAGGTAAAGTAATCATCCCGTTGCGTACGACTCACAGGAACTGCTAAAATTTTAACAGAATCGTTGCATAAAACCAGAAACAAATATAACGGAGACAGAAAATATGATACTGTCAATTGCGACCTGCATGAAACAAAACTATTTCCACTTTCAACAGACTCCGTACAGTCAGATGGGTTAACAAAGGGGTCTCTTTTAACCCCCTTATCAGCTGAAATTTCATGGATAATTTTGAACTAACGGCTGTAGATACAGAGGTGTGTGAGCGATATGCTGTGCTTGTGGGCAGGTACCATTAGACATTGAAACTTTTTTCCGACAATTAAATTCACCCCGCACTAAAAAAATGAAGCTGAGAGGAGACTCAGTCAACTTCTTACACCTCTTCGTTGACATTACTAAGCAAAACTTTTGAAAGATTTACAGGAAAGTAACCTCTACCAAGACAGGCATACGCGCCAGTTCCCATCATCCTGTAACACACAAACATGCTGCCTTCCACTCCATGGTGCAATGCCTTCTATCTACACCACAAACCAACGCAGGTTTTCAGAAGTAATTAAAATAATTAAAGAAACTGAATAGAATAATGGTTATAGTACTACCTTAATTGAAAATGTACTCGGTAGGAAGAGTAAACAAAGGATAACAGAAGGCACTAAATCATATTAACAACAAGCGAGTCATCATATGTTATGTAAGTAAGATTTCACACGTTCTTCCCAGCAAACTAAAATCGAAGAAATATATACTGGCTTCCTACACCAATAATACTGTTGCCCACATTCTGTTCAATAGTAAAGAAAAGTTTTCATCTTTAAAGCAGAGTGGAATTTGTAGGATGACCTGACTAAAGATGAAAAGAGTTAGAGACTAAAAAGTAAGTGATTATACCTTAGCTGAACATGCTCTGGGTGAATGCCTTCCTGAAAACATTACATGTGATGTTTACTATAGATCAAACAAAAGCAGAAAAAAATCGCAAATTACTAATCATAGAACGGTTACTTTATAATTAATTATAAAATTCAATTCCATTAACCACTCTAGCTATAGTAGTACAGCCAGTTAACATTGTTCTTACCATAAGATGATATGATGAAGTTTTGCAACAGTTTTAACCCCCACATTAGACTGTGTCCTTCCTCGCCTCTGATCCCCCGTATTTTCCTGCCCATCACATTACCAACCTTTGAATTTACGTCCATATAACAAATTAGTCCGTGCTATTTCTCACTTGCTTAAAGTCAGTACCGCCGATAGACATATTATGACTGTGGCCCCACATTATGAAAAAATTATTAAATGTCTGCCTAGCCAAGCATTTCGGGATGTACTTCTCTTCCAACGGCTGAAGATAAAGTCTAATGGCGGTACTGACTTTAAAGAAATATATTATGACTGTGGCCCCACATTATGAAAAAATTATTTCTCATTTGGTACATTATTTTGGCTTTTATACTGATATATCTCTAAACTTTGAGAACAATATAATCTCAAGTTTACTTGTACATACTTTCTTTGTATGTATTTCAATACGTTAAGTATTTTATCCATCACCAGCTACTGTATTTGTATTTATTGAAATAATCAGCAACCAGTCGCAAAAACTAAATTTCCCTTACCGCTTTCAGGCACCTAGTGCCCTTCTTCAGAAGGTTAAAATCATCACCTTATTTGCAAGTGTTAAAAATAAGATGTATGCAGCATATTGCTGTGGTCACGAGGTTCATAATTCCTGCACATAAATGGTATAAGGAAACCACACAACAGGTGCAGACATCATACCAGAACATCAGTTGTTTGCTGATTACCACTCAGTTTTGGCATGATGTATGCACCTGTTTGGTTTCCTTGTATAATTTTTGTACAGGAACTATGAACTAAATGACCACGAAAAAATGTGCATGCAACTTATTTTTGGAACTGGCAAATAAGGCTATAATTATCTCCTTCTGATGATACGCAAAATAAATCCCATTACTATTTGTCCGAGACACAAGATTATAATCCTTAGCTCTACTAGGCCTATACATGTGTGACAATACAACTCCTACTACTCACATAACTGAAATAGTTAATAACGTATTCCAGGTGCGGAGGTTTAAGGAAGGGCAGCAACGAAATAATACGTCATAATGTGATTAGCAAATGCAGGAGAACATAACTTTAAAAAATATCGTCTTACTCAGAGTTGTAAGTTGAACTGGTACAGAGAAGGAGAAAAACTTAAAATAACACTACATACAATAACTAGCATGTCATGCCCACTTAACTTTCAATCACCAAAGATGACGTGTAATCTGTGGCATATAATTAAAAACAACCAGTGTGCGATTTGCAGGGGGGGATGGGGGATTCCCCCCCCCCCCCCCCTCTGCATCAGACCATCCCCTCCTCTGGTTTTAGTTTATGCATCCCAACCTGGGATGTTTATTTCCCACGCACTGGAGTAAAACTTTACATATAATTTAAATTTGTGGAGCCGAACACTGAAAGTTTTAAATACAGTCTTAATATTAATACTATTAATATGTTTTCTTATTAATTTTGAAAAAGTGTTATGTGGTAGGTAAGCATTTCAAAACATTTAGAACTAAATGACAAGACGACGCACGCCACATTTCCGTAGCATGCCACAGTGTTGCAAGACGTCGCCCCAGCGTAAACGAGGCTTTAGAGTCAGGTCTGTATTGTATGGTGGATGTGATGTGTTGCGTACGAAACTAAAACCTGCAATCAGATCCAAACGGCGTGGAAAACTGTGAAGAGGAGTCATCCTGCAGCAAAATAACGCTCGCCCACATTCTGCCAAACGGACAGCCGACGCAATAAAGGAGTTGAGATTCGAGGTGCTGGAACATCCACCATACATTCCAGAACTGGCTCCAAGCGATTTTCACATGTTTGGACCCTTAACGGAAGCACTGCAGGGAAGAAGATTTGAAAGTGATGAAGATGCCATTGCTGCGGTGCAATATTGGTTACAGATGCAACCGATAAACGTATTTTTCTGATGAAATAAAAAAAACTCGTAAAACGTCGGGAAAACTGCATTGAAGTCGAGGGATGTTGCGTAGAAAAATAACGCATGTTTCAGTTTTCTATCATCAGAATAAGTACAGCTTTTCACAAATGTACCTTTGCTATTTAAACTCCCCTCGTATACATGTATGTAGATGATTTTGTAAATAAGCTTTACCTATAATGTAATTTTAAAGATATAACAAGGAATGGCTTCTCTGATAGTGCATAGTGAATAGTGACTTTCGGCATTAACATCTATTTATAAATAACTGTTTAACCATGGGTAACGCCAGGGTCCAAGCTAGTAACATATATAATTACACTAACCCTCTAGGACATCCCCCCCTCTGGTAAAAGCACAAATCGCGCACTGAAAACAACAACATGTACTTGTGTAAATTAAAGACTAAAGACTAGTATAATGTTTCCCGGCCACCTCGGTCGTTCAGGATTTCACATAAGTTTAATATGGGAAGCACCAGGTTAAATCTTCAGCCAACAGAGCGTTTGTCACGAGTGCGCCGTGTCCCATTCACGCATCACACCCACAGTAGCAACAAGATCCATCAGCACTGACCCCAGTGCCTTCTTAGCTGCGTCCTTAATAACTATGACCAACTTTCTCATTATGAGAGTATTGAAGGCCGAGCTCTACAAAAAGATGTTTAAGACCTGAAGATGACAGCAAAGTCTGCTGAAACCGTTTGTCTTGAATAAAAAGTATTTTATGTGATCTTGGCTTTTGAATGGTTTTTAACAACCATGACCAAGTCGAAACGGTACCGACTGCTGTCCGATCTAGTTCATCTGCCCAACCCAAAATACCAGGAGTCTAGAAACGAACCCCCGGAATACACTAGCAGTTCCAAGTCCACCTTAATACAGTCTATAATTAAGGCGCCCGCAATAGATAACACTAAGAACGTACCGCCTGCATTCTGTATTTCGTTGAGTAGAGCGCTTCTATCCACAATTCATTCCCTCCTAGAAATTTGAGTATCTACGTTGTAGATATTTTGCGAGTGGTTACCAATGATCGAAGTACTGGCTGACTGTAACAGTTGAAGGAAGTTCTTTCAAAGGAGTAAAACAAGCCATTCATTGTAAACTGTCTAATGTTTAATGTTGTGGCAGGAAGTTATTTAAATTTCGATTTTTTCCATCTTTAATTAATAAATGTTAACCTATAATTCTGCGCTTTATTGACCCAGTTACCTCTCCCACTACCGACCTGTAGCACATGAGTATAGTTGGAGAAAATCAAGGAATCCTGGAAGAATACGTATTTGAAGAGTGCTGCTTAGAATCTGAGCTGGTATATTGAAGCAGAAGAAAATATGCTCTCAACAGCTGTAGAAGTTTTCACCCAACAGCTTTATGTTTGTTGCATACGAACAATTCGCCATGCATAGTGGGCGGATGAGGAGCTTTTGGAAATATCAGTCTGCTTGTGTCAGCGTAGGAAAACAAGTAAACATAAAGTGGAAATGACGACAGCAACCTAATAGGTCTGATGCTAACAGATCAAAGGACCTACGGGCTGAAATAGGTGAGAACTGTATTCGACACAGTTTCTCTGACAGATTGTTAATGTTAGGTTGTGCTACAAGGAAGGAATGCCCGTCGACGATGAGCCATTAGAGGTGAAGCAAGCTAGGACGAAAATGAGTAAGAAAAGCGGTTGCGTTCTTTCGAAGAAGCCATCCCGGCATCCGCTTTAATCGATTAGAGTAATCCACGAAATACCTAAACCTAGCTAACCGGGAAGGGATCGGAACCCCTCTCCTACCGAATCCAAGTCCAGCGTCTTAAATAATGCGCCATCTCGCTCAGTGGCTACACTGCATAGTCCTGCACTAGGAGAAATCTGTTACTATTATTGCTGTACTATTACCTGATGCAAGTACACTAACACCTATATGACGAAAGGCTAAAGATTTTTTTAAAATTTTATTTTACTGGATTTTTG
This sequence comes from Schistocerca cancellata, assembly GCF_023864275.1. Taxonomy (NCBI): domain Eukaryota; kingdom Metazoa; phylum Arthropoda; class Insecta; order Orthoptera; family Acrididae; genus Schistocerca; species Schistocerca cancellata. The sequence continues at coordinate 206,526,238 of NC_064630.1, forward strand.
TTGGAAACAATACAGCCATAACAGCTGCCTGTTAAGGTTAAAGCAAACAGTTAAATCAAAAATCAACAGCTGCTTTATAGATGGAAAAATATACAAACGTCAGTATTTGAAGCGACAGATATATACATCAATTCTCGCAGTTAACGAGCTATTTAACAGTAAATTTCGTGGTTGTTTTTAAAGAGTAACAACAAGTAACTCATTAACGCTTTAATATTTGTTGGAGCTGGAATCTGCAGTTTTCCAAAGGTTTCCCACCGTCGTTTATTTTAGTGTGAAGCATATTTAGAACATATCACAATAATTAGTTTAACGTCTACGTCGTCTTCAGAATGATCGTTGCATGTGGGAGAGTCTATGATTGCTATCCTAAAGCGAGATGCAGGAAAACATCCACGTCGTAACCTTATTCGAATAGTTGATGTCACACGCCTCCTCAGAAGATGGTTCAAATGGCTCTGAGCACTATGGGACGTAACATCTATGGTCATCAGTCCCCTAGAACTTAAAACTACTTAAACCTAACTAACCTAAGGACAGCACACAACACCCTGCCATCACGAGGCAGAGAAAATCCCTGACCCCGCCGGGAATCGAACCCGGGAACCCGGGCGTGGGAAGCGAGAACGCTACCGCACGATCACGAGATGCGGGCTCCTCAGAAGATTCTTCTGGCTGTACCTACGGTCGCAGGTTCGAATCCTGCCTCGGGCATGGATGTGTGTGATGTCCTTAGGTTAGTTAGGTTTAAGTAGTTCTAAGATCTAGGGGACTGATGACATCAGAAGTTAAGTCCCATAGTGCTCAGAGCCATAATGCACTGGATTAAAGAGGACGAAAACCCCTCCTTTTCCTGATGCGGTATTTGCCCCTGCTGTTCCCATTACACGTACGCCTATTCTTGAAACGTGGAAGCTATACTGCATTCTCTTCTTTGATGCTGTACTTTGCAAGGTCGTCCACTACTTCACACTGCTAAATATTCGAGAATTCTTTAACCACAATAGACGAACAGCTTCATTTTCTTTCGCCGCGCAGAATTAGCCGAGCGGTCTAAGGCGCTGCAGTCAAGGACTGTGCGGCTGATCCCGGTGGAGGTTCGAGTCCTCCCTCGGGCATGGGTGTTTGTTTTTTGTCCTTAGGATAATTTAGGTTAAGTAGTGTGTAAGCTTAGGGACTGATGACCTGAGCAGTTAAGTCCCATAAGATTTCACACACATTTGAACATTTCGTTTTCTTTCTGGCGTTCACTATTAATCCACCACGTCATAAACGCAGCAGTTATCAGATTACCACTCGGTACACTCTAATTTATCAAAAAACACTCCTGAGCTTTGTTAGAATTAATGTTTTGTTTCTTCTTCTGATTCCAAACACAAATGCGGTACTTCTGTAGTTGCCCGCATCTCGTGGTCGTGCGGTAGCGTTCTCGCTTCCCACGCCCGGGTTCCCGGGTTCGATTCCCGGCGGGGTCAGGGATTTTCTCTGCCTCGTGATGGCTGGGTGTTGTGTGATGTCCTTAGGTTATTTAGGTTTAAGTAGTTCTAAGTTCTAGGGGACTGATGACCTAAGATGTTAAGTCCCATAGTGCTCAGAGCCATTTGAACCATTTTTTTACTTCTGTAGTATAAACATTACTTAGGAGTGGTAACAAAATTTTTTTCGCTCGCTGCAACGCAGGGCAATAACATACACAATTAACTTCCTGATATGTTTTGTATCTGTCAGTATATACAGGATGTCCCAGCAGAAATGGTCAGTATTGAGGGATATGACAGGAACACGTATTTAAAGCAAACTTAGGTTTGATGTATGCCCTATTCCGAATGGTTTCCGATATAGAACACATTTAATGTGTTCTATATCTTATCCACCCAACCTCTTTGAAGTTTTATTCTAGCTAAACCTACCTCATTGCTTTCATCCTAATTGCTCGGGATGTCTTTCCGCATTAAATTAGCCCGTTGTACTCGCAGTTGCCCATGACGTCTTGTGAGTGAAGTTGTGTGAAGTATTGAGAGAGTATCAAAGAGTTGCATCGGGTAGCTGGTTTTGTACACGCGCTGGCTTGAATGCCACACATCTACACTAATGATGTCTGTGCAGATATGGTGTATGTTTGAGGGCTTTTGTGATGGTGGTGCTCCTGCTGCTGTCTAAGAATACAGTCGGCGCTTTCCGACAAGTAGCATTCCTGACCGTAGAGGATTTACCAGAGTTTTCAACACATCGCGTGAAACAGGTATTCTCCCATTTATTTCTTATGAACGCTTAGTTCAAAAATCTATGCAGGAACAGAATCACAGTGATGAAATGGTACAGCATAGTCCGACTACCAGTATAAGGCGATTTCCTGCACGTACTGGTGTCCCACGAACACGAGTATATGTTAAAAATGCGTGTTTTCCAATGGATGTTTTGCAAAACGCTTATTGTAATGTTTACTAACTGTTGTACATGTGTAAACTTGGCAATGTACTAAATAATTTAGAGAATAAAGAAGACTATACATTGAAAAGAAGTGGAGCTCCTCCACGCCCGCACTAAAAGGTGTACTGCCACCTCTGCATTTCGAAGTAACATTAAGCGAGGAGATCTCAGGAGCGGGAGCTGTGTTTTGCCCGTGCATCTGGGTAGGGTTATTCACTAATACGGGCCTATGGGGAGGTAGGAAAGAAGAATGGGTTTAAGGACAGAGGGGGCCGGCCGAAGTAGCCGTGCGGTTCTAGGCGCTGCAGTCTGGAACCGCGAGACCGCTACGGTCGCAGGTTCGAATCCTGCCTCGGGCATGGATGTGTGTGATGTCCTTAGGTTAGTTAGGTTTAACTAGTTCTAAGTTCTAACGGACTAATGACCTCAGAAGTTGAGTCCCATAGTGCTCAGAGCCATTTGAGGCAAGGACAGAGGGAAAAATGTGCCAATACAAGCGCCAAGGGAAGAAAACGTCTGCGTTATTCTGGATGGGTAGTAACAGCAGTAGCGGATTTCTTGCTATCTGCGACAGATTATGTAAAAAAGTGGTTCAAATGGCTCTGAGCACTATGCGACTTAACTTCTGAGGTCATCAGTCGCCTAGAACTTAGAACTAATTAAACCTAACTAACCTAAGGACATCACATACATCCATGCCCGAGGCAGGATTCGAACCTGCGGCCGTAGCGGTCGCACGGTTCCAGACTGTAGCGCCTAGAACCGCACGGCCACTACGGCCGGCCAGATTATGTAAGAGTACGTTATGTTAGTAGTGGATATGACGCAGTTCGATACCGTGTTACGCCGTCTATTAAATGTGTTATATCTCGGCAACCATTCGGAATAGACATATGTCCGTATGAAGGCTTTTGCTTCGAATGATTGTTCCTGTCATATCCCTGAATATTGACCATTCCTCAAAAATGGTTCAAATGGCTCTGAGCACTATGGGACTTAACATCTGAGGTCGTCAGTCCGCTAGAACTTAGAACTACTTAAACCTAACTAACCTCAGGACATTACACACATCCATGGCCGAGGCAGGATTCGAAACTGCACCGCAGAGGACGCGCGGTTCCAGACTGAAGCGCCTAGACCATTCTTCCTCAGACACCCTTTACATGCAATAAATCTAGTCATCTGATTTTCAGTTATTTAATTACATTGTTATGGACGCTAAACTGAGTATACATTCTAAATGGTAACTAAAAGACGTCAAGCTGACGGACTATTGTTTCATAATCTTTACTAAAAGCTGGTAACTTTCGGTCCTTCAGTATCAAAGGAAATGTGAATCTTCGACAGAGGAAACCTGCAAGCCTGAAAGCTATGAGTACTAGCGTGCAGATCTTTGAGACGCACTGACAAAACCCAGTGGATTTCGCGGTTGACCAAAAGAGACCAGGAGCGCACAAACAGCTCCTCGAGAAAAGAAACCACAGGATGTCAGAGACATAAGTTAGCAGATCAGAAAACTGGTAAAAGCGAAAAAAAAAAGTTCAAATGTGTGTGAAATCTTATGGGACTTAACTGCTAAAGTCATCAGTCCCTAAGCTTAGACACTACTTAACCTAAATTATCCTAAGGACAACACACCCATGCCCGAGGGAGGAGTCGAAACTCCGCCGGAACCAGCCGCACAGTCCATGACTGCAGCGCCCCAAGACCGCTCGGCTAATCCCGCGCGGCTAAAAAAGCGAAAAAAGTTCCGTCTTAATAAAGCTTATTAGATTTATTGCAGCCTGCGGGTGAGACAAGCCGTAAAGAACAGGAAGGCGTCACGAAGCTACCGGTTACTGCGGGGATGCATAGCAGGCTGGGTCCACGTGAGAACAGCCATACCCAGTTTTTGCGGCGTCGTACCAACTCCGCGAGAAGCGAGTTATGAAGTGCCATACAGTAACGGAGACTGAGTCGCAGGGAATGACTTTCGTTTGGGCCGCCCATCAAACACGTGCGGGAAACTAGGAACAAAAGGACGTCGGCTGAAACAAGTGTTTCGGCCCGTAAGAGGCCCCGCGGCTTCATTCTCGGAAGCGCGGCAATTAAAATTATTCATACATACTTCCCGAACATATAATTGCCGTTAATTGACGGAGGCGGACAAAAGTTCTCTCACTAGCGCGGCGCCCATCTGGCTTCTAGAACTTCTTGCGACACTTCTACGGCGGCAAAAAAGGTAGGGAACGGCGGAGAGGAAGGAATCGCCTTCCGGAATGCGCCGTCTCGCTCCGCATTGTGCACTAATGGCAGTAGGAGTCCGGCAGACAGTGTAATGTTAGGTGGTGCTGCCGTGCGCTGCCAGCCGCTCCTCCTGATTTTATTTTGCGCGTTTGCAAAGTGTGCTCGGGCGCACCGGCGGCATCAAAGGCTCGCCCTGGGAATCTCGTGGCTCTAATATGAAGGAAGGCATGTAATATAAAACATAAGGCAGGCGGGCGGCCGAGCGCCGCGCCGGGCGGCAGCAAACAGGTTCCCCGTGTAACAGGACCTAGCGAGGCAGCCAGCGAGCGGCATTCTGCAACGCCGGCCCAGCCACCGGGACACGAAGCGACATCGGGCGGGTTCGGCTGCCGTCGGATGCGCCAGTCCAGTCGGCAGTCGCCCGCCTGCCGGCCGATAGCAGTGTTGCCAAGCGACGCGGACCAACAGCTGTTCTTTCCCTCCAGGACGCCGTCTTTCACAAATCTCCTACTCGTCCTCCTCCGGGACGCGGAGATCGTCATCAGCAGAGAGAGGTTTGGGCCGATGGAAAACTGCTGTCTGCAAGTCCCTTTACCGAATCAATTCTTAAATATTATAGACCACTCTAAGTGGAGCTATGTAGGCACAACCTGAATTATCGTGTGCTTAAGTCTGACCTCGTCATTCTCATTCTACAAACTACGAAAGTGGAGGTCGGTCATGATGACATTTTAATACAATATAGTCTGTAATAAACTTGATATCCGCCTTAAGTTACAACTTATTGTCGTAATTATTGAAACTAACTTTGTGCAATTTTCTGCAGATTATTTCGACAACATTGGGAAGTCAGATGAAGTTGTACCGCAAGTTGTCATCACATCTTAGCCTTACAATTCGTTTATTAAATATACCGGATGATCAAAAAGTTAGTATAGATTTGAAAACTGAATAAATCACGGAATAATGTAGATAGAGAGGTACAAATTGACACACATGCTTGGAATGACATGGGGTTTTATTAGAACAAAAAAACAAAAAAAAAACAAAATTACAAAAGTTCAAAAAATGTCCGACAGATGGCGTTTCATCTGATCAGAATAGCAATAATTAGCATAACTAAGTAAGACAAAGCAAAGATGATGTTCTGTACAGGAAATGCTCAGTATGTCCACCATCACTCCTCAACAACAGCTGTAGTCGAGGAATAATGTTGTGAACAGCACTGTAAAGCATGACCGGAGTTATGGTGAGGCATTGGCGTCGGATGTTGACTTTCAGCATCGCTAGAAATGTCGGTCGATCACTATACACTTCCGACTTCAGGTAACCCCAAAGCTAATAATCGCACGGACTGAGGTCTTGGGACATGGGAGGCCAAGCATAACGAAAGTGGCGGCTGAGCACACGATCGTCACCAAACGACGCGCGCAAGAGATCTTTCACGTGTCAAGCAATATGAGGTGGAGCGCCATCCTGCATAAACATCGTACATTCCAGCACGTGTTTATCAGCCAGGCTGGGGATGATGCGATTCTGTAACATATCGGCGTACCTCTCACCCGTCACGGTAGCAGCCACTGACGTTTTGCTGTCCAGCGCCATCTGTCGGACATTTTGTGAACTTTTTTTTTTTTTTTTTTTGTTCTAATAAAACCCCATGTCATTCCAAGCATGTATGTCAGTTTTTACCTCTCTATCTACATTATTCCGTGGTTTATTACGTTTTCAAATTTATACTTACTTTTTGATCACGCGGTATATTAATCCACCACAATATTAAATCATCTTAATGTGCTACACTTCTCAACGTAATAAGCATTGTATTTTGTATTGCAAATATTTTTAAGAGATGCGTTGATAGAATCGTACTGTGCTTTGGTCCTCAAAAAAAGAGTTTAAAGGTTAAATGTATTTACACAAATCCATTATGGAACCAATAACAAGCTTTGCAGGTGAGTCCTGGGAACTCACAGAAAGAAATAAAAAAAAAGACTTAAGAGATTTAGGGATGGACCACTCGAGAAAAGCTTCTAGAATTACCCAACTTGCTCATGTAAGAAATAAGGAAATAAGGTTCAAATGGCTCTGAGCACTATGAGACTTAACATCTGAGGTCATCAGTCCCTTAGAACTACTTAAACCTAACTAACCTAAGGACATCACACACATCCATTCCCGAGGCAAGATTCGAACCTGCTACCGTAGTGGTCGCGCGGTTCCTGACTGAAGCGCCTAGAACCGCTCGGCCAAAGGAAATAAGGCAAAGGACACCGACTCGTTATAGTGCTAATGATAGAATAGAAGAAAGATAGCTAGAGTACCTAGGCAGTAAAATAACCCGAGGTGGAAGTAGCAAGGAGGATATCAAAAGCAGACTAGCGCTGGCAAAAAGGGCATTCCTGGCCGAAAGAGTGTATCAGTGTGAAACATAGATTTTACTTTGAGGAAGAAATTTCTGAGAATGTACGTTTGGAGCACATCATTGTACGGTAGTGAAACGTGGACTGTGAGAAAACGGGAGTAGAAGACAATCGAATCATCTGAGATATAGTGTTACAAGAAAATGTTGAAAATTAGGTGGACTGATAAGGAATTAAGAGGTTCTGCATAGAATCAGTAAGGAAAGTAATTTATGGAAACACTGACAAGAAGAAGGGACAGAATGGAAGGCCGCCTGTAAAGATATCAGGGAATAACTTCTATGGTACTACAGAGAGTTGTAGAGGGCAAAACTGTAGAGGAAGACAGAATCGAATACATCCATTAAGTAATTGAGGATGTAGCTTGCAGGTACTGCTCTGAGCTGAAGAATTTGGCACAGGAGAAGAATTCGGGGCAGATTGCATCAAACCAGTGAGAAGACATGATTTTAAAAAAAGAAGAAAGAGAGAGAGAACTTTATCTGATCAAGTTGTGGAAGGCGTGAGGGAGCTGGAGGTCTTGTGGTGGAGGAGACGATTGTCCACCGAACTGGCGACTAGAGTTCCGTGTGCTTATGAACAATGAATCGGAAGAGAAGAGTTCAGAACTGTTCATCACTGTTCAGCGAGAGGTTCGCATCTGTCTTCACAATAGCATGTCACACAAAACAATTCTGAGCCTAAGGCAACGGCTTAACTTGTAGCAAGCAGCGTGATAAGCAAACACATTGATAATATATATAAATTTAGCAGTGAGTCAAAGGTCTGTGCTTCACATCCCAGTGTCTCCACTTTCCATTTTTTTTTTTTTTTAAGAACTGATTAAAATCTAATTACACTCGACGCCGGATCTCTAAATGCGTCGTGTAATATAATCAAATGCCTATGACTGTGATCGAAGGCCTTGGTTAACAGTTTTTCTGTGTACTTAAGACATTCACGTCCGCTACTAAGCTTTTTGGATCAAGTTTAATGAATGTATCAGGCTCCAGCTTAAGATCTTAGCGAAATGATTCTGCCAAAAATTTTATTTATGCAGGGTGTCACACCTAACTGTGCCACCTCATGTATTTCCGAAACGAAATAAAATGTAAAAAATGCAACTGGCCAGAGATACACCGATGTCAGGGGTTGACACAATGGGCAGGAATACACAATCCTTAAATGTAAACAATTATGACTTTCAACACAATGTTTGTTCAGTGGCACATGTATGGCTTTTTGTACAGAAATGAAAACTAGAGGTACAATTTGAGACGGCCAATTGTTTTCACTGTTCGGAACTTCATACTTTCCGAAATACGTACACTTTAATGGATGGCAACGGCGCGACAGTTTCTCCCGTAATGCGCAGAGGATGGGTTGACTACAGCAGACTTCAGGCTACCTGTATTACGGCGTTACAGTGTTACGGCAGAAACTGTGGCACCGTTTCCATTATTTAAAGTTTAAGTATTCCAGAATGTTATGACCAGACGAAACTACAATTGTACAGCTATAACTGTGGGTTCTTTGACTGCTTGGGGAGATGGCTCATCGGAACTAAAAATACGAGATACTAACCTACTTTATTACGTGAATGCTAAGAAGATTTGCTTAACTTTATGCAATCCTTTGCCGCAGGAGTGCTTTATAATTTACAGCTGTCATTGACTATTAAAGCATTACTTGATGCATACAACAACTCTTCTCGTGAAGTACATCGTCGAACATTTACAGAAGGACATACTCGTCTGAGATTTAATAATGATTTAGACCTATTCGATGATGTCGCCTGCTTCAGCTGAGATCACGAACTGGGGCAGAGCCCTTCCATGCTCAGCTCATCACTGACTTCCTTGCAAGGGCGCTGCGGTACTGAGAGAGAAGGCGAGTCTTCTTCAGCCTCTCCCCTTCGCTGTCTGTGGTATCGATGCACGTTGCCGACTGAGGTGTGATGCCGCGATCCTTAGATGTTACGACACAGAGGGTACTACCTTTAGAGCAGTGAAACGAAGACTGCCATCACTGATTGTATCTCTAGTTTTCATATCGGTAGAAAAAACATACTAGAGCCATTTAAAAAAGCGTAAAGTTGCACTGAAAATGATGTTTGTTTACTTCATGGGACTGTGAGTTCCTGCCCATTGTGCGAACCACTGACATAGGTGCATCGCTAACCAGGTGCATTTTTCACATTTTGTCTCATTTCGGAAAAATATGTGGTGGGACACCACGTATATTTAACTCAATCTTCTTGTCACGTAGAAGAAGGTGTAATTAGATGAATGACGAACACTAACTTCACTTAACGAAGGTTTATTCAGCACATGCACATACAAGAGCGCGGAGCGAACTGCCTCCGGCCAGAAAACATAGGATATACACTCAAGGAAATTGAAATAAGAACACCGTGAATTCATTGTCCCAGGAAGGGGAAACTTTATTGACACATTCCTGGGGTCAGATACATCACACGATCACACTGACAGAACCACAGGCACATAGACGCAGGCAACAGAGCATGCACAATGTCGGCACTAGTACAGTGTATATCCACCTTTCGCAGCAATGCAGGCTGCTATTCTCCCATGGAGACGATCGTAGAGATGCTGGATGTAGTCCTGTGGAACGGCTTGCCATGCCATTTCCACCTGGCGCCTCAGTTGGACCAGTGTTCGTGCTGGACGTGCAGACCGCGTGAGACGACGCTTCATCCAGTCCCAAACATGCTCAATGGGGGACAGATCCGGAGATCTTGCTGGCCAGGGTAGTTGACTTACACCTTCTAGAGCACGTTGGGTGGCACGGGATACATGCGGACGTGCATTGTCCTGTTGGAACAGCAAGTTCCCTTGCCGGTCTAGGAATGGTAGAGCGATGGGTTCGATGACGGTTTGGATGTACCGTGCACTATTCAGTGTCCCCTCGACGATCACCAGTGGTGTACGGCCAGTGTAGGAGATCGCTCCCCACACCATGATGCCGGGTGTTGGCCCTGTGTGCCTCGGTCGTATGCAGTCCTGATTGTGGCGCTCACCTGCACGGCGCCAAACACGCATACGACCATCATTGGCACCAAGGCAGAAGCGACTCTCATCGCTGAAGACGACACGTCTCCATTCGTCCCTCCATTCACGCCTGTCGCGACACCACTGGAGGCGGGTTGCACGATGTTGGGGCGTGAGCGGAAGACGGCCTAACGGTGTGCGGGACCGTAGCCCAGCTTCATGGAGACGGTTGCGAATGGTCCTCGCCGATACCCCAGGAGCAACAGTGTCCCTAATTTGCTGGGAAGTGGCGGTGCGGTCCCCTACGGCACTGCGTAGGATCCTACGGTCTTGGCGTGCATCCGTGCGTCGCTGCGGTCCGGTCCCAGGTCGACGGGCACGTGCACCTTCCGCCGACCACTGGCGACAACATCGATGTACTGTGGAGACCTCACGCCCCACGTGTTGAGCAATTCGGCGGTACGTCCACCCGGCCTCCCGCATGCCCACTATACGCCCTCGCTCAAAGTCCGTCACTTGCACATACGGTTCACGTCCACGCTGTCGCGGCATGCTAGCAGTGTTAAAGACTGCGATGGAGCTCCGTATACCACGGCAAACTGGCTGACACTGACGGTGGCGGTGCACAAATGCTGCGCAGCTAGCGCCATTCGACGGCCAACACCGCGGTTCCTGGTGTGTCCGCTGTGTCTCTCGCAGTGTCCGGAGCAAGTATGGTGGGTCTGACACACCGGTGTCAATGTGTTCTTTTTTCCATTTCCAGGAGTGTATATACAGTTACAGAACATACCAGTAGAATGATTCTTGACATTTGTGGATACTTTTAGGATGTACTCTAACCGAATATAGAAATTAAAATTCTATAGTTCAGGTGAGTTTTGAAAGCACGACCCACCATGCAACAGTCTAGTATCATAACCACTACACCACGGTGACTGTGCTACTCAGTTCTTTCTACGACAGTCTCTGTACGTCCATCTTTCCAGAGATGGGTGCGGGTCTCGGCTGTTCACTACAGATTGTTGGATCAAACACCTTCCAGCCGTCTAATTTCCAAACTGTTGTTTTATGGGGCTACCAGTTTCAGCAATTTATTACGCCATCTTCAGGAAAGAGAAATTTGTGGTAAGGTCTTATGGGACCAGAGTGCTAAGGTCATCGGTCCCTAAGCTTACACACTACTTAATCTAACTTTAACTTACGGTAAGGACAACACACACACACCCATGCCCGAAGGAGAACTCCAACCTCCGACGTGGGGAGACGAGCGAACAGCGAGAAGACGACCCAGACCGCGCGGTCCCATCTTCAGGCCCCTTTGTTTGTATTCTATACTGTTACCACTGTTGTCTGTACACAGGGGCCTGAAGAAGGCAGAATAAATCGCTGAAACTGGTAGCCCAATAAAACAGCAGTCTGGAAATAAGACGCTGAAAGGTGTTTAAGCTGACATTCTATTCTGATCATATGAAGGTCCTCAGGCATTCTGTTACTGTTACTTTGTAGCAGTGTCTTTACACGCACAAAACTTTTGCATTAGAGTGTAACTGAATAATTATGACAGTAACAAAATTGTAAATAATAATAATAACAATTACAGCATGTCGATCCGTGCCTGTCAAAGGCAGCGTATTTCAAGGTGCAAATGGACCGCATTTTGTGACAAAACCCCACGAAATTACCAACTTTCATACCATATTGTTTAGAAATAGATTATAAAAATTTATGTACGTTAATGTAATATAATCCTGACACTGTCAGTACATGGGTGATCTGCAATGTACGATAACTGAAAAAATTTTCACAAGCCAAGATCGCTAAAAAAGCATTTTATTTGGCGACAGGTTTCGATATAGCTACGCTGTTATCATCGGATCTAACGCTTTAAAATTTTTACAACATACTGTCCATCCCCCCCCCCCTCGCCCCCCCCCCCCCCCCCCACACACACACATGTATCATGGACCTTGTCGTTTGTGGGGAGCCTTGCGTGCCTTACCGATACAGATAGACATACCGTAGGTGCGACCACAACGGAGGGCTGTCTGTTGAGAGGCCAGACCATGTGGTTCCTGAAGAGGGGCAGCAGCTTTTTCAGTGATTGCAGTCTGGATCATTGACTGATCTGGCCTTGTAACTTCAACTAAAACGGCCTTGCTGTGCAGGTACAGCGAACGGCTAAAAGCAAGGGGAAACTACAATCGTAATTTTTACCGAAGGTATGCAGCTTTACTGTATGGTTAAACGATTATGGCGTCCTCTTGGATAAAATATTACGGAGGTAAAACAGTCCCTCATTAAAATCTCCGGGAGGGGACTACTCAGGAGGACGTCGGTATCAGGAGAGAAAGATGGCGTTCTAGGGATCGGAGCGTGGAATATCAGATCCATTAATCATACAGACAGGTTAGAAAATTTAAAAAGGGAAATGGGTAGCTTAAAGTTAGATACAGTGGGAATTAGTGAAGTTTGGTGGCAGGAGGAACAAGACTTCTGGTCAGGCGAATAAAGGATTATAAATACAAAATCAAATACGGGTATTGCAGGAGTAAGTTTAATAATGAATAAAAAGTAAGAACGCAGATAGGCTACTACGAATAGTATAGTGAACGCATTATTGTAGCCACGATAGACGCGAAGCCCACACCTACCGCAGTAGTACAAGTTTATATGCCAACTAGTTCCGCAGATGATGAAGAGAGTGAAAAATGTATGATGCGATAAAAGAAATTATTCTAATAGTTAAGGGTGAAGAAAATTTAATAGTCCTGGGGGACTCGAATTCGGTATTAGGAAAGTAAGAGAAGGAAAAGTAGTGGGTGAATAAGGACTAGGGGTAACGAATGAAAGATTAAGCCGTCTTGTAGCATTTTACAGAGCACAACTTAATCGTAGCATACACATGGTTTACGCGGAAGAGGCCTGCAGACACTGGAAGGTTTCAGATAGATTATATAATACTAAGAAAGAGATTTAGGAACCAGGGGCAGAGGTGGACACTGGCCACAATTTATTGGTTATAAACTATAGATTAAATGTGAAGAAACCGCAAAAAGATAGGAATTTAAGAAGATGGGAGCTCGATAAGCTGAAAGAACCATAGATTGTCGAGGGTTTCAGAGGGAGCATTAGGGAACGATTGAAAAGCACAGGGGAAAGAAATACAATAGAAGAAGAATGGGTAGCATTGAGAGATGAAATAATGAAGGCAGCAGAGAATCAAGTAGGTAAAAAGACGAGGCTAATAGAAATGCTTGGATAATAGGAGAGATATTGAATTTAATTGATGAAAGACGAAAGTATAAAAATGCAGTAAATGAAGCAGGCGAAAGGTTACAAACGACTCAAAAATGAGATCGACGGGAAGTGCAAAATGACAAAGCAGAGATGGCTAGAGGAGAAATTTAAGGATGTAGAAGCTTAAATCACTATGGGGTAAGATAGATACTGCCTACGGGAAAATTAAAAGAGACCTTTGGAGAAAAGAGAAGCACCTGTATGAAATCAAGAGGTCAGATGGAAAACAAGTCCTAAGTAAAGAAGGTAATGCAGAAAGGTGGAAGAAGTATATAGATGGTCTGTACAAGGGCGATGTACTTGAGGGAAATATTATGGAAATTTAAGAGGACGAAGGTGAAGATGAAATGGGAGGTATGATATTGCGTGAAGAATTGGTCAAAGCACTGAAAGACGTAAGTCAAAACAAGGCCCTGGGAGTAGACAACATTCCGTTAGGACTACTGATAGCCTTGGGAGAGCCAGCCAGGACGAAACTCTTCCACCTGGTGAGCAACATGTACGAGACAGGCGAAAAACCCTCAGACGTCAAGAATATAATAATTCCGATCCCAAAGAAAGCCAGTGTGAAAATTACTGAACTATCAGCGTAATAAGTCACGTTTGCAAAATACTAACACGAATTCTTTACAGACGAAATAAAAAACTGGTAGAATCCGACCTCGGGGAAAATCGGTTTGGATTCCGTAGAAATTTTGGAACACGCGAGGAGCTCTGATCCTATGAATTATCTTGGGAGACAGGTTAAGGAAAGGCAAACCTACGTTTCTAGCATTTGTAGACATTGAGAAAGCTTTTAAAAATGTTGACTGAAATACTCTTTTTCAGATTCCGAAAGTGGCAGGGATAAAATACAGGGAGCGGAAGGCTATTTTCAATTTATACAGAAACCAGAGAACAGTTATAAGGGTAGAGGGGCAGGAAAGGGAAAGTGTTTGAGAAGATTGTGAGACAGGGTTGTAGCCTATCCTCGATATTATTCAAACTGTATGTTGATCAAGCAGTGAAGGAAACAAAAGAAAAATTTGTAATAGGAATCAAAATCCATGGAGAAGAAATAGAAACTTTCAGGTTTTCCGATGACATTGTAATTCTGTCAGAGACAGCAAAGGACCTGGATGAGCAGCTGAACAGAATGGACAGTGCCTTTAAAGGAGGCTATAAGATGAACATCAACGAAAGCAAAACGAGAATAATGAAATGTAGTCGAATTAAATCATGTGGTGCTGAGGGAATGAGACTAGGAAATGAGACTCTTAAAGTGGTAGATGAGTTTTGTTGTCTGAGAAGGAAAATAATTGATGATGGTTCAAAAAAAAAGAAATGGCTCTGAGCACTATGGGACTCAACATCTTAGGTCATAAGTCCCCTAGAACCTAGAACTACTTAATCCTAACTAACCTAAGGACATCACACACACACACCCATGCCCGAGGCAGGATTCGAACCTGCGACCGTAGCAGCCTCGCGGTTCCGGACTGCAGCGCCAGAACCGCACGGCCACCGCGGCCGGCCAACTGATGATGGTCGAAGTAGAGAGGATATAAAATATAGACTGCCAATGGCAAGGAAATGGTTTCTGCAGAAGAGAAACTGTTAACATTGAGTACAGATTTAAGTTTCAGGAAAGTCCTGAAAGTATTTGCATGGAGTGTAGCCATGTATGGAAGTGAAACATGGACGATAGTCAGATTAGACAAGAAGAGAACTGAAGCTTTCGAAATGTGGTGCTACAGAAGAACGCTGAAGATTAGGTGGGTAGATCACATAACTAATGAGGTGGTATTGAACAGCACTGGAGAGAAGAAAAATTTGTGGTTCAAATGGTTCAAATGGCTCTGAGCACTATGGGACTTAACATCTGTGGTCATCAGTCCCATAGAACTTAGAACTACTTAAACCTAACTAACCTTAGGACATCACACACATCCATGCCCGAGGCAGGATTCGAACCTGCGACCGTAGTAGTCGCGCGGTTCCGGACTGAGCGCCGGAACCGCTAGACCACCGCGGCCGGCAGAATTTTGTGGCACAACTTGATTAGAAGAAGGGATCGGTTGGTAGGGAATATTCTGAGGCATCAAGAGATCACCAATTTAGTATTGGAGGGCAGCGTGGAGGGTAAAAATCGTAGAGGGAGACCAAGAGATGAATTCAGAAGGCTGTAGGTTGCAGTAGTTATTCGGAGATGAAGAGGCTTTCACAGGATAGAGTAGCATGGAGAGCTGCATCAAACTAGTCTCAGGACTGAAGACCACAACTACAGCATTGTCCACCAGTGTTGCATGTCGCCTGACACTGCGTATGCACTTCTCACAACCGTGGAGGTCACTACGCATCAGCATGTCGAAAATAATAATGTTTTGTACAAACATAAACATAGCTATATTACGCTTATCATAAAATTTCGTGTTCACCACCAGCTGGCAGATGACGTAGTAGTGGTGTAAAACCCTTCTGTCCGTTGCCAGCTGGTTGTGAACATTTATAATCGGCGCAGTTTGAGAAAGTGAACCAAAGTTTACGTCGATCAACGAAAGACATAAGCGCACGAGAAAAGTGCGCGTTTCGGAGCTACATACCTCATACAGGGTGTTTCAAAAATGACCGGTATATTTGAAACGGCAATAAAAACTAAACGAGCAGCGATAGAAATACATCGTTTGTTGCAATATGCTTGGGACAACAGTACATTTTCAGGCGGACAAACTTTCGAAATTACAGTAGTTACAATTTTCAACAACAGATGGCGCTGCAAGTGATGTGAAAGATATAGAAGACAACGCAGTCTGTGGGTGCGCCATTCTGTACGTCGTCTTTCTGCTGTAAGCGTGTGCTGTTCACAACGTGCAAGTGTGCTGTAGACAACATGGTTTATTCCTTAGAACAGAGGATTTTTCTGGTGTTGGAATTCCACCGCCTAGACCACAGTGTTGTTGCAACAAGACGAAGTTTTCAACGGTGGTTTAATGTAACCAAAGGACCGAAAAGCGATACAATAAAGGATCTGTTTGAAAAATTTCAACGGACTGGGAACGTGACGGATGAACGTGCTGGAAAGGTAGGGCGACCGCGTACGGCAACCACATAGGGCAACGCGCAGCTAGTGCAGCAGGTGATCCAACAGAGGCCTCGGGTTTCCGTTCGCCGTGTTGCAGCTGCGGTCCAAATGACGCCAACGTCCACGTATCGTCTCATGCGCCAGAGTTTACACCTCTATCCATACAAAATTCAAATGCGGCAACCCCTCAGCGCCGCTACCATTGCTGCACGAGAGACATTCGCTAACGATATAGTGCAAAGGATTGATGACGGCGATATGCATGTGTGCAGCATTTGGTTTACTGACGAAGCTTATTTTTACCTGGACGGCTTCGTCAATAAACAGAACTGGTGCATATGGGGAACCGAAAAGCCCCATGTTGCAGTCCCATCGTCCCTGCATCCTCAAAAAGTACTGGTCTGGGCCGCCATTTCTTCCAAAGGAATCATTGGCCCATTTTTTCAGATCCGAAACGATTACTGCATCACGCTATCTGGACATTCTTCGTGAATTTGTGGCGGTACAAACTGCCTTAGACGACACTGCGAACACCTCGTGGTTTATGCAAGATGGTGCCCGGCCACATCGCACGGCCGACGTCTTTAATTTCCTGAATGAATATTTCGATGATCGTGTGATTGCTTTGGGCTATCCGAAACATACAGGAGGCGGCGTGGATTGGCCTCCCTATTCGCCAGACATGAACCCCTGTGACTTCTTTCTGTGGGGACACTTGAAAGACCAGGTGTACCGCCAGAATCCAGAAACAATTGAAGCAGTACATCTCATCTGCATGTGAAGCCATTCCGCCAGACACGTTGTCAAAGGTTTCGGGTAATTTCATTCAGAGACTACGCCATATTATTGCTACGCATGGTGGATATGTGGAAAATATCGTACTATAGAGTTTCCCAGACCGCAGCGCTATCTGTTGTTGAAAATTGTAACTACTGTAATTTCGAAAGTTTGTCTGCCTGAAAATGTACTGTTGTCCCAAGCATATTGCAACAAACGATGTATTTCTATCGCTGCTCGTTTAGTATGTATTGCCGTTTCAAATATACCGGTCATTTTTGAAACACCCTGTACATGGCGCGGGTCCTCACTGTGCTATAGACTGTGGGTTAATACAGACCGACACGAAGACTTCTGTTAGACTGTATAATATAACAGGATGATTAACGAGCAAGCAGACATAATGATGCGATTATAAGTATACCTAAACACAAATTAAGTTCAGTATGAAAAATAATTGAAATTAATAACATGTAAAAGCACTCCCTCTTCAGGCCACGAGTGGCCTACCGGGACCATCCGACCGCCGTGTCATCCTCAGTGGAGGATGTGGATGGGAGAGGTGTGGGGTCAGCACACCACTCTCCCGGTCATTATGATGGTATTCTTGACCGAAGCCGCTACTATTGGGTCGAGTACCTCCTCAATTGGCATCACGAGACTGAGTGCACCCCGGAAAATGGCAACAGCGCATGGCGGCCTGGATGGTCACCCATCCAAGTGCCGACCACGCCCGACAGCGCTTAACTTCGGTGATCTCACGGGAACCGGTGTAGCTACTGCGGCAAGGCCGTTATCTAATAACATGTAAAAACTATAAATTATTAATTTTTTAAGTTTATTTTACCACAGTTCTACACCCAGAACTGCAATGGACATGAAGAAGATAGTCTTACATGTTTTTTTTTTTTTGAGTTATTGTTGCAAAATCCATTTATAACCCGTGGCTTCTGCCCCGGATGCCGCTAACAGCCACAAAGTTCTGTTACGTCAGATGTTTATTTTAAACGGACTTTCAAAAGGTTTTTAAACGGAGGGAGCGCACTTCCTGTGAGTGTTCACAGCTACATTTCTGTGCTTCTCTACTTGTACAACAATAAAGTTGTCACACATCTAAACTCTATTTCTCAAACTCTAAAACAAGCTGCACCACAAACGTTTTGTCACTGTCGATTCCAGGAAATATATTCTCTGAGGGTTTTAATTCGTAGATCTTTTTATTTTTATTTTTTTTGCCCGTTCTGCTGTTGTTCCAAAAAAATGAAAAAAATGTGTGTGTTCAAGTTCTAGATAATCTTGCGCCCTTGTGTTTTATTCCTGCTGCCTTCAGAATTTCAGAGAGTGTATTACAGTCCCGAATATAATAAGCTTTCACTATATTTACGAATTCTGTAAACACTGGTTTGCCTTTCTTCAGCCTGTCTTATAAGGTAAGCCATATGACTGGTACTGCGTCACGTTTTCAGACGTTTCACCGGAATCTAACGTTGTTTTCAAGTTCTTTCATGATTCTTAAGCCAAATGTTGACAGTTAATAAAATTTCCACTGCGCCAAATGTCGTAAAACAGCTTCCTCTTTTATTCCCTTCCTCCAGTTCACTTTGAACAGAATTTTTTATTTTCGTGCTATTGAATTCCATCCCCATAACAAACCAGTTTTCGTTTCCCTTAAGGATACAGACAATGTCTTTTGTGTGATCACACAGTCTTTCAATATTTTCATCATCTGTGGTGTTAGTAGGCATGTAATAATGTACTACAGTGCTGGCGTGTTCACATCTGAGTAAGGTGCCATTTGTTAGTGCGTTTCTCGGTTCCCCAGCCATAGCTCTGTTCTCTCACTGGTTGCCGCTTTAGATGGGAACGCCAAATCGGCGTGCCGCGCTGCCGCGTTCCAGTCTAGTGGGAACCGACCTCAGTCGCAGCAGTGTTTATAGCACAAGTGCGTGCGCAACCCGGCCAGCGGAAAATGCGGAAATGATTGTCTATGGGGCAACTCATTCTGTGCGTGCGGCTAGTGCGAGGCGCACGAGAAAGACAGGCCGCGGCGAGTTCGTCACAGCACGTCACACTGCAGATCTTAACGAGTGCCAGCAGGCGTTTCCGGCGGGGAGTGAGTAACTATTTCAGACAAGTTCAGTAATTCTGAACTATGTGTTTAAATGCATGCGAGCCCTTGGTACCATACAACAAACTTAAGACCTTCAGTGGGTACCTTTTCACTGACATTGATTTCCTGTGGGCCCTGCACGGAGCATAGTGTTCGTTAAGAATGGCGGACAAGGCGACTAGAGTGACGTCACAAGTCCATTACGGGGCCCGTATTTCTCGTGGGCGTCACGCTGGCAAGTGACGCCACAGGCGAATTCTTAGCGTTTTGTCAGGACATTTCCTTTCATATGTGGAAATTAAGAAAGAGAGATAATATTACACACTCATACCATTTCTTCCGCTAGTGTCAGCAACAGTCAACCAGAAAAACAAATATAAAGAAGTTCCTGTAGCAGAACTTGTACTGAAAGCTGTCCCTTACTTAAAAATAACTGCAATAGCTTGTTTATGTTTAAAGCGAGTTCAATCAAAATTATAATGTGCTGCTCGATGTCAAAGTACTATATAATTACTGTTATAGGGGGACAGCATGTATCTCGGACTAACATTCTGTCCTTTAGTCCAAAAGCATTTCTGAATAGCTTTTTTGTCTGGTTATTAATTCAAGAAGAGAGTTAAATTTCTCGTGAGTTATTCGATAATGCCAAAATCTCTCATCTCGACAGCCAAATGCTGTCGATGACATCCTTTCTTGTGCTGCTTAGATTCGAACCAGTTGCTACCGCATCGACTATCACGTCACTAGCTTCCTCTGGGTAAGGCAGTAACTTGCTGTAGTTAATGCATTGGACTCGCATTAGGTGAAGGGGGTTCAGATCCCTTAGGCTCATCCAATTTTAGGTTTTACATGTTTTCTCTAAATGCGTGGTTGATTACATTGAAGAGACCACGGTAGATTTTATGACCCCTCTTTGTACAATCCGAGCTTGTGTCGTATCTCTGATTTAGCCGTCGACGGACATCGAAGCACTCATACCAAATCTTCGTTTTGCAACCAGCTTGCGTTAGAGTAGATTACGTTAGATATACTTCTTGTTCCGTATATCAATAACGAGGAGACCGTGAAAGACGCAGAACATGCAATGAAACAAGAGCACAAAATGTTTTGTATATACAAAACAAGGGGTATGGTAATTGTGCTACCAAGGATCCTAAACGTAATGGTGCTCATGGTTGTGAAATAAGAAGAAACAAGTCTCAGACTTATTTTCATTTAGGAAGTAAAACGCAGCTTGTTAGACTCACGTAAAAGTACGTACACTGAAGTGCATAAGATAGTTCTAAGGCTGTTGTAGCCACACATCGGCAAAGATATTAAGAGAAAACCGTTATAAAACACTTATTTAGATTGATTATTGCACTGAAGGTGTGCAGAAGTCAGGTTTTACGCAATGCTCTTGTAATTTGATATTATTAACAATAATATATAGAGGGTGTTTCGTAACTCGAGCGACTGTAGATGACACTTAGTTGATGAAATTTTGATAAGGAATCCGTGTCCGGAAGTGTATTGCCTCGATATAAAATTAGTTTCAAGAGTGTACCACTTTCAATTCTCTCACTTCACGGTATGCACACAGCGGAGACAACAAACTCTGGACATTGTCCTCTACAGCAGCCTACAGCAGGGGCAATGTTTCAAGTACTCGTCGGGTTCCCTTCTATTTGAGGAAGAATGTCCCCTGCAAAGTCGAGGATACGGAGTGTCCGTGGAGCACCACAGTCAGTCCACTTTGCTGCAAACGTAAAAGCTGTCCCCAACCGTTGTTGCAGTCGGACCAAATTGGTATGTGATGTCATAATTACAACAGGACCTGACTGCGGCCCACTCTTCTCTGTCTGAGAGCGTACCTTGGAGATTTGGAAGTGATCCATTCTTCAAATCTACACTCCTGGAAATTGAAATAAGAACACCGTGAATTCATTGTCCCAGGAAGGGGAAACTTTATTGACACATTCCTGGGGTCAGATACATCACATGATCACACTGACAGAACCACAGGCACATAGACACAGGCAACAGAGCATGCACAATGTCGGCACTAGTACAGTGTATATCCACCTTTCGCAGCAATGCAGGCTGCTATTCTCCCATGGAGACGATCGTAGAGATGCTGGATGTAGTCCTGTGGAACGGCTTGCCATGCCATTTCCACCTGGCGCCTCAGTTGGACCAGCGTTCGTGCTGGACGTGCAGACCGCGTGAGACGACGCTTCATCCAGTCCCAAACATGCTCAATGGGGGACAGATCCGGAGATCTTGCTGGCCAGGGTAGTTGACTTACACCTTCTAGAGCACGTTGGGTGGCACGGGATACATGCGGACGTGCATTGTCCTGTTGGAACAGCAAGTTCCCTTGCCGGTCTAGGAATGATAGAACGATGGGTTCGATGACGGTTTGGATGTACCGTGCACTATTCAGTGTCCCCTCGACGATCACCAGTGGTGTACGGCCAGTGTAGGAGATCGCTCCCCACACCATGATGCCGGGTGTTGGCCCTGTGTGCCTCGGTTGTATGCAGTCCTGATTGTGGCGCTCACCTGCACGGCGCCAAACACGCATACGACCATCACTGGCACCAAGGCAGAAGCGACTCTCATCGCTGAAGACGACACTTCTCCATTCGTCCCTCCATTCACGCCTGTCGCGATACCACTGGAGGCGGGCTGCACGATGTTGGGGCGTGAGCGGAAGACGGCCTAACGGTGTGCGGCCCAGCTTCATGGAGACGGTTGCGAATGGTCCTCGCCGGATACCCCAGGAGCAACAGTGTCCCTAATTTGCTGGGAAGTGGCGGAGCGGTCCCCTACGGCACTGCGTAGGATCCTACGGTCTTGGCGTGCATCCGTCCGTCGCTGCGGTCCGGTCCCAGGTCGACGGGCACGTGCACCTTCCGCCGACCACTGGCGACAACATCGATGTACTGTGGAGACCTCACGCCCCACGTGTTGAGCAATTCGGCGGTACGTCCACCCGGCCTCCCGCATGCCCACTATACGCCCTCGCTCAAAGTCCGTCAACTGCACATACGGTTCACGTCCACGCTGTCGCGGCATGCTACCAGTGTTAAAGACTGCGATGGAGCTCCGTATGCCACGGCAAACTGGCTGACACTGACGGCGGCGGTGCACAAATGCTGCGCAGCTAGCGCCATTCGACGGCCAACACCGCGGTTCCTGGTGTGTCCGCTGTGCCGTGCGTGTAATCATTGCTTGTACAGCCCTCTGGCAGTGTCCGGAGCAAGTATGGTGGGTCTGACACACCGGTGTCAATGTGTTCTTTTTTCCATTTCCAGGAGTGTATATTCAAACAGTACATTTCCAGACAAGGGTACCTATCAAAATTTCATCTACTAAGTCTCATCTACAAAAGGAATCGTGAAACACGTTTTATATTAAGTGATTCTGCTAAGAAATTCGTCAGAGGAGTAAAAGAAGATGCCTTCCCCGTTAAACCAAAATGTTATTTGTAGGAAGAGTTTTCGTAACTGTTTGCAAGTTACTGAAAGTGTGTGTTTTTGAATAGTGGACACCTTTCGGGGTGAAAATATTGAGCTGGGGACCTAGAAACGACGGAGAGGCTTCGTCCCCGCCGTAGCTCTCAGTGGTTCACAACACCACAACAGGCTACAGCAGTCAACTCACCTCGCCGCCACCCCACACCGAACCCAGGGTTATTGTGCGGTTCGGCCCCCAATTGCCCCCCCCCCCCCCAGGGAACGCCTCACACCAGACGAGTGTAGCCCCAAATGTTTGCGAGGTAGAGTAATTACGGTGTACTCGTGCGTGGATAGTGTTTGCGCACCAGTCGCTGACATAGTGTAAATGAGGTCGAATAAGGGGAGCCAGTGCGCATTCGCCGAGGTAGATGGAAAACCGCCTTAAAAACCATCCACAGACTGGTCAGCCGCCGGGAGGATTCCCGCCCAGAATGCAATGCGTCAGATCCCGGGCTAACCGGGCGCGCTGGGTGAAAGTAACTCGCTTTAAATCTTTAAGGTGATTGTAATTCGCCGGCCGCGGTGGCCGTGTGGTTCTAGGCGCTCCAGTCCGGAGCCGCGCTGTTGCTACGGTCGCAGGTTCGAATCCTGCCTCGGGCATGGGTGTATGTGAGTCCTTAGGTTAGTTAGGCTTAAGTAGTTCTAAGTTCTAGGGGACTGATGACCACAGCAGTTGAGTCCCATAGTGCTCAGAGCCATTTGAATCACTTTTTTTATTGTTATTCTTTCTAGCAGTGATTCCTTGAACTGAGCTGTTGGTCCGAGAACAAAGTATATTATTTACGACAAATTTCATGAAGGCACATCTGGAGGACGTTCTTGAGTTTACAATACAAATATTTCGCGTTACGAGCTTTTGGACGCGGATGTGAAGCTGCATAGGACAATATACAATGAAAGTAAGCTAAATGCGCTAGCTTCTTCATTGTGTAACAACATACGCAATGCCAATAAATAGTCGTATAGGTTCTTCAGCGTTAGCGACAACAAACACGAGCCCGCAACTCGTGGTCGTGCGGTAGCGTTCTCGCTTCCCACGCCCGGGTTCCCGGGTTTGATTCCCGGCGGGGTCAGGGATTTTCTCTGCCTCGTGATGACTGGGTGTTGTGTGATGCCCTTAGGTTAGTTAGGTTTACGTAGTTCTACGTTCTAGGGGACTGATGACCATAGATGTTAAGTCCCATAGTGCTCAGAGCCATTTGAACCATTTTGAACAAACACGAAGGACCGTTCTAGAGGCCTATATCTTCTCCCTTTCCTTATACCTCTGTCCCGCATCGGAACAAGGTGGGCATGGTTACTATCGGATTTGCCATGGTCAGTATAAGGATTGGCCAGATGCCTTCCCTGTCGCGAACCCGTTAACCCGTGGGACGAAATTAGTGCACCCCCAACTGTCTGCGTTTAGCCTTATTCAAGTGAAAGTGAGCCAAATAAAACTACCACACCTACCTTAGACTATCACAGGTAAGTGTGGACTACGGTAGTTTTCCTAGTAGCTTGAGTCAGTTAATATTTACCGCGTTACTTGTATATTAGGTTTGTAGAGTACCTACCGGGCATTACCTCATTACAATCGCTTTTTTACGTGTGCGATCAGTGTCCCCAAGAAACCGGAAGCCGTGAACCGTCTAGAAACTTAATGAGAATATATAAAGGGCCGCGTAATCTATGAAAAATTTTGTTCTACATAGTTATCTTCCTGTCTGTTACTTAAAAGTGACACTTACTTATACAAAATTTGAAACTGTCAATATTTAATTCAGGTTTTATTCGAAAATTGTTCGTTTGTAACATGAAACAGAGGCATGTTGTAGTAAAAATTGAAAAAGAAACCCGAAACCGAAACATATTACACATCTCTTCTGTACTCCGTCAAGCTTATATGAAATATGTTTCTTGTATTCATAAATAACTTTCGCACTTATTAGTTATAAGAGGAAACTCTTGCCTTTGATCTCGACGAAGAACCTTCTACTGAGCACGAAAAAAACAATAATCATACAGATCTTGTGTGATCGGAGGCTTTCCAGGCGTATGTGTTGTTTCCAGGGCTCTCAGGTTTCTAGCCCGATGGACACCCGAGAGCCCTGTAAACCATCTTTTTTTATGTTTATGCATGTAAAAAGTATTTGTATCAAAAGTAACTGCTTTGGTTATCCACAGTCAGCTAATTTTTATTACTTGTTGTTGTTACTGGTTTTGTGGTCTTTAGTCCGAAGACTGTTTTGATGCAGCTCTCCATGCTGCTCTATCCTGTGCAAGCCTCTTCATCTCCGAGGAACTACTGCAGCCTGTACCTTCTGAATCTGCTTACTGTATTCATCTGTTGGCCTACCTCTCCGATTTTTACACACCACGCTTCCCTCCAATACTAAATTGGTGTTTCCTTGATATCTCAGAACGTGTCCTATTAACCGATCCCTTCTTTTAGTAATGTTGTGCACATATTTATGTCTCCCCAGTTCTGTTCAGTACCTCCTCATTAGTTACGTGATCTACCTATCTAATCTTCAGCATTCTTCTGTAGCACCACATTTCAAAAGCGTCTATTCTCTTATTGTCTAAACTGTTTAGCGTCCATGCTTCAGTTCCATACATGGCCACACTCCATACAAATACTTTCCGAAAAGACTTCCTGGCTCTTAAATCTTTAGTCGGTGTTAAGAACTTTCCCTTCCTCAGAAACGCTTTCCTTACGATTGCCAGTCTACATTTAATATCCTCTCTACTTCGACCATCATCAGTTTGTTATTGCGCAAAGAGCAAAACTCATCTAATTAAGTGTCTCATTTCCTAATCTAATTCTCTCACCATCGATTGATTAATTCGACTATATTCCATTATACTCATTCTGCTTTTACTGATGTTTATCCTACATCCTCTTTTCAGGACACTGTCCATCCCGTTTAATTGCTCTTCCAAGACTTTTGCTGTATCTGACAGAATTACAATGTCATCGACAAACTTCAAAGTTTCCTTTTCGTCTCCCTGAACTTTAACTACTATACCAAATTTTTCTTTGTTTTCTTTTAATGCCTAGTCAATATACAGATTGAATAACACGGGAGACAGGCTACAGTCCTGTCTCACTCCCTTCTCAACCACTGCTTCCCTTTCATGCCCCTCGACTCTTATAACTGCAATCTGGTTTTCGTGCAAATTGTACGAAGACTTTCATTCCTGTTTTTTACCACGGCCACCTTTAGAATTCGAAAGAGAATACTGCAGTCAACATTGTTAAAAGCTCTCTCTCTCTCTCTAAGTCTACAAAATCTATAAACGTAGGTTCGCCTTTTCTAACCTGTCTTCTACGAGAATTCGTAGGATCAGTATCGCCAGGCGTATTTATTCGGAATCCAAACTGATCTTCCCCGGTGCCGACTTCTACCAATTTTTTCCGTTCTTCTGGAAAGATTCGTGTAAGTATTTTGCAAAAAAATGGTTCAGTGGCTCTGAGCACTATGGGACTTAACTTCTGAGGTCATCAGTCCCCTAGAACTTAGAACTACTTAAACCTAACTAACCTAAGGACATCACACAACACCCAGTCCTCACGAAGCAGAGAAAAGTGAACGATGTGTGGTTCTAATTACGTGCAAAACAAACAAACAACAAAGAGAAGTCATCGAGTCCCAGTTTCTCTCTCGCAGAGTCAAAAATGGTTAAAATGGCTCTGAGAACTATGGAACTTAACTTCTGAGCTCATCAGTCACCTAGAACTAAGAACTACTTAAACCTTACTAACCTAAGGACATCACAGACATCCATGCCCAAGGCAGGATTCGAACCTGCGACCGTAGCGGTCGAGCGGCTCCAGACTGTAGTGCCTAGAACCGCTCGGCCACTCCGGCCGGCCTCACAGATTAATTTATGTTTCTTTCACTATCACTTCTACCAGTAATCCTACCATTTACTACCTCATTTATGAGTTGTACCAAAACGACCGAACAGTAGTTTTGCTAGAGCGCAACTTAGAGACAAAGTTTTCTAAATGTTTAAGAATCGTGTAAGTTGGGTGGGACTTGGGTAGCACCCAAGTGGGTTGTAGTAAACCGTCTATAAACCACATCCAGGCTGGCCGGCACACCGACCGACCCTCGTGGTTAAACCACCGAACCGATTCCATCCGCGGACCAGCGCACCTCACCGTCTCAGAAAAATGGCTCTGAGCACTATGGGACTTAACATCTGTGGTCATCAGTCCCCTAGAACTTAGAACTACTTAAGCCTAACTAACCTAAGGACATCACACACATCCATGCCCGAGTCAGGATTCGAACCTGGCGACCGTAGCAGTCGCGCGGTCCGGACTGAGCGCCTAGAACCGCTCGGCCACCGCGGCCGGCCCGTCTCAGAAGCGGCACTGTTCACGCACTGATCTCTGCGAGGGATCTAGAGGCTGTAAACAAGCAAAATTTACCTTTTATATCAGCGTCTCAGGACCTTAAATTTTGCAGAACGCATTATGGATGTTCTCGTAGGCTTCTAGAAAGCATTAGTTTTCGGTGTGGCCGAAACGCAACGGCGCGTATACACAACTGCCTCCGCCACACGGCTGCATCACGATCGACGTAACAGTGTTCAGAATAAATGAGGCAACAAAACGGCGTGCGTACGCATTTTGTAGCGCAGGAGCGTTCGTCAGAAACATTAATGCATACAAGCGTGCGGGAAACTCAATACGGAAAGATAAAACGCCGCGAGCGCTGGCCGCGGCGGGCGGTGCGGCTCTCATCTTACAAGTACACGACACGTCAGCCGGCGCGGGCGCGGGCGGCCGCATTCCTGCACTCGCCTCCAATGTTTACGTCCGCTGTTCGAGCCTCCGTCCGCATCGCCGGCCCGCGGCGCCGCCGGCCGACAGCTTCTTGCTCGCCAACGCTACGGAAACGAGCGTTTCGCCAACGTTTCACTTCTCACCACAAAGAGTCAAACGCACGACTCCCAGCAGCGATAAAGTCTGCAGAAGGAACTTCTGACAGCAGCAATTTTGACATGTTAATGACGACACGCCTCTGCAATGCTGGGCTCAGGTTTCACCCCATCTGAAAAACCGAAACGCTCATGCACGATGCAAGTTGAAATAGCGTTGCTCTGCCTTCGTGATTCCGCGCTTGTGGTATCTGATAAACATGGCATCCGCTGGGTTTAATCCGATTGAAAGGATATTCTCGGACGCCTCCTCAGGTGGAGGCTTTTAACTGATCAAGTAACAACCCTCTTCTACGTTTTTTTAAGACTTGGTTGCATATCCACCGCATCTAAGCGCTGGTTCACACTAAAGCCGTCGTCATGAGGGGCGAGGCAGCTAACGTTGACGTGGACGCGGGCGGGACGTCCGGCCCACGGAGACAGCGCCCACGTGATTTTGCTCTCTCAGCGCTCTCCAGCGGCAGTTACCGGCTTTATCAAACGACACAGTTTGATTACAAAAATGTTTGCACGTAAAGTTCCTACGTTAGCTCTGTTAGACCCCATATCTGCCCCCCCCCCCAGTCCATATGCTTGTCATGTTGATCTGTCTGTAGTATACATACGCAAAAACTTCAGTATCGATGAATGTGTCTGTCCTCCCAACTCACTTATCATATGCGTGACACCTTCTCCCCTACTTCACCATAGTAAAAAACGACCTGGGCTTCTTTGAACTTTTTCCTCCATCAGTACTACCTCATGCCAAAATCAGACTGCACAATGGTACTCAGAAGAGGTGCAGGCAGTTTCTTCAGTAGACCTATTGCATCTTCCAGGGGATCCACCAATAGATCGCAGTCTTTCGTTAAGTTTCTCCGCAACATTGTCTATGTGATGATTCCAATGAAAGTTATTCGTATTGTAATCCAACTAAGAGCCTCTAGATTTATTTGACTTGTAACCGAAATTAACATATTCCTTCTAGTCCCATGTGTCTGACGCACACTTTTCATTATTTAGGGTCAACTGCTACTTTTTGCATCACACACATACCCTGCCTAAATCGTTTTGCAGTTGCTTTTTATCATCTGATGACTTTACGAGATGGAAAATGACAGCATATTCTGCAAACAATCTAAAAGTGCTCTTCAGGTTGCTTCCTAAATCTTTCAAAAATGGCTCTGAGCACTATGCGACTTAACTTCTGAGGTCATCAGTCCCCTAGAACTTAGAACTACTTAAACCTAAGTAACCTAAGGACGTCACACACATCCATGCCCGAGGCAGGATTCGAACCTGCGACCGTAGCGGTCGCGCGGTTACAGACTGTAGCGCCTAGAACCGCTCGGCCACACCGGCCGGCTCCTAAATCTTATATATAGATTAGGAACAGCAGAGGTCCCGTAACACTTCCATAAGAAACGCCAGATATAATTTCGGTTTTGCTCGATGACTCTCCATCGTTACTGCGAACCGTTACGTTTCCGACCGGAAATCACGAATCCAGTCCCACAACTGAGGCAGTACTCCGTAGGCACGCAAATTGATTAGAAGTCGCTTGTGAGAAACGCTATCAAAAGCCTTCTGGAAATCTAAAAGTATGGAATCAGTTAGACATCCTCTGTCGATAGCACTCAATACTTTGTGTGAACAAAGAACTAGTTGTGTTCAACAAGAACGATATATTCTGAATTCGTGGTGTTTTTGACAATAAATCATTTCTTCGAGGTAATTCATAATGTTCGAACACTGATTTGTATCCAAAAAGTTGAGGGGCCCCAAAGATACCACTCAACTGTGCAGCTGACCGCATCACTGTAAAAAAGTAATAAGACAAGTTACAATATAAATACTTTATTTAGAACGTTCTAGTGTCATACCAGGGAACCGTATGGTTCTAAGTTTGTCCTTGCAAAGAAACAGGCAGGAACCAGCCACTGATAATAATTTGTTTACTTACGCAAATAGCGCCGTCACCGTTCTCGAAACGACAGGTTCATCTGTTTACATTTATGTTACATTCGGTGTTGTTTACATTAGTTGCTGCCTATACCTTTCCCAACAACAAATGTAAAAACAAGAAACGTAACACAAAGTGCACAGCTGTCTGAAGATGAACCTATCGGTTCGAAACCGGTAATGAGGCTGTTTGTGTATATAAATAATATTATTACCAGTGCCTGACTTATGTTTTCTTCTTCGCACGAAACAGATTGTATTTTCTACACAGCCAGTGTCTCAAAAAAATCAGTTTTCGACAAAATAGCAGGAAGAAAGTTTCTTTTCAGGTGCTGTTAAAAACGTGATGTCTGTGATAACACAAGTACAGAAATGCAGCAACATTAAAAATTGTCACATTTTTTTAAATTTTGGAACTCTAGTAGGAAGCAGAGATTGACACGAAGACCATGTACTATCTCCTAACGCATGTCTGGAAGAGTTTTTTTCATGCTTTGGCACCTGGATCGCGTCTAGAGAGTGTAGTACAATACCGAGAACACATCATCACTAAAAATGTATTTTGTCAAGAAATGGCCACTACAGCATTTCAAATTTTCACTCTTCGTATACTCTGACGAAAAACAATTGCAACATCAAAAAATAATTAATGTAGAATAATGAAATTTCGGGAATACATTTGCCTAGGTAACATATTTAAGTTCAAAAAATGGTTCAAATGGCTCTGAGCACTATGGGACTTAACATCTGTGGTCATCAGTCCCTTAGAATTTAGAACTACTTAAACCTAACTAACCTAAGGACATCACACACATCCATGCCCGAGGCAGGATTCGAACCTGCGACCGTAGCAGTCGCACGGTTCCGGACTGCGCGCCTAGAACATATTTAAGTAATTAACATTGTAACATCATAGGTTAACGTGGCGCAAGATAATCCATTGAAAATGTGGAATGTTGGTACATTAACCATCAGAATTTTTAATGCAAGCATGCAAATGTGCATCTATTGTGTTGTACAAATGCCAGATGTCAGTTTGTGGGATGGAGTTCCATGCTTGTTTCACATGGTCAGTCATTGTACAGGTGCCAGATGTCAGTTTGTGAGATGGAGTTCCCGTGCTTGTTTCACATGGTCGGACATGATCAATACAGGAATGGTTAATGCAGTTTGTGGATGGCGCTGATCTCCATGTTCTCGATTGGAGGGAGACCTGGTGATGGAGCTGGCCAGGTCAACATGTCAGCACTCTGTAGAGCATGTTGGGTTACAATAGCGGTATACGAACGAGCGTTGTCCTGTTGGAAAACAGTCCCTGGAATGCTGTTTATGAATGGCAGCACGACAGGTCGAATCGCCAGCCTTAGGTACAAATTTGCAGTCAGTGTGTGTGGGATGACGACCCCAGACAGTACCTCCACGTAGGTCCAGCGTGTCTAGCACGCATACAGGTTGGTTGCAAGCCTTCAAAAGGCCTCCTTCTTACCAACACTGGCACCAAGGCAGAACCACCTTCCATCAGAAAACACAAGAGACCTCCAACCTGCCCTCCACTGAGCTCTCGCTTGACACCACTTTAGTCACAAATGGCGGTGGTTTGGGGTCTGTGGAACGCACGGTACTGGTCGTCTGGTTCGGAGCTGTCCTTGAAGTAACCGATTTATAACAGTTCGTTGCGTCCCTGTGATGGCAGCTGCTGCTCAGATTGCTGTTGCAGTCGAAGTACGATGCGCCAGAGCCAGACGCCGAACAAGATGGTCTTCCCTGTCGTAGTGCCACGTCACCGTCGGGCGCTCTGTCTTCTTTCGCCCGTACATTCTCGTGACCGCCGCTGCCAGTAATCATGTACAGTGGCTATATTCCTGCCAAGTCTTTCTGCAGTACTGCAGAACAAACATCCAACTGTTCGTAGCCCTGTTACACGACCTCGTTCAAACTCAGTGAGTTGTTGACAATGGTGTCCTTGTCCCGGCCACGCTGGCCGAGCGGTTCTAGGCGCTTCAGTCCGGAATCGCGCGACTGCTACGGTCGCAAGTTCCAATCCTGCCTCGGGCATGGATGTGTATGATGGTCTTATGTTAGTTACGTTTAAGTAGTTATAAGTTCAAGGGGACTGATAACCTCATAGCTATTTGAAATATTTGTCCTTGTCGCTTTAAAGACATTCTTGACTAACAGCAACTCACCACGTCTAATTCCAAAAGTAATTAACGCTTACTACTGTTGCAGCGCCTATTTAGAGCAAACCTGATTTGTATCCCCGCAGTAGAGCTACCAGCGTCACTGTTATGCGACTGGCACGATCTACATCTACATCCATACTCCGCAAGCCACCTGACGGCGTGTGGCGGAGGGTACCTTGAGTACCTCTATCGGTTCTCCCTTCTATTCCAGTCTCGTGTTGTTCGCTGAAAGAAGGATTGATCTACATCCATACTCCGCAAGCCACCTGACGGCGTGTGGCGGAGGGTACCTTGAGTACCTCTATCGGTTCTCCCTTCTATTCCAGTCTCGTGTTGTTCGCTGAAAGAAGGATTGATCTACATCCATACTCCGCAAGCCACCTGACGGCGTGTGGCGGAGGGTACCTTGAGTACCTCTATCGGTTCTCCCTTCTATTCCAGTCTCGTGTTGTTCGCTGAAAGAAGGATTGATCTACATCCATACTCCGCAAGCCACCTGACGGCGTGTGGCGGAGGGTACCTTGAGTACCTCTATCGGTTCTCCCTTCTATTCCAGTCTCGTGTTGTTCGCTGAAAGAAGGATTGATCTACATCCATACTCCGCAAGCCACCTGACGGCGTGTGGTGGAGGGTACCTTGAGTACCTCTATCGGTTCTCCCTTCTATTCCAGTCTCGTGTTGTTCGCTGAAAGAAGGATTGATCTACATCCATACTCCGCAAGCCACCTGACGGCGTGTGGCGGAGGGTACCTTGAGTACCTCTATCGGTTCTCCCTTCTATTCCAGTCTCGTGTTGTTCGTGGAAAGAAGGATTGTCGGTATGCCTCTGTGTGGGCTCTAATCTCTCTGATTTTATCCTCATGGCCTCTTCGCAAGATATACATAGGAGAGAGCAATATACTGCTTGACTCCTCGGTGAAGGTAAGTTCTCGAAATTTCAACAAAAGCCAGTAACGAGCTACTGAGCGTCTCTCCTGCAGAGTCTTCCACAGGAGTTTATCTATCATCTCCGTAACGCTTTCGCGATTACTAAATTATCCTGTAACGAAGCGCGCTGCTCTCCGTTGGATCTTCTCTATCTCATCTATAAACCCTATGTGGTACGGATCCCACACTGGTGAGCAGTATTCAAGCAGTGGGCGAACAAGTGTACTGTAACCAACTTCCTTTGTTTTCGGATTGCATTTCCTTAGGATTCTTCCAATGAATCTCAGTCTGGCATCTGCTTTACCGACGATCAACTTTATATGAAAATTCCATCTGCTAATGCGTACTCCCAGATAATTTATGGAATTAACTGCTCCCAGTTGCTGACCTGCTATATTGTAGCTAAATTATAAGGGTTCTTTCTTTCTGTGTATTCACAACACATTACACTTGTCTACATTGAGATTCAATTGCCATTCCCTGCACCATGCGTCAATTCGCTGGAGATCCTCCTGCATTTCAGTACAATTTACCATTATTGCAACCGCTCGATATACCACAGCACCATCCGCAAAAAGCCTCAGTGAACTTCCGATGTCATCCACAAGGTTATTTGTGGTGTCACCGCCAGACACCACACTTGCTAGGTGGCAGCTTTAAATCGGCCGCGGTCCATTAGTACATGTCGGATCCGCGTGTCGCCACTGTCAGTGATCGCAGACCGAGCGACACCACACGGCAGGTCTAGAGAGACTGACTAGCACTCGCCCCAGTTGTACGGACGACTTTGTTAGCGACTACACTGACGAAGCCTCTCTCTCATTTGCCGAGAGATAGTTAGAATAGCCTTCAGCTAAGTCCATGGCTACGACCTAGCAAGGCGCCATTAACCATTTCTAGAGAGAGTCTCACTTGTATCATCAAGAATGCTGTATACAAATGATGGATTAAAGTTAAGTATTCCAGCAGCTACGTACTTTTCTTTATAGCATTCATTACGTATCCTGTTTCAGACCTAAAGCAAGCCTGCGTGTGTAAACGCGTGCCTTTCGGTTACCCGTCACTGTGGACTGGCTGTCTTGTCAGTCCACAACATTATTTATGTATATTGTGACTAGCAACGGTCCTACGACCTCCCCTGCGGCACACCTGAAGTCACTCTTACTTCGGAAGACTTCTCTCCATTGAGAATGACATGCTGCACCTGGATCAAATCTAGAGTGTGCAGCAGAATACCGAGACATATAACCACTAAAAATGGATTTTGTTTCCGGATATTGGAATAGATATGATCTCTCATTTGTGCAAACACTCCTACAAATTTCGTTTATGTTGCACAATTTGGTGTTGCGATTTTTGTTTCTGCGAGTGTATTTATTTGGCAACACATGGCGGTCACGAGCTTCCCCCTCCTCCCCCCCTCATCCGATCTCCCCGTTTCTCTCTCTCCCTCCCCCCCCTCTCTCTCTCTCTCTCTCTTTCATCAGGGGATAATAGAATGGTAAATAAAGAGAAAATAAAGTCTATGTTAGTTTCGGCGATTCTAATAAGATGACTGACAGGTGCACTATACTCAAAAGTAAAAGGCGACCAACTGCAATCCTGAAAGTTCAACTGAAAAGCTGCTACGCCGCCGTTGCTATTCCTGCAGTTTCCTCCACTGCCCCCTCTCCCGACTACCTCTCTCCCAATGGAACGGAGTAAAAAATACCACTCGAGACTTTATTCTCGTCCCCCGTGTAATACTAGCTAAAGCGAAGTAGATGCACGCCCGTATAATGCACTGCTAGACTGCGCTCGACCTCGCGTGGCCACAATGCTCTCAGCAACGCCTGTTTTACCGCGAGCGGGGCAGAGAACAATGTCGAGCTGGAACAACTTGAGCAAGCGTGGCTCGCAGTAAAACGCCTCCCGGAGTACACGAGTTGAGCTGTCAGGCTACACGGGTAGGCCGGGACGGCGCCACTTAAAGCGCATTCCTTGGCCTCTTCATCCGCGCAGAGTGGACGCCGGTCCCATTACTAGGCGCGCCATAACCCGCGAATACCTCAGATAACACCGGCTATCCCCCGCCCCCTCCCCCTGCACCGCTCTCACGACTGTATTTCAATGCGCGTGCGCGCCTGTCGCCGTCTGTCCAGCAGCGGAACTGAATGTTGCTGTCCCGCCATAGTCTGCGTGGTTTATCTGCAGGCGTCGCGTCAGCCGGATATGTAAACAAGCGAACAACGCGTGCCGACAGCGTGCGTAAATCTGCGAAACGAGCCTTTCACTTTACTGTTGTCTCGTTTTGATGCTTCTGCACCGACTGGACGGACAGATAATATTGGCCGACATGCGATACTATGCGAGGACATTCGTGCACTCCCGAAATCCGGCAGAACATACTTTTGGCATTCATACACATAACCACTGAATGAATGACTTGTTGGTAACCACTTTCTTGCCCATGTGCTTAAATAACTAGCTTTGTTTCCTAACTGAATGATCTTTCAGGGGCCGCGCGGGGTAGATTAAGTAGTGTGTAACCTTAGGGACCGATGACCTCAGCAGTTTGGTCCCATAAGATCTTATCACAAATATCCAGATCTTCCAGTTCTTCGGCGAATGGTGGCCCTGTGCTTTCAATTTTCGAGCCGCTCCCGTCATATGTACGCGGTACATCAGTATCTAGCCACAGTTTTGACGTACGAAGGTAGTCTTTTTAACTTTTTTTATTGAGATGTAACTAATCTGCACATTTAGAAAAGGAGAATACGAAACACCTTTCGTTACTGTTACCACCATGTCTACTCGGCGCACGCACACTGGACAATAAACGAGCGAAGGAACTAGCTAGCTGCATGAGCGAGACCCCAATCGGAAACTATATTAATCGGTAACTTACAACTGGTTCCAGGTAAGGTTTTGGTTTCGATGGGTAGCTTGAAAGCTTCCTTTCAGATGGGACCGCAGCATGTATTAGGTCAGTGAATGACATATTAAGTATTTTTCTGTTTTCTGCTGCGCACTGATTTCATTGGTTCAAAAAATGGTTTAAATGGCTCTGAGAACTATGGGACTTAACATCTGTGGTCATCAGTCCCCTAGAACTTAGAACTACTAAAACCTAACTAACCTAAGGACATCACACACATACATGCCCGAGGCAGTATTCGAACTTGCGACCGTAGCGGTCACGCGGTTCCAGACTGAAGCGCCTAGAACCGCACGGCCACACAGGCCGGCCTGATTTCATTAGCTCGTTATTTACAAACGAGTCTCGTTTCGGCAATTTGCCATTTTCAAGTAATTCCTTTGCATAAAATTATAAAATGTAAGTCAGGTCACCCTGTCTCTGCCTAGTTGCAGAAGGTGGTAGATATAGCCTCTCTGCCTTCTGCGCCGTTCCTGTTTAAATTGTAACGGTCAAAAGCACACTGTTGCAGGCATGGCAGGAAAGAGTTTGAGGAACATTTTAAAGAAGCATAGGGACTGTCTAAAAACCATGATGGAATTTTACTGTATCAGATTGGTTCGAAAAGGGTGAATAGTTTCGAGACATATGAGTGCCATGAACTCGATTCACTAGTGGCTCTTATTATTAAAGATACTGTATTTACGTTTTATGTGTCACAACATAGTGCCTTGGAATGTCTGTTGAGATTATTTCTCAGTTTCCGTGCTGTTCAACTTTGTCAGAACTTTGTGTATTGTATGTACCTTTTCTTTCCACTTTGTTTGACAGCACAGGGTGATTCCGTGAAGGTACTGTAAATTTTCAGAGATTCCGCAGAAGGGAAATGTATCAGTTTGAGGTAAGCGACCCTGGTCCAGAAAAGTCAGAGACGAAAGCTATAAGCGAAAATCGTTCTGATGACTCTGACAGTGGAATGCAAGTACCCGTACTGTTGTTCCCAAGACTGTAGGGGAGGGAACTTCCTGAAGTGGTAGTATAGACAAAAACAAGAAAAATGTCCGGTAAATACGAGATCTGAAATGCATACTTTCAGAGCTATGGCCACTTGTTTAGTACAAGAGACGTGTTTCACAGTAGTGAAAATGAACATGTGCTCATTGCTCTTCGGGTACGCATTTTAGAGCTCATGTGCAGTTGACTTTTATTCTTCTTTTTATCTATACTGCTATTTCTGACACTTGCTTACTCTATAGTTTTAGGATCAACAGCACCAGTAACGAATTTTCATTGGCAGAGATTTTCGCTTATAACTTTCACTCGATCGTTCCCGGACCAGGGTCTCTTAGCTCAAATTGATACACTTATCTTTTTCCAACAATCCCTGGAAGCTTGTAACATCACCGTGGTGTCATCCTGTACAAAGAGCAGTCAAATGAAAACGACACGCACAGAAAAAAGTGAGTAAACTGTTTTATTATCAAAAATAATCTTCATAGCTGTTAACACATTTATCCTACTGTGAGACAAGACGATCAATGCCTGCCTGGTAAAAGTTTGCGGTTGCCAATGGAACCAAGTTGTCCGTCCACATGCTGCCAAGCTTGTTCCGGGTACGCTGCAGAATTTTCCCTGGGAAGTCCTTACACATCCTCCAAACAGTCCCGATCTCTTCCTGTGTGATTTCGAAATGTTTTATGCCCGAAAGAAAGAGATTTGTGACCGTCGATCTGCTTCGGACGAAGAGGGGATTCCTGGGTACAGTCATGCCTCCGTAGGCAAGCGGAACTTTCTCTCATTAACGCACTGACCGTCTTGCCTCACAGTGCGTTTAATGTATTAACAGTTATGGGCATTCCTTTTGAAATAACAAACAGTTTACTTAATTTTTCGATCTGTCTCACTTGCTTTTGACAGCCAGGTGGAGTGGACTGTGTTGTTAAGCGAACCTAAGTGCAAAAGAGTGATTCGTGTTGGCTGTAAGGAGAGTTCTAGTCTTGTCGTCGACACGTAATGTAGTGGTCGGCTATGTGGTTAAACATCAAGTGTTGCCAGCAGCCAGTAAAGATTTATTTCGCACCCTAGCTGCGAGCGATGTAGAGCAGTCACGCATTAGTTAAATTTTATCTACTGTTCATTTTTGAACTAGAAGTAGATTAATGTCGTGTGTGGACTTGTAGAACACTTATTGATGTGAGCATGCAACTTATCGATGTAAGCAAGCGACTTTGTGACGACTGTGTTTTATTACTTTAACCAATGGTAACAACGTGAATAAAATAACTGACATCCCTACTGAAATTTCGACTTCGTCAGTTAATAGTCAGCCTGCGCCTGAATATCTGAGCCCCCTATAGTAGCAATCCATTTTAACCAAAAGTACCTGGTCAAGATCAGAGGCCTAGCCTCTGACTGCGCTGGGATAAATACTTAGAGTGAAGACGTCACGTCAGTAAAATTTACAGAACTTTTCGATCTTATCAGATACATTAAGATCGTACCGCGACCCCCACACATGCAGTACAAATCAGACCAGTACAGTCGATACAGTGGTAATATTTGTAGTGGGTAGGTCGCACCAAGCAACAAGTATAAGCACCAGAACGTTTTTCAGCGAGTAAGAGAGGGAGATATGTCACTTGTTTGGAGTCACTAGGACAGACAGTAAAACAAACAAATGTTTCAGGGGATTGCTCTAGCGGATGATGAGAAGAGACTGTAATGAAACTGAAATAGTTGTCGGTGGGAGCGTATGGTAGGTGGACCGATGAAATTTGGTGGATTCATAAAGATAGGGAAAGATCGAGGCGACAACGTAGTGAAAGGGTGACAGCAGAAGACATGCAGAAGAAGTGCGGATGAGTGAGTCTGAAGACCGTACTACTTCATGGAGAAGTTTGGAGGCCGTTAGCCATCAGTGGCTGTCAAATGGACTATGGTAACAATTATTAAAATCCTATAATTATATTAAATAATCTAATAGGAAAAGGTACCTCACTGTCACTAAGTCGGCTGTGACGCAGGAAGAAATTTCTACTATGGAACTTCCAAACAAATTCTTGACTACAAACCTAGAGAGACAAGACAGAAAAACCGAAGCTTCCTGGCAGATTAAAACTGTATGCCGGACCGAGACTCGCTCGGGACCTTTGCCTTTCGCGGGCAAGTGCTCTACCAACTGAACTACCCAAGAACGACTCACGACCCGCCCCCACAGCTTCAATTCTGCCTTTCTTCCAGGAGTGCTAGTTCTGCAAGGTTCGCAGAAGAGCTTCTGTGAAGTTTGGGAGGTAGGAGACGAGGTACTGGCAGAATTGAAGCTGTGAGAGCGGGTCGTGAGTAGTGCTTGAGTAGTTCAGTTGGTACAGCACTTGTCCGCGAAAAGCAAAGGTCTCGACTTCGAGCCTCGGTCCGGCATACAGTATTAATCTGCCAGGAAGTTTCATATCAGCGCACACTCTGCGGCAGAGTGAAAGTCTCATTCAAGATAGAGAAAGGTGACCGGAAGAGATGACTAGACCTTGTTGACTGATATAGGTGAATTCATCTAATCCATGGAATGAGAAAGCGAAGAGGAAGGAGGAGGAGGAGGAGGAGGATAAGGAGAAAGAGGAGGAGTCCTGTAGTGAAGCTTTACAGTTGCAAGCTCAGCAAAAATGCAGTAATACACTACTAGCCATTAAAATTGCTACACCAAAAAGAAATGCAGATGATATACGGGTATTCATTGGACAAATATATTATACTAGATCTGACATGTGATTACATTTTCACGCAATTTGGATGCACAGATCCTGTTAAATCAGTACCCAGAACAACCATATTTGGCTGTAATAACGGCCTTGATACGCCTGGGCATTGAGCTTCTATGGCGTGTACAAATACAGCTGCCCATGCAGCTTCAACACGATACCACAGTTCATCAAGAGCAGTGACTGGCGTATTGTGACGAGCCAGTTGCTCGGCCACCATTGACCAGGCGTATTCAATTGGTGAGAGATCTGGAGAATGTGTTGGCCAGGGCAGCAGTCGAACATTTTCTGTATCCAGAAAGGCCCGTACAGGACCTGCAACATGCGGTCGTGCATTATCCTGCTGAAATGTAGGGTTTCGCAGGGATCGAATGAAGGGTAGAGCCACGGGTCGTAACATATCTGAAACGTAACGTCCACTGTTCTAAGTACCGTCAATGTGAACAAGAGGTGACCGAGACGTGTAACCAATGGCACCCCATACCATCACTCCGGGTGATAAGCTAGTATGGCGATGACGAACACACGCTTCCAATGTGCGTTCACCGCGATGTCACCAAACACGGATGCGACCATCGTGATGCTGTGAACAGAACCTGGATTCATCCGAAAAAATGACGTTTTGCCATTCGTGCACCCAGGTTCGTCGTTGAGTGCACCATCGCAGGCGGTCCTGTCTGTGATGCAGCGTCAAGGGTAACCGCAGCCATGGTCTCTGAGCTAATAGTCCATGCTGCTGCAAACGTCGTCGAACTGTCCGTGCAGATGGTTGTTGTCTTGCAAACGTCCCCATCTGTTGACTCAGGGATCGAGACGTGGCTGCACGATCCGTTACAACCATGCGGATAAGATGCCTGTCATCTCGACTGCTATTGATACGAGGGCGTTGGGATCCAGCACGGCGTTCCGTATTACCCACCTGAACCCACCGATTCCATATTCTGCTAACAGTCATTGGATCTCGACCAACGCCTATCGCGATACGATAAACCGCAATCGCGATAGGCTACAATCTGACCTTTATCAAAGTCGGAAACGTGATGGTACGCATTTCTCCTCCTTAGAAGAGGCATCACAACAACGTTTCACCAGGTAACGTCGGTCAACTGCTGTTTGTGTATGAGAAAACGGTTGGAAACTTTCTCATGTCAGCACGTTGTAGGTGTCGCTACCGGCGCCATCCTCTTGTGAATGCTCTGAAAAGCTAATCATTTGCATATCACAGCATCTTGAGCCAGTATATTTCGCGTCTGTAGCACGTCATCTTCGTGGTGTAGCAATTTTAATGGCCAGTAGTGTATATCCTGTCTTCGCGCTCCAGAGTGCTCTCCACGCTAGAGCGAGTGTGTGGACCCGCGAATGGGGACGGAATGAGGCAGTTATCAGCCAGCTGGCTGCAGGTGGAGGAGCCTCGTTAGCGCGCCCGGCCGCCGTGCTCCGTGGCGCGCCTCGCTGAGCCATACGGGGCGCCCCGGGCCGGCACCGGCGTGCGGCAGCGCTCGCCCCTGGCCAGCGTAGCGGTCTGCGGGTCAGAGGTCGGCCGCCCTGGCCGCGCCGGAAACGGCTCGCCGGCAATTACCGCACCGTTACTGGGCGCGGGCGCGGGCACGGCGCCACCAGGGGGTGCGGCCGAGCTGCGGGACCAGGCGTGGGAACGGCACCACCACTAGGCCGAAACACAGCTCTCAGGTGATTCAGGAATGACATCTGCAAGCCGCCAAAAGTTGCTGTTTCGAAAATGTTACACTTACGACCCGTTTAAAATCACAGACCATCATCACGTCGACACACTGTTCTAAACGTGGCGTACAAAGGCAGTTCATGGATATCAGACACCAAGGTGTGATGGCTCTCGATCTTCTACCATAATAGAGTCCACCAAATATGAGGTAGCCAAGGAGGTGGAAACGTGGGTTGTACTATGCCGAGACAGGAAAACACAATAAATTAGCAGAGTACAAAATAAGAAAGTATTTATTGAAATTTCCTGGCAGATTAAAACTGTGTGTCGGACCGAGACTCGAACTCGGGCAAGTGCTCTACCAACTGAGTTATCCAAGCACGAGTCACGCCCCGTCCTCACAGCCTTAATTCCGCCAGTACCTCGTCTCCTACCTTCCAAACTTCACTGAAGCTCTCCTGCGAACCTGTGAGGACAGGGCGTGAGTCGTGCTTGGGTAGCTTAGTTGGTAGAGCACTTGCCCGCTAAAGGCAAAGGTCCCGAGTTCGAGTCTCGGTCCGACATACAGTTTTAATCTGCCAGGAAGTTTCATATCAGCGCACACTCCGCTGTAGAGTCAAAATTTCATTCTAGAAACATCCTCGAGGCTGTGGCTACGCCATGTCTCCGCAATATCCATTCCAGTAGTACTAGTTCTGCAAGGTTCGCAGGAGAGCTTCTGTGAAGTTT
This sequence comes from Schistocerca cancellata, assembly GCF_023864275.1. Classification (NCBI taxonomy): domain Eukaryota; kingdom Metazoa; phylum Arthropoda; class Insecta; order Orthoptera; family Acrididae; genus Schistocerca; species Schistocerca cancellata. The sequence goes on from NC_064630.1 coordinate 206,568,099, forward strand.
GGAAGGTAGGAGTGAGGACGGGGCGTGAGTCGTGCTTGGGTAGCTCAGTTGGTAGAGCACTTGCCCGCGAAAGGCAAAAGGTCCCGAGTTCGAGTCTCGGCCTGGCACACAGTTTTAATCTACCAGGAAGTTTCATATAAGAGCACACTCTGCTGCAGAGTGAAAATCTCATTCTGGAAACGTGAAAATTATTTAAACCGGCAAACTCTGTGAGGTTGCACAGGGCACCAAAACAAACGTTTTTCCCTAATTTTACATGTGAGCATTATTAAACCCATAGAGGGCGTAATCGTTCTCAACACTCGTGGTACTGTATATTCTCTGAGGACGAATCAGACGAATGTAAGAAACGTCCTTCGTGAACAATTATTAATCCATTTCACTTCCAGCGTGTACACAGCCCGGAACCAGTTGATTATCCACTCAAAGCACAGCTTTGGCAGTGGTACCTGGCACAGCGTAAAGTGCGTCCTACAATTCCGTCCGCTGTGCTGTTTACAGATGAAGTATTTATTACTTATCTTTGCTGTGGTTCTTGATCAGTTGGTTGACAATTATAGAAGACGCGACTAGACTAAGCGTCCGTAGAATGACATAATTTACAAGTCACAAATGTTGCAGTGACGAATTAATCTCTCGTAATCTTGAATGTCGAATCCGATGAAGACTAACTTGGAACGGGGCTACAAAGACTTGATAGCAGCAATGATTGAGCTGCAGACGATGACTAACATCGGCGCTGGCTGACCACTGAGCGCGGCTACGAACTGTACAGTGGCACAACTGCACTACTCTTCTGCTGCACATGAAGTGGCCTAGCGGCGAACATCGGCGCTGGCTGACCACTGAGCGCGTCTACGAACTGTAGAGTGGCACAACTGCACTACTCTTCTGCTGCACATGAAGTGGCCTAGCGGCGAACATCGGCGCTGGCTGACCACTGAGCGCGGCTACGAACTGTAGAGTGGCACAACTGCACTACTCTTCTGCTGCACATGAAGTGGCCTAGCGGCGAACATCGGCGCTGGCTGACCACTGAGCGCGGCTACGAACTGTAGAGTGGCACAACTGCACTACTCTTCTGCTGCACATGAAGTGGCCTAGCGGCGAACATCGGCGCTGGCTGACCACTGAGCGCGGCTACGAACTGTAGAGTGGCACAACTGCACTACTCTTCTGCTGCACATGAAGTGGCCTAGCGGCGAACATCGGCGCTGGCTGACCACTGAGCGCGGCTACGAACTGTAGAGTGGCACAACTGCACTACTCTTCTGCTGCACATGAAGTGGCCTAGCGGCGAACATCGGCGCTGGCTGACCACTGAGCGCGGCTACGAACTGTAGAGTGGCACAACTGCACTACTCTTCTGCTGCACATCAAGTGGCCTAGCGGCGAACATCGGCGCTGGCTGACCACTGAGCGCGGCTACGAACTGTAGAGTGGCACAACTGCACTACTCTTCTGCTGCACATGAAGTGGCCTAGCGGCGAACATCGGCGCTGGCTGACCACTGAGCGCGGCTACGAACTGTAGAGTGGCACAACTGCACTACTCTTCTGCTGCACATGAAGTGGCCTAGCGGCGAACATCGGCGCTGGCTGACCACTGAGCGTGGCTACGAACTGTAGAGTGGCACAACTGCACTACTCTTCTGCTGCACATCAAGTGGCCTAGCGGCGCCTCGCGGCGAGCGTAAGTACTGCGACTGGCTGTGTACTCTTTGGCTAACACAGGCGTTATTCTGTTCCGTTCATCGAGGAATCGCATCCGGCGGATCCATTTCTCAGGCGGCGGTGTGGTCGTATGACTGACGACATCACAAAGTGAAGTACAAGGTGATTTTGCTAAATGGCGACAAACTGCAGGAAAAGTTCCACGACAGGATAAGCAACAATACGTTGGGAAACGCGTTCCAGTGGAGATACACTCACTTTAAGATGGATGTAGAACATCCTTGACAGTGATCGCCACATTCGCACCAGGCTGTCGGTCCACCAGTATGGAGTAAACCCTGGCGATTGTGAGGAACTTTTCCAAGACAGCTACCGCTACTCGTATCTGTTACGACGTTTGCAAGCCTTATTACCTGCGAACCTGCCTCTACGCCGACGGGTTTGTCGTTGGTTCGTCTCACAGGACACTGACGTGATGGGACTTTGTGTCATTCCTCCTATTCACAGATGAGTCTGTGGTGTACGGCTTGGTACACAAGGATAAGGAGAGGTGAGCTACAGAGTGGTGCAGCAGCTGACACCGAAGGAAAGCTGGGCAGGATCAGAGAACAAGCAAATACAGTGAACAAAAGCATTACTTAACTGGCAAACTTCTCCAAGTATACGAAGATTCATTGCAAGTAATGCAGCAAGTTATAGAGTACAGCTGATTCAATAGCGACAAGGATGAGACTCTCTGAACTCAAGCATGAAAGATGGTGTCAAGGCGGGATTTGGATAGCATCATGTAGCGAAGAAGCTCCGAGCGCTAGTGGGCTGTGTGGCTTCCGCCGGCTATCCTATGTCGCGACGACAGAGGGCGCTCGAGGTACGGTGCCTCTGGATGCGAGGCTCACGAGGTGCGCACCATCGGGTCCGCCAGACTCCGCGCGACTGCTAAAGGTGTCTGACGGAAACTTGCAATTCCATTGCCAACTTCGAGACGCCGATAAGGTGTTATCGATACTTGATTCCACAGTCTACCTATATGGGGGACGGCATCGTCATCCTTCACAACACTCACCTGTGGGATACGGAGAATCAGAATGACATGATGGCAGCGAACCAGAAGCACCGTTTCAGCCTTAATCTGGGGGTGGGGATTTTTTTGTGGCGACTGCCTTGTGGGACCGGTCATCCTTCCACAACGCCCCACGGACAAGGCATATCTGCACTTCCTGTGCCTCCCCTGCTGGAAGTCATGCCTTTGTTGATACAGACAGTAATGTGGGTTCTACATGCAGATTTTCCAGCTCATTGCCCTTTTGAGTGTGGAGTTTAAACTAGTAAAGACACAACTTTCCCACTTGCCAGATGTACTCTGATATGTGCTTTCTATCGTTGAAACCTGCTCTGTCTAGGATCATTTACCTCCACCTTTAAGTGGATGAATCTCACTTGGACCACATTTTCAGCCATGTGTCCATTTTTTTGCCTTTTTTTTTTTCCTTCTCTGGGATCGTTCCCTGCGGTTTGTCTCCATGTACTCCCCCTGCTTAGCTGAGTGGTAACGAGCTTGCCAACAATGTTGCGGGCCGGGGTTCGATTCCCAGCCGGGTTGGAGATTTTCTCCACTCGTGGACTGGGTGTTGTGTTGTCCTCATCATCATTTCATCCTCATCGCCGGCACGCGAGTCGCCCAGAGTGGCGTCAACTGAAATAAGACTCGCACTCGGCAGCCGAACTTCACCGGATGAGGCCTCCCGGCTAACGATCATTTCAGTTTTTATGTAAGTCTGCAGGCTTTCGTGGCCGTTGTCACGGAAGTTAAAATCTTCTGGGTTATTAGGCCGCGTCATGTTTCTTCTAAAATGTTCGACGTTTCGACCCCTCTGCTGGGATCTTCCTCAGGATCTTTTGCTGTCCAGTGTTTTAGCAGTGTGAACACCAAAAGATCCTGAGGAAGATCCCAGCAGAGGGCTCGAAATGTCGAATATTTTAGAAGAAACATGACGTGGCCTAATAACCCAGAAGATTTTAACTTCATTTCACTTTTTGTCTCCATTTAGCAAAATCAGTCTATGTTCATGTCGTCTCTATTGAGCACCAAGGGCTATACGTCGAGTTGTGTACTGTACAGTATAAAAACCATCAAGATCAGTCGAGTAGTTGAGTACTCTGGTCTGTTGTAAAGTAATCTGAAAACTTTTGATTTCCTCAACTGTTCAGGGTCCGCCGCTCGTGGTCTCGCGGTAGCGTTCTCGCTTCCCGAGCACGGGGTCCCGGGTTCGATTCCCGGCGGGGTCAGGGATTTTCACCTGCCTCGAGATGACTGGGTGTTTGTGTTGTCCTCATCATTTCATCATCATCCAGGAAAGTGGCGAAATTGGACTGAGCAAAGATTGGGTAATTGTACGGGCGCTGATAACCACGCAGTTGAGCGCCCCACAAACCAAACATCATCATCATCATCATCAACTGTTCAGGATACTGAAACGAGCTTCGTGGTATGTGACAGCTGGCAGAGGAGCAGGTAGTTTTGTTGTATGCTTAACCCATTCCATTCGTTTATTAACCGATACATTGATGTGATTATATTCTTTCTTAACGGAATGATACACCTTTTTAACACCATTCGAAAGCTGCTGAAAAGACTGGTACAGTAATGTAACCTTTCTTAATGTCCGATTTGGAAATTTTCGCTAAAGTATCCGTGCAATCAGCTAAAACTGAATACAGTAAGAAGTCTGACCTGCCCTACGTATTCCTCTTTGCCCTATTTTACACGACAAAGGTACAAGGTCAGCTAAAATTGTTGTACTTTATAAAATGCATTTTATAAAACACTTATGGAAACATTACAAAATTGTTGTGACTGGAATTATATGCTAACTTTTAGAATATCGCAGGGGGCTTAGGAAACCTAATTATGAGGTGTGTACATACTCATGTTTAAAGGAACAACTTTTGTGGAAGTAAGTAAACATAAAAATGGAGCTTAGCATGAGAGCTCTACTCGGATATTTTTGCTAGAAGTTTAACGCAACATTAACGACCATTAAATCATTGTACTCGACTTCGTTAGGAGCTTTCAAATGCCGATAGAACTACACCATCCCATCTTTTAAAAGTGTTTCTTGCTTCATTATCTCGCTTGATGAAAGAGTTAAGTGGATTAAATATGCAACAGAATTTGCGCCTGCCTACGTACTTTCATTCGACGAAAAGCTCGTTTCGATATCTTGAACCGTCCATGAAATAAGAGAGGTGCTAGTTTTAAGTGGGTCACGCTTACTGGGGGTCGCTTGACGGACGGTTGTAGTGACTACAAAAAACAGGTTACAGCTTTGGATAAGTGTGAGAACGTGTTCATGGTTCTCCAGTGCTTACCTGCACAATACAGTGTGCTCTTAAATCTCACTTACACGTGTGATGTCATCCAACTGTCCTTCCATGCTATATTTACGATACTATGCAGGCATGATAATTATCTATGACTGAAACTAGCCGTGTATAAAAAATTACTAATTCACCACCTTTTGGCGGTGGGTCGACACGCTAGGAAAGAAGTTATTCGTCGCGTTTGAGAAATCGTTCCATTGCAGATATGTTCAATTGTGTTTCCATCCCGTCCTGTACTGGCGTTCTAACCATAAAGAATTGAGGCAGTAAACGAACCACCTCTTGCCCCGGGCTTCCCTATTCGCTCTCACGTTTCGTCCCTCACTTTGCAGGAAAACAAATCGTAAATACTTACACTGTGCGTGTAACTCGAAAACAAGATCACAGAGATGAGGCGCACATTTCACGGAGTGAAGGTTTCTGTTGTCCGGCGCTTTGTTCGCAGCTTTTTGCCACTCGTTGCCGGGCTTCAGTCCACGAGGCACGCTACACTTATTTACACCGTTCGCGCCCTGCTGCGATGAATACGTCAATAGCGTGGAAAAGCACAAGAAAATGAGGACGCTTACTAGAGATTATCGATACAAAAGCGAGTGAAACTAATCGCATTCTCATTTTAGCTTTTAACAGTCAACGCCTCCTCTCTCAAGAAGCAACACTCTTGCCAAGACGGAGAATCGAAATAAAATTTGTATTAGACATACTGTAGAGACTCTGCTTACAAGGGAACTTCAGATGGCTACAATCCAACAAAATATTATTAAAATGTGGATATGTGTCTTTTCTGTCACCCGTCAAGGTCATTTAACTAAAACTCTGCTTTTACGTACAATTGATGATTGAAAGTTAACAAACGTAGAGACTGCAGAATCATAGGTCGCTGAAGAAACCGAACGACGTAACGGACAATCACTAGCAGACTCACAGGAGTCAATAATGAGGTATTATTTCGCTAAAGCTTATCATTTACTTGAAACAATAAATTTAACACATGCACTTCCAGAATCATATTTTCTAAGGTAAAACTTGTTGTGTTGTCTTATGTTCTTTCCTTATTCGCCACCGAAGTGTTAATGTGGAGTTGCAAAGGAATTGATCAGTGCACAGCGGTATGGAACAATATGCACACTTGACAAGTAAGACTTGTTGACATGCTACAACATTTTCATTGCTTGCACTCCTCAGTAATCCAATATAGAAAGCCGCAGTGCGGGTTCGATTCCCGGCGGGGTCAGGGATTTTCTCTGCCTCGTGATGACTGGGTGTTGTGTGATGTCCTTAGGTTAGTTAGGTTTAAGTAGTTTTAAGTTCTAGGGGACTGATGACCATAGATGTTAAGTCCCATAGTGCTCAGAGCCATTTGAACCCAAGCCGCAGTGAGTACCTGATTACATCCTTTCGTGAGCCGTTCTATTCTGTTTTAAGCATTTCTTTGGAATTTCACATTTGCACTTCGATGATTAATAAGAAAGAAAAACAATAAAATAACAGAACTTATGTTCTAGAAAAGTATGGATTAACATTTAGTGTTTCAAGGAAGTGTTTAGCTTTTTGCCAAAAAATACATCATTTATGACTCTTGTGAGATTTTGCTTATAATTGTCTGTTACGTGCTATTGTTTCTTCAGCGACTTTTGGTCTTTCGAATCTTTAAACTTCATACATCAATTGAAAGAAAATGCAGAGTTTTACAGACACAATCCCGTATTTCAAAATCGTTTTAAGACTAACTGTAACGCTTCCTTTTATTATGGTAAATATCAGATTCTGCTATGGTGCGGATTCCATATTATACCTAGTTTAAATCCTAAATGAGCCAGCTGGTTCACAAATCTAAGGAAGCGATGGTAGCACCATCATTACTAAAGTAGTGTAGGGTTTAACGTAGCCTTCTAATTTACGCCCACTCTATCCTTTTCTGACCTAAGATTTACCCACTGCTTCTATTGAGCAGTCAGCACAAAAAACTTTTGCTCTAATAACTGTTGCCCGCCAAAATAATCAGCACATATAGAATTTTCAGTTATAAAAGAGAACAATATAATGGAAGCACCGATGCAAAGAAAAGATCAGTGAAGTTGTAATTTACATATGATACAGAGTTGGTATTACATATTTTTTTAATATTATAATACTTACACTATGAATGCAGTCATGTAATTACAGAGTAATTAGGACAGAAAATGTATTCTTAAACAAGGAAACAATTTTTGCTATTTAAGCATCACTGACAATTCGACTACAGTGTCTTCGAAGGGAACTGACATTACTGAACTTTGTCCTGGTTTTATGTAATTCTAATTTTGTTGTGGTTCTTAGAAGTTCCTGTTTTCATTTTCTGTATTATCCAGCAACACTGCAGTATCAGCAGCAATGTGGAGTGAGTCATCTCGAATAGTCGTTCGTATTCAGAAAAAAAAGGAGTAGTTAGTACCAATACACCAAGTTGTGTGAGATCATTTCATCTTGTTGCAAGAATTTAAGCTGCCTTCACTGGATGCGAGTAAACTTTTGAATTTGGTTGGATCGTCCATAAGCCTTTGAATGAAAGTATTGCACATGTGGCACCACGTGAACCCCATGGCTTTAGTTCCGTCAATGCACCGCCTTCTGTATTGGTACAACTTGCTCGTGAGCATCTGAGAGAACGCAGTGCAGCAGCGCAAGAACGAGTAAACAAGGCACAGGTAGGTCTTAAGCGTAACTAATCTAATTTTACGACATGATGCGGCGATTACGTGGCTCGCTTAAAGGCACCGCCAAATTTGGCCTTCCGGGAAATTTGAGAGTAATGAGGTAATGGCTGGCCGTAATGAGTTCCTTATACGCCATTACCGTATACGCAGCGGTGTGCCAAAATTACGTATTCCAGTGGATGCCAAGGTCCTTAAAATGTTCATAGTATGCAGTCGACACACTGGACATTATTTCACGAAAATTATATAAAGCCTGTCCATCCGTCTTTTAATCCTCCTCTTCATCTTCTTGCAAACAGTCTATGGCTGATGCCGTTCCTCTGTCCCCAGTCGCCATCTTCTTCTGTCTTGACTTCCCCCATTCGTTTTCGTGGCTTACATTACCTCCTCCACATCATTTTGCCAGATGCGTCGTGGGCGACCTCTTTCCTACTGCTGGGATGGTATCGATCGGAGTATCCTATCTGGTATCTAGTCTTCATTCATCCCATTCACATGGTCAAACCACATCTGCTGTTTTGTTGGATGTCTTTACATATACCCCTATCCGTTTTCATCGTTTGTCGAAATACGACATTTTTATCGTATCTTTCCTAGAATAGCATCAGCTTAGTCTTAAGTAATCCATCTCAGTGGAAAGCAGTGATTTTTTTTTTTAATTATTAATATTCCAGACTTCCCTCCCATACAGAACTACACTCAACTCCAACTCAGTACTATAGTGTTTTACATTCTCTTCTTCGTTGGTCTTCTTGTCTTTTTATCTCACAATCCGGAGTTCATTGCCCTTGTTGCAGCACGTCCTTTACTCAGCCTTTAGCAATCTTTGATCCAACACTATCTCTTTCAACTTTTTCCCAAGTTTGTTGGTGGGTACATAATCGTATGCTACCTCCACGTCAATGAAAGCAACTAGCGTCTGAAGTGCAATCTTTGTGTGTTTTTCGCATATTAGTTTCATTGAGATGATGTTGTCCATTACCGATCTTACTGCTCTGAATTCTGCTTCCTCTTCTTGCTGCTTGTGATCTAGTGATTTCATCATTGCTTGTGCTCTTTTTAAGAAATAAAAAATCCAAGATATTTTGCCTTATCCACACCTACGACCACTTCTCCCTCTACCTTCAAACTATTTACTTTTTCCGTTCGAACACTAAGTACCCACAGCTCTTAATGGTCATCTTCAGGCCAGCCTTACTGTATTCTTCTTTAAGCTTTCTTACCTTATAGCTCGGATTATCTTCATCATCTGCTAGTACGCACCTGTCACCTGAAAATACGAGCTAAATGTCTTGCTGTCCTCTACTGTCACTCCGATAATCTGGCATTTTCTGTGCCTAGTCTGCAGGATTGCTTTTTGATACAGCTTAAGAGTGCTGGTGGCAGCCCACATCCTTGTCGCAGACCCTTAGTCACCTCCAAGCCTGCTCTCCAATGTTCCCATTCCTTATTCTCGCTGTGTTATTTTCACATAATTTCATAACAGCCTTTAGCAATCTTTGATCCAACACTATCTCTTTCAACTTTTTCCCAAGTTTGTTGGTGGGTACATAATCGTATGCTACCTCCACGTCAATGAAAGCAACTAGCGTCTGAAGTGCAATCTTTGTGTGTTTTTCGCATATTAGTTTCATTGAGATGATGTTGTCCATTACCGATCTTACTGCTCTGAATTCTGCTTCCTCTTCTTGCTGCTTGTGACTTGTTTCTTTCTCTTCCAACGAAAGGGATCACTGCCGATCCCCTATAATTATTGTGATCATTACGTTACTCTTTCTTATGCACCGGTCTTTTGTAACATGCTTTACATTCCAATGGAACATCTCCAATTAATAACTGCCTCCTTGGCATCTACAGCTATTTCGGTGAACCAGACTTCACCAGCTATTGATACACTGATCCATATCCTGGTACCTTCATCTTACAGATCCTCACAGCCTGTTGAAGAACTTTTATATCTAAACACCATAATTCCATAATTCCTCCTGCTGGATCATCACCTCACATCTATGCGAAAATTTAGGCCGATTTTCCAGGAATGATTCCTTAAGCTACGACTGATCGTGACTAATATTATTATTATGTAGTTTGTGACTAGTTTTAATCAAGGTCGCGAAATTACTGCCCTAGAAAAAACAGTAGCAAAAAACAATTTTGCTTACGGTATTTTATTCCAGGATATTCAGACCAGAAGTTGCGTTTGGTTTCCAATCATAACCTCGTACAAGTCGCTATGTTTAAAATCGTTGACAGTTGCAGTTAATAGTAGTAAACTGTCGTACTCGAAGAGAGAATGTATAACAGCCTCATTTCATCTGTATGCAGAATAATTCCTTTTATTAGTTTCGAAAATTTGATAAAGAACATTTACTTTTGGTGAGAGAGTATGAGTCGGAAGTACTTAGTTGGTTCACCAGGGTCGTTATTTCAAAGAAGTTAGCAATACTTGTAGGTTTTTCTGCACCATATATACAGAACATTGCAAACTCCCACAGTGATCCTCGCTTTCAGGTTTATTGTCGCAATGCTCACGACGTCTTTGCATGGGACGGAAGTGTTTCTAAAATCCAGCCTATTGCTGACGACTCATAATGAAGAATGTGATAAGGAGTCAGCCGAAGAGTGTCTTAAATGAAAATAAATATTCATCCTCATTATTAAAGTAGGATCTAAATATTCTGACATTTAGCAAGCAAAAATGACGGTCAAACTTTGTGAATGATTCGTGGCGTTCGGTTCTAAATTAGAGACGCTGAATAACTAGCTACGAGTTGTCCGTCTTCAAGAGCAGACTGAAGTCTTCACAGATCCATACAGACAGTTGTTCGCTAAAATAAAAGCCAGTGAACTAGGTGGACAGTCGAAACGTCCATCTTTGGCAGCAATAGAAAGTAGTAAAAGAATAAGAAGTCGCAGTATTATTACACTTTCTTCTACGACCTGTACTTTCTCCACTTCTAAAATAAAACAATAAATCGCCTCCTGTTATTACTCGATTACATTTGTTCTATTGAAATGTAATTTATATACAAGAAAGACGATGACATGAACCTCAAATCAAACGGATATCACGTACAACGTATTTCTATCAGACAAACAGTAATTGAACCAAATGCATGCATACACAGTTCGGTTGTTTTTGGCTATTTGAGACACTGTGTCTAGCCTCTGTTAGAATTATAGATAGAATGACTAAGTTTCATAACCCTCTATTTTTTGCAAGATGTCATCTGTCGATAAACCAAACTATGTGTCACGTGGATCGCTTTTCTTGAATCCTTGCTGACCCTTTGTTAGATGCTAATTTTCCTCCAATAATTTCATAATGTTTGAGCGAACGTGCCATCTCTAATAACTTCGACAACAAAGGGCCATTTATACTCTCTCGTTTGTAGTTCCGCTGCCAAAGATGAAGCGTGAGGCATTGAGGCACTGAAACGTCGCGAAGATCTCTCCAGTTAGTTTAGTCCCTAAACGTGTTGAGGCTTTCCCCTGTTTAGTGAGACCACGTAGACCTAGAGGTACGTAGAAGTCTTGTGTTTACTAACGGACGGTCCCAGCTGCAGCTATAATCAGGGGGTGCAAGAACAAATCGACGGTGATCGTATGTCTGCCTTTCGGAAAGGCGCGGTGAATTATTTTACAGGGCCGCGGCGTTTCGGATGAATTATAACCGCCTAATAACGAACAAGCCGACAGCCAGCGGCGTCCGCTTCGTCCACAATTTATTTGCTGTTATTGCGCCTAATCACTTCTGTTTACAGTTAAAGATCTCAGAACGGTAGTTAGGGGCCCGAGTGCTCAGAAATAAATTACGCCGGACAGCAGTTATGGGGATTAAAGTGCCCATTCCACAGACAATCGCGCAATAATAATGACATTAAATTTCGTATAAGTCTTGACAGTTCTCTCGGAGGCTTAAGACGGCGAGCAATTTTAACTTCAAGGAGGGTATTAGGCAGACCGTGACCACGTTTTTGCGCGGAGCTACGGTGTGAAGTTATGGCGCGAGGTAGCAACTGAGGTGAGCGGTAGCGTGTCGCCGTTTCATTTGCTTTCGGCTTTTGTGCGGACTCTTCATGCCTGCATCCAGGTCCTCGGTTCTCGTCGACTTCTCACAGCCACCTTATAGACACAGAAAAAAGCTCGAGGAAATATGTTACTACTCTTGTCGGATGGAAGGGTATTGCAATTTCCTGACGTTTTCCGTAAAGCTATCTAAATTTCTAACCGCCTACGGCGTTTACATTTACGCAAACTGTGGCTCATGCACGAGAGCGGTGAGTGTTTGATTAGTTCTGGCATAAAATTTGCTGGACGTCGGTTATATTATACGGAGCTGTGTAAAAACTTGCCACGGTCGCTCCTCAGACTAAACAAGTGTATTACACGCACCCAAATGTCTTCACTAAGGGTATGAAAAGAAATTCTTTCAGTCCTCCGCAAGCAGTTTTCTCGAGGTTTTACTAAGTGACTTCAGACGAATTCTGGAACGATTCCTTCAGAGACTAAGTTGGTCCTCCACCCTAATGAAAAATGTCCCTCTGGTTTCCGTCAGTTTCGGCAATTTCTTGACCTATAATATAACAGAATAATTTTCCTTCACACACAAAACTTTTTATGCAGAATTATCTTTCATTGGAGAACCTCTCCAAAAGACTCACTGGCAGCTGTTCAGTGATGAAGCTTCTTGGTTTCTTGAATTGTTGTGCTTCTTATGCACGTGTTAGTTTGCTCGTGAAACGTGCAAACTTCATTTAATCGTCTCCGACTGAGTCCTGAAGACAGATGAGGTAGCTGACCGTTTCTTTAACTGAATAAAACTGGTTAAATTCTATCAATAACGCATACATTTGAATCAGACTTACATTTTTCACCAGACGATATGATTAAGCCTTTATATTATGGCTTTATATTCGACTGCCACATCAAGTCATTTGTTTTTTATGCAATGTTACCCCACCTACATCCTCTCGTAACTCTGGAATTATTACTAAACCTTGCCTCCTGCAACGCTCATCACAGTCTAAAATACACTCCTGGAAATGGAAAGAAGAACACATTGACACCGGTGTGTCAGACCCACCATACTTGCTCCGGACACTGCGAGAGGGCTGTACAAGCAATGATCACACGCACGGCACAGCGGACACACCAGGAACCGCGGTATTGGCCGTCGAATGGCGCTAGCTGCGCAGCATTTGTGCACCGCCGCCGTCAGTGTCAGCCAGTTTGCCGTGGCATACGGAGCTCCATCGCAGTCTTTAACACTGGTAGCATGCCGCGACAGCGTGGACGTGAACCGTATGTGCAGTTGACGGACTTTGAGCGAGGGCGTATAGTGGGCATGCGGGAGGCCGGGTGGACGTACCGCCGAATTGCTCAACACGTGGGGCGTGAGGTCTCCACAGTACATCGATGTTGTCGCCAGTGGTCGGCGGAAGGTGCAGGTGCCCGTCGACCTGGGACCGGACCGCAGCGACGCACGGATGCACGCCAAGACCGTAGGATCCTACGCAGTGCCGTAGGGGACCGCACCGCCACTTCCCAGCAAATCAGGGACACTGTTGCTCCTGGGGTATCGGCGAGGACCATTCGCAACCGTCTCCATGAAGCTGGGCTACGGTCCCGCACACCGTTAGGCCGTCTTCCGCTCACGCCCCAACATCGTGCAGCCCGCCTCCAGTGGTGTCGCGACAGGCGTGAATGGAGGGACGAATGGAGACGTGTCGTCTTCAGCGATGAGAGTAGCTTCTGCCTTGGTGCCAATGATGGTCGTATGCGTGTTTGGCGCCGTGCAGGTGAGCGCCAAATCAGGACTGCATACGACCGAGGCACACAGGGCCAACACCCGGCATCATGGTGTGGGGAGCGATCTCCTACACTGGCCGTACACCACTGGTGATCGTCGAGGGGACACTGAATAGTGCACGGTACATCCAAACCGTCATCGAACCCATCGTTCTACCATTCCTAGACCGGCAAGGGAACTTGCTGTTCCAACAGGACAATGCACGTCCGCATGTATCCCGTGCCACCCAACGTGCTCTAGAAGGTGTAAGTCAACTACCCTGGCCAGCAAGATCTCCGGATCTGTCCCCCATTGAGCATGTTTGGGACTGGATGAAGCGTCGTCTCACGCGGTCTGCACGTCCAGCACGAACGCTGGTCCAACTGAGGCGCCAGGTGGAAATGGCATGGCAAGCCGTTCCACAGGACTACATCCAGCATCTCTACGATCGTCTCCATGGGAGAATAGCAGCCTGCATTGCTGCGAAAGGTGGATATACACTGTACTAGTGGCGACATTGTGCATGCTCTGTTGCCTGTGTCTATGTGCCTGTGGTTCTGTCAGTGTGATCATGTGATGTATCTGACCCCAGGAATGTGTCAATAAAGTTTCCCCTTCCTGGGACAATGAATTCACGGTGTTCTTATTTCAATTTCCAGGAGTGTATAAAAAAAGAAATGTCTGTCTTACGCGTAACGCACAGAAGTGATGTTCTCTTTTAGTAAGATGCCACTTGGATTCTTCACATATTGTTGCATATATATATATATATATATATATATATATATATATATATATATATATATATATATATATATGGCACGTCAACTATATACAGGGTGGTCTACTGATCGTGACCGGGCCAAATATCTCACGAAATAAACGTCAAACGAAAAAACTACAAAAAACGAAACTTGTCTAGCTTGAAAGGGGAAACCAGATGGCGCTATGGTTGGCCCGCTAGATGGCGCTGCCACAGGTCAAACGAATATCAACTGCGTTTTTTTAAAATAGGAACACCCATTTTTTATTACATATTCGTGTAGTACGTAAGCCGGCCGGAGTGGCTGAGTGGTTCTAGGCGCTACAGTCTGGAACCGCGCGACCGCTACGGTCGCAGGTTCGAATCCTGCCTCGGTCATGGATGTGTGTGATGGCCTTAGGTTGGTTAGGTTTAAGTAGTTCTAAGTTCTAGGGGACTGATGACCTCAGCTGTTAAGTCCCATAGTGCTCAGAGCCATTTTGAACCACTTTTTTCGCTTTATAATACACGGCACTGTAATAGTCACAAACATATGGCTCACAATTTTAGACGAACAGTTGGTAGCGAGAAGGTTTAAAATACAGAACGCAGGTACGTTCGAACATTTTATTTCGGTTGTTCCAATATGATATATGTTCCTTTGTGAACTTATCATTTCTGAGAATGCATGCTGTTACAGCGTGATTACCTGTAAATACCAAAGTAATGCAATAAATGCTCAAAATGATGTCCGTCAACCTCATTGCATTTGGCAATACGTGGAACGACATTCCTCTCAACAGCGAGTAGCTGGCCTTCCGTAATGTTCGCACATGCATTGACAATGCGCTGACGCATGCTGTCAGGCGTTGTCGGTGGATCACGATAGCAAATATCTTTCAACTTTCCCCAAAGAAAGAAATCCGGGGACGTCAGATCCGGTGAACGTGAGGGCCATGGTATGGTGCTTCGACGACTAATCCACCTGTCATAAAACATGCTATTCAATACTGCTTCAACCGCACGCGACCTATGTGCCGGACATCCATCATGTTGCAAGTACATCACTATTCTGTAATCCAGTGAAACATCTTGTAGTAAAATCGGTAGAACATTACGTAGGAAATCAGCATACATTACACCATTTAGATTGCCATAATGCCGCACCTTACAATAACCCGCCAAAGTCGCTGATGTTCCACTTGTCGCAACCATCGTGGATTTTCCGTTGCCCAATAGTGAATATTGTGCCGGTTTACATTACCGCTGTTGGTGAATGACGCTTCGTCGCTAAATAGAGCGCGTGCAAAAAAATTTGTCATCGTCCCGTAATTTTTGGTGCATAGAAATATGATACTGGTGGAATCTATGTTGATGTAGCATTCTCAACACCGATGTTTTTGAAATTCCCGATTCTCGCGCAATTTGTCTGCTACTGATGTGCGGATTAGCCACGAAAGCAGCTAAAACACCTACTTGGGCATCATCATTTGTTGCAGGTCATGGTTGACGTTTTACATATGTTTCCTTAAATAACGTAACTATCCGGCGAACGGTCCGGACACTTGGGTGTCGTCGTCCAGGATACCGATCAGCATACATAGCACACGCCCGTTGGGCATTTTGATCACAACAGCCATACATCCACACGATATCGACCTTTTCCGCAATTGGTAAACGGTCCATTTTAACATGTATCACGAAGCGAATACCGTCCGCACTGGCGGAATGTTACGTGATACCACGTTCTTATACGTTTGTGACTATTACAGCGCCATCTATCACAAAGCGAAAAAAGTGGTCCAACTATAACATTCATATTTCTTTACGTACTAGACGAATATGTAATAAAAATGTGGGTTCCTATTAAAGAAAAAACGCAGTTGGTATCCGTTTGACCTACGGCAGCGCCATCTAGCGGTCCAACCATAGCGCCATCTGGTTTCCCACTTCAAGCTAGACGAGTTTCGTTCTTACAAGGGAACCTCCCCATTGCACCCCTCTCAGATTTAGTTATAAGTTGGCACAGTGGATAGACCTTGAAAAACTGAACACAGATCAATCGAGAAAACAGGAAGAAGTCGTGTGGAACTATGAAAAAATAAACAAAATATACAAACTGAGTAGTCCATGCACAAGATCGGCAACATCAAGGACCAGATGAGCTCAGGAGCGCCGTGGTCCCGTGGTTAGTGTGAATAACTGCGGAACGAGAGGTCCTTGGTTCTAGTCTTCTCTCGAATGAGAATTTTAATTTTTTATTTTCAGTTCTACGTGACAAACTCTTATGTTTTCAACACTTCCTTGGGAGTGATTATTACATCCACAAGATAACCTAAATCGGGCAAGGTAGAAGAATGTTAGGTGGGTCGACAACATATTCCTGTCATGTGACGCACATGCCTTCACCAGCGTCGTATGGAATATATCAGACGTGTTTTCCTGTGGAGGAATCGGTTGACCTATGACTTTGCGATCAAATGTTTTCGGTTCCCATTGATGAGGCACGTCCTTTGGTCTAGTAATCGCACGGTTTTGCGGTGCGGTCGCAAAACACAGACACTAAACTTATTACAGTGAACAGAGACGTCAATGATCGAACGGACAGATCATGACTTTGCGAAAATAAAGAAAGTAAATTTTTCACTCGAGGAAAGACTTGAACCAATGACCTTACGTTCCGCAGTTGCTCAGACTAACCACGGGACTACGGCGCTCTTGAGCTCACACAATCCTTGATGTTGCATATTTTGTGCATGGACTACTCAGTTTGTATATTTTGCTTATTATTTCATAGTTCCACACAACTTCTCGATCGATCTGTGTTCAGTTTTTCAACGCCGATCCACTGTGCCAGCTTATAACTAAATCTGAGAGGGGTGCGATGGGGAGGTTCCCTTGTTAGTAGTTTTCTCGTTTGATGCTTAATTCGGTAGTATTTGGCCCGGTCACCATGTGGTGTATATATGGGAAGAAGCTAATTTAATACATTACCGAGCATGGATGCAATGTGGAATATTCCACAATGTTGTTGTGGTAAGCTACTGATGAAAATAGTTTTCCATTGCCTTACTCGACCAGAGAGGTTTTTTTTATTAGTAATTTAATTTAATGTATATTTCATTCTTTGAGACTACAATGAAATATAAATAAATGAAATAAACCTAACTACATATATCTGCGTAATTTCTATCTACAGAGCCGCAAATAAAATCCTCGTCCTAAAGTAATGGAAAAAAACCATGAATGAAATTTTTTGTGTCTTACTATTTCGTATGCATCGCGTTGTTGCTTGGTGATTGTACACGAGACATTGAGTGTACACTAAAAAGGACCGTTTGACTGGTGAGGGAGTGTAGCTGAAATGTACGGAAACCTTTCTCGTAGAAACTGGAAGAAAGGCGTCTCGCATCTCAAACGAACTCGCTTAAAGAACTCCAAGAACTGGCTTTCAGCCCACAAACTATGAATATTCTCCAACCCCGCTACGTATCAGTTCGGTAGAGAAGGTGCAGATAATAACTTCTCTGACAGAGACCTACAAGAAGTTATTGTGCTCACTCTCCTTTAATGAATGGAGCAGGAATAAACCTTTGTGTATGATACAATGAAAAACACGCTCTGTCAAAAACTTGACTGTGATTCGCTGATCATATATGTCGATGTAGGTGCAGCTGCCGGCATATTACAGCACCAGGACAGCAGCTTAGCTGACTTCCCATCCGATAGCGAGATCACAGTCGACAGAGCACGTGCCCTCGCTCCATCAAATGCAACGGAGTAGCTTAGCGTGTAATATCGAACACTGGTGAACGTCACTACCCTTAGGGTCGTATACTACCGATGAACATATCACTTTATGAGTTACACTAGATCAAAATTTACTCATGAGTTACGAAGAAAGGCTTCCTGTAAGTACACAGGATTGTTTGAATTATATTACGTGTTTCGAGAGCACGCTCCCATTACCATGCGCACTTACATTTACATTATATTTACATAATGGCTGACACATCAAGCTCTTTATGTCTTTGTAGATATGTCCAGCTTTGGGCCACTTACAGTAACGTTTGATTCCTGTAGTTCGTAAGTCACGTTTTAACTGCTGTGCTTCTTCATCTCTTCGGTTGATTGTGTGTCATACATTTGTGACATGGGATATATGTTTCAAACACTCAAGTGCCACATTTCTGAACAGATGTTAAGGGCCTGGACATAGTGCGCTCGAGTAAAAGCACCACTGTCTAGGGCCAGCAGTGTCATTTTTTATATTTTTTTGAAAATGATATTCTGCAGGCTAAAGCAGCATATGATTGCAGAGAGCTTAACAACTCGATTTAATAGCTGTTCTGTAAATATAATTTCATTAAAAACGTACGTAGTGATGAGTTGTAGTGCCACTGACATGAAAATATCCGGTGTAAAATATGGTGTTTGTTTAGTAAAACTTACCTTCTGAGGCCCTGTTAAGGCTGTTTAGCTAGTAAATTTTGATGTATCTTGTACAGAAAGAGACAACGTTTCTCATCGCTCTTTGTTACATGCGTTCTGAAACACAAAAACTGACCGCATGACCACAAAGATATTCAGGATCGAATATTGAATACTCCCGGCAGTTCTTTAGACGAAGGGCAGGATTTGACATGTAGACACTGTTCGTGGAGGTCAAGAGATTTCATTTGTTGCCTTAGAATATGCAGAAACGGAATGTTTCTGTTTCCCAAATGTCGAGCATGGTACATCATTCATGCGTTAGTCATTGACAGCATGGCGTATTGGCTTATCCAGTGGAACGTAATACATGAATGCCGAACCGGGAGTAGATCCCAGAGCTTTGCTGTTGCGTGTTCTTAGCATTTCAGCTATCCAGGCATTACTTACGACCCGCCCTCACACCAGTTCTGCTTTTCTCATACATCCAAAGCTTCAGATAAACTCTTGTGCATACCTTTAACTACTGGCAGAAAGGATATCATGGAGAATTGGCTCAGTCTCAGCCTATGGATTGTTTCTAGTCTGTCATATACTATGTCATTCACTGATATAAGAGCACATCATCTTTCGCAGCGTCTACAACCAGGAAAACAATAACCTACTTTCTACCCAAAATGATGAACGATGTTTCTGAGGGACATATTTGAAACCTGTAAAGAATATGTTAGGCTGCTTTTCAGAAGAAGAGATAAAGTGAAAAATTTTACGAAATTTTATATTTCACTTGTTTATAGGAATATATTGCGAAATGTTTTACGGTGTGCGAGTCGTGAAACGCAGTTACTGTCGTATGCTTTCGAAAGATTTTATTTCTGTCAAAATCGTCAATGGATATGTAAGGACCAACTGACAATCGCTACCTTGGCAGTCCAAGGGAAAAAAAAAATTTAAAAATAGATTTTTCTTCGTTGTGTTCTTCCCCTTTCCTCTCCTGTCCCCCACCTCACTTTCTTCTCTCTCTCTCTCTCTCTCTCTCTCTCTCTCTCTCTCTCTGTACCGTTAACGGAATTTAATATATGTCAGGAAGGAAAGGTATTCGGAAGGACTTGGCTCTGGCCACTGTTAAGGGACCATTTGCCTAAACTGAAAATAGGAAACCACAGAACACCAATTTCAAAGTTGCCTGCGGATAGACTCAAACCACCTCGCCTTCAGAATGCAGGGATTGCAAGCTCAACGACTCAATCGCGGAACTACCCCAAGTCAATGAAGAATTTGGAAAAACTAGTTGTTGTACATTTTCTTTTTAAACAAGATAAAATGAATCAAAACAAAAGATTGATTTCTGACACTGCATATTTTCCCTTTAATTGTGCCTGTTTACTCATTTGATAGCCTATGAATGCAAGCATTTTTGAAGTTCATATATTTAACTTACCATACCGCAAGCAGACGAATCAGAATCGGTTTCCCTCTTCTTTCATGTTACAAACTTATCCGTAATTAGAAACTATCACAACACTACACAGCGCCGGCCGAAGTGGCCGTGCGGTTAAAGGCGCTGCAGTCTGGAACCGCAAGACCGCTACGGTCGCAGGTTCGAATCCTGCCTCGGGCATGGATGTTTGTGATGTCCTTAGGTTAGTTAGGTTTAACTAGTTCTAAGTTCTAGGGGACTAATGACCTCAGCAGTTGAGTCCCATAGTGCTCAGAGCCAACACTACACAGCACAAAACAACAAACAGTAGCACTTACATTAAATTCCACTGCGAATAAGGACTGAACTGATTCACAATACGACAACTGAGCTCAAGCAAGGGCAAGATGTGATCTTGGCTGGAATAGGGATGGGCGATAGCCGATAATGATATGGATGTAAAGAAAGTTTAAATGTATCGCTGGCCTTGCTATCGATAGTGTGTATTCTTTTTTTTTTTCTTTTCGTTGTATGATCAATCAAAATATCTTTCAGTTTCACTACACGGCAGCTAGGTTGTGTGTTATTTCATTTAGGTGATAAGGGGTTCGGATCCCCTGGACTTCCCCTTTGGCTATATCCTTACCTCAAAGAACGTAACCTACGAAAATCTCGTTCGAGCAGTCTACGCTCAAATGGTTCAAATGGCTCTGAACAGTATGGAACTTAACATCTGAGGTCATTAGTCCCCTAGAACTTAGAACTACTTAAACCTAACTAACCTAAGGACATCACCAACATCCATGCCCGAGGCAGGATTCGAACCTGCGACCGTATCAGTCGCGCGGTTCTAGACTGAAGGGCCTAGAATCGCTCGGCTACAGCGGCCGGCGCAGTCTAGGTCCATAGGAGACCGGAATGATGAGAGGAAATAGAGAAGCGCATTTCGTCAGAGGTTCGCTCAATAAGCGCAGAAACATCAATCAAATGCTCAATCAGCTCCAGTGGCAAACGCTACAAGTGATTCATTGTGCACCAAGGTTTGTTTTGCTGTTAAAATTCCAAGAGCATAGATTCTTACACGAGTCGACCCATATATTGCATCCTCCTATACGTACTCCGCGAGAAGGACATGGAGAGTATAATGATGTAAACTGGAGCTCACAAGCAGGATTGTCACCAATCGTTCGCACCATTCGCAACTACTACAAGAAGAGGGTAGGGGGAGGACAATTATACACGGAGTATCCTCCACTAAGAGCCATAATGGGTCTTTTGGGGTATACATGCAGATGTGGAACTGACTGTACTCCACAATCGCACGTCCCGTGTAGATATCACGAGAATAAGATCGGGGAGGTTACGGAGCGCACAGACGCATATGGATAATAATTTTTCCGTCGCTCGATACGCGAATGGAACACGTGAGAAAAATATATTGGTAGGAAGTCCCCACAACAACGTACTGTGCAGTGGCTTGTGAGGAGTACATGTAGGTGTATAATAATTTATCGAGAATGGACACCAATTCAAGTCAAAATATCTTACCGGCAAAATATTGGTTTCTTTATCAAATGAGCATTCCTCGAGAACTAACTAGATAGACAGGGCTGTGGGTGTCTCGTCGTCTGCGTAAATAAAACGCCAGGAAGTTCCAAGCGCTCGCTCTCAACATTCAGCAAACATCAGTGGAAGAAATAAAATAAGACCGCATCGTAGCAGTAGTCTCGGCGGTAGTGCCGCATCCGGCGCATGCGCCCCTCGCGGGAACTGCCCGGTAGCAGCAGGCGGCCTCGTTAGCTCGGAATAAATTGCGGGCTCGGGTTGCTCTCCTCTCAACTGGCCGCTTAATTTCTTCGCACCTGTCGCCGTCCCACCTAATCTCCATACTCTCCGCACCTCACAACAAAGAGCCACTCGGCCGCTCGGCGTATCCTCTCACACGGGGCGTGAATGCCGCCGTGGACGCGGAACTGGTCGGGTTTTGTGACGTCAGAACGCACAACTCCACTTCGAGGAGCATTCCCAGGCACGAAAGGCAAATAAGACGCATCAGATTTTTGCTTTGTGAAGAGAAACGCGGCTAATGAGATGGTAGATCGCTATCTACTTGACACGCAGAACTTAGGACACGCCATACTGGATTACAGCGTTTGCAGTTGAAGTTGGTATTAGGTGTTTTTTGTACCGTAACTTACTTTCTATGAATGTATGCTGTTTCGAAGCACTGACAAATCGAGGTTTTCTCGTGTTCGTTACCATTCGTTAGGGTACTGGGCGTCAACGGTGAAAATGCAACCCTTATAGGATCATTTTCTTGTCCGTTTATCTGTCTGTTTCTCCGACTGCTTAGCCCCCTTTTCTCAGGTACAGGTAGAGGTATAAATTTGAAATTTGTGTCACATACTAAGGTCTACGGTCCTTGGTGATTTGAAACATCTAAGCTTCTATGTCAACGCAATCAAAAGATACTGTCATTTATCTCAAATATTTTGACACTCGCAAAACCCATGTACAAGTACGTGGTGAGTTGTGTGCTTGGGAAACGAGAGGTTGTGGAGTGAAATCTCTGTCGAAGCACGGATTTTTTAGTCTTCGCGTTAACCTAGCCTTTACTCCTCAACGATGAAGGGTGCCGTCAGAAACAACAAGTGTTTCGGTTGGGGTAGGTTAGGGACACGCAACTTGGCGAAGTGGTGTCCAGTAAAAAGGTTTATGACAGGCCATTATCTATGTACAGATTTAAGTTTTTATGGAACCTTCAGAGTGCGAGCCCTACTCGCACTTGTCCACTTTTTTTTCTAGTAACATCATGAAAAATGACAAATCTGTAGTTAGAGGTTGTTCGTATTATAATTTGCGGCCACGCGGAGTGGCCGGGCGGTTTGAGGCGCCATGTCATGGAATGCTCAGCCGCTCCCGCCGGAGGTTCGACTCCTTCCTTGGACATGGGTGTGTGTGTTGTTCTTAGCATAAGTTGGTTTAAATTTTGGAGACTGATGAGCTCAGCAGTTTGGTCCCTTAGGAATTCACACACGTTTGAACATTTTTTTATAATTTGCATGAAATATGTCGCTTCAAGGCACCGATGCATTTAAGATTTATCAAACAGGCGACGTTTTTTGAACTATTTGTAAAAAAAATAAATGTTATGTAATGACGTATCTGCGGGCAAAGGCTTAAGATCCACGATAAAACACACTGATTGAGCTAACGTGTGTCAATTTTAGTGTAGCGTAGAGAAACGCTGTTTGTGAAGAGAAACGTTGCAAGTTTGTATCCTAATTTATGAAATTACATTTTTAATTCACAGTGATGATCTCTTTAATTTAAAAAGTGTGCTCTGGCGGATTCGATGTTATGTGCGAGGGCGTGCTGAAAAGT
The DNA here is from genome assembly GCF_023864275.1 of Schistocerca cancellata. Classification (NCBI taxonomy): domain Eukaryota; kingdom Metazoa; phylum Arthropoda; class Insecta; order Orthoptera; family Acrididae; genus Schistocerca; species Schistocerca cancellata. The sequence goes on from NC_064630.1 coordinate 206,591,617, forward strand.
AAAACCTTCAAATTTTTTTATGTGAAAATTTTAAATAAAACAAACGTTTTTAACATTCTATATCTCTATTATTTATGTCGATATTTTTATTTCTCAACATAGTCACCATGGCGACGAACACATTTCTACCAACGAGAGACGAGTTTCTTGATACCGTCACTGTAGAAACTTGGACTTTACTGTCGGAGCCACAACTTCATCTCTGCTTGCACCGCTTCATCACTATCAAAATAAAGTCCTCGAAGGCGTTCTTTAAGTTTCGGAAGCAGATGAAAATCGGATAGGGCCAAGTGGCGACGTATGGAGTATGATCGATGGCAGTGAACCCAAGGTGTCGATTTGTTGCAAATGTTCGTGTGTGGTCTCGTATTGTAATGTTGAAGGAGAGGGTGCGTCATGTGTTGGCGAACTCTTACAATTCGAAACTCGATTATAGGATGCTATTTCTCATGCACTGCCACAGTTAAGTTACACATCACCATGTTACACGCTACAATTCAAAGCCCTCTAGCGGTAGAAAAATTTGAAAATTTGTGGTAAAGTCTTATGAGAACGAACTGCGGAGGTCATCGGTCCCTAAGCCTACACACTACGTAACCTAACTTAAACTAACTTACGCTATGGACAACACACACACCCATGCCCGAGGGAGGACTCGAACCTTCGACGTCTAGCGGCAGAGTGTGCAAATATGTAGTCAAGGAGAATACAGATGTAGACTGTTAACAACGTTTGTTTTATTTAAAAAACTGTTAAGAGTTTCCAGTGAAAATGCGAGGCAATACTTTCCAGAACGCCCTCTTATGTACAGGGTGTGGCACGTATAAGTGTAAATATTTTTATTGGTGACTAAGAATAGCGTATTGGACAACATGACATCAGTATTTCCTTATTAATTATAGCTATTGCGAGTAGTGTGTTTTTATGTTGGTTAATGGCTCTGAGCACTATGGTCATCAGTCCCCTAGAACTTAGAACTACTTAAACCTAACTAACCTAAGGACATCACACAACACCCAGCCATCACGAGGCAGAGAAAATTCCTGACCCCGCCGGGAATCGAACCCGGGAACCCGGGCGTGGGAAGCGAGAACGCTACCGCACGACCACGAGATGCGGGCTATGTTGGTTAATACCTCCAAGTAAGTGTGGCAAAGGAAAGCCATTAATTTCCCTGGGCAGCAGGACAAATGTGGAAGTATGGATGCGCAGACCTAAAACGATTAGTCCATACTGACTGTTGTAGTCCACATAGTGGTGCAGTTAGGAGCGTGCAGAAAACATCAGGCAGTAGATTACGTGACGTTTTTGTGGGAAGACTGTCAGATGCAGAGAGAAAGAGAGAGAGGGAGAGAGAGAGAGAGAGAGAGAGAGATCTCACACACTGAAGCAGGTACATATTAAGGTACCAATTATCACAATGTCGGCACTTACACACCTAACACCCTGTATAAGAGAGCGTTCGGTTCAGGAGTGAGTTTGACCAATTTTGTGAATGTCCCAGGGAACACGGACCGTGAATTGTAAGATTACTGTCTACGTCACTGGCTGATACCCCTGAAACTCAGCACGGTGTATACTAAAGATAGAACAATGCAGCTAGCTTATAAACATGGGCGCAAGTATGAGTTTTAAAGGACCCAGGGAAAGAAGAGCAGTGTTTGCACAATGTTAATAGTATAGCATGCAACGTTCCTTTACCAGCAATTCGCTGTCCAGTCCACCAACGTGTCCAGATTTCCTCCGCTGTCTTCGATGATCGTTAACTGAGCTAAAGTGGCTGTTTTACGCGGGTCCATTTTCATCAACAAACAGCTTGATTTGCACTCGAGACGTAACTGACAGTTGCCATTGGAAAGCGCAGGGTCGCACATCATCTTGAGAAGATCGTTTCTGAGTGTGCCTCAGCCACAATGGAAACCGCGTTTGGCTTGGTTCACTTTTTGAAAGGTGACCATGTGAGGAGGGCTAAAGCGGAGGGTCTCTCCCACTCTTTAAAAGTTCATGGGATTCTCATTGTACAGAAAGCAGCAGCAGCTCTTCCTGAAATTCCAAGAGTCAACGCCTCTTTAAACCTTCTTACTGTACAGGTCACGTTTGCATCGACCATAGCTACATATGTGAGTAGTGCTGTTACAGACTTGAGCTACTGCATTTTGTTTCGAAGAATACATTTAAAGAAACAGCTTCACAAATGGGGCAAGTCAGTAACGCGCTGGCCAACCTCCAGCGCTAATGCAAGAAGTTATTCGGTTTGGCATCGATTGATAAGAATTGTTGGCCGTCCTCCTGAGGGATCTGGTGCCATATTTTGTCCAATTAGAGCATCAGATCGTCAAAGTCCGACGTGGTTGGAGGTTATTGCCTATAATGTTCCCAGTTTCGGAGAGATCAGGCGACCTTGCTGGCCACGGGACGGTTTGGCAAGCTCGAAGACAAGCAGTAGAAACTCTCGCCTTTTACAGTGGGCATGTAAGCTCAGGATGTTTTGCCATCAATGGTAACAAAACGGGGCGTAGAATATCGTGGACGTAGTGCTGGGAGTCACGGATGACAACCAAAGGACTGCTATGAAAAGAAATGGCATCACAGAGGATCACTCCAGGTTGTCAGGCCGTATGGCAGGCGAGAGTCAGCATCGCATCTCACCGCTCTTCAGGACGTCTTCAAATACGTCTTCGGCTTGCAGTCTGATTGGAGTTTGATTGACTTCAGTGATGAGTTCCGCTTCGAAACAAGCTGCGATGAGTTGTGAATAAGGCAGAAACTTACAAGTTGCAAAAAATCTGCTAAAGAAACTGCTTGCACTCCGTTTGTCCGTCCTCTTCTGTAGTACGAGGTGCATTCAAGTTCTAAGCCCTCCGATTTTTTTTTCTCCGGACTGGAAAGAGATAGAAACATGCGCATTGTTTTAAAATGAGGCCGCGTTCATTGTCAATACGTCCTAGAGATGGCAGCACCGTACGGCAGATGGAATTTTACCGCCAGCGGCGAGAATGAGAACTGTTTTAAATACTTAAAATGGCGACGTTTTCCTTACTTGAACAGCGTGCAATCATTCGTTTTCCGAATTTGCGTGGTGTGAAACCAATTGAAATTCATCGACAGTTGAAGGAGACGTGGTGATGGAGTTATGGATGTGTCGAAAGTGCGTTCATGGGTGCGACAGTTTAATGAAGGCAGAACATCGTGTGACAACAAACAGAAACAACCTTGGGCTCGCACAAGCCGGTCCGACGACATGATCGAGAAAGTGGAGAGAATTGTTTTGGGGGATCGCCGAATGACTGTTGAACACATCGCCTCCAGAGTTGGCATTTCTGTGGGTTCTGTGCACACAATCCTGCATGACGACCTGAAAATGCGAAAAGTGTCATCCAGGTGGGTGCCACGAATGCTGACGGACGACCACATGGCTGCCCGTGTGACATGTTGCGAAGCAATGTTGACGCGCAACGACAGCATGGATGTGACTTTCTTTTCGTCGGTTGTGACAATGGATGAGACGTGGATGCCATTTTTCAATCCAGAAACAAAGCGCCAGTCAGCTCAATGGAAGCACACAGATTCACCTCCACCAAAAAAATTTCGGGTAACCGCCAGTGCTGAAAAAATGATGGTGTCCATGTTCTGGGACATCAAGGGTGTAATCCTTACCCATTTCGTTCCAAACGGCACTACGGTAACAGGTGCATCCTACGAAAATGTTTTGAAGAACAAATTCCTTCCTGCACTGCAACAAAAACGTCCGGGAAGGGCTGCGCGTGTGCTGTTTCACCAAGACAACGCACCCGCACATCGAGCTAACGTTACGCAACAGTTTCTTCGTGACAACAACTTTGAAGTGATTCCTCATGCTCCCTACTCACCTGACCTGGCTCCTAGTGACTTTTGGCTTTTTCCAACAATGAAAGACACTCTCCGTGGCCGCACATCCACCAGCCGTGCTGCTATTGCCTCAGCGATTTTCCAGTGGTCAAAACAGACTCCTAAAGAAGCCTTCGCCGCTGCCATGGAATCATGGCGTCAGCGTTGTGAAAAATGTGTACGTCTGCAGGGCGATTACGTCGAGAAGTAACGCCAGTTTCATCGATTTCGGGTGAGTAGTTAATTAGAAAAAAAAATAAAAAATCGGTGGCCTTAGAACTTGAATGCACCTCGTATTACTGCCGGGCATGGGATCCATTACAGATAGGATTGGCGGAGGACATCGCAAAAATTCGAAGAAGAGCATCTCGTTTTGTATCATCGCGAAATAAAGAGACAGTGTCACAGATATGTTGGCGTGGTAATCATGAACGCAAAAGAGTTTTTCGTTGAGGCGAGGTCCACTCAATAAATTTCAGTGAGAAACTTTCTCCTCCGGAAGCGAAATACAACGATAAAAGGACGACGTACCACGAAGGAATTATTCGAATGGGACGGAAATCGGTACAAGGGATGTACATGAACAGAAAAACAGATGATTTCAGTTTCAGAACATTTGGATGATTAATTCAAGGGAAAGAACTTTACAGACTGAGCAACTCAATAACGCGTCTGTCCATCTGCGGCCTGCACGCAGCTGTTCGGTTTAGCATTAACTGATAGACTTGTTGGATGTTCTCCTGAGGGATGTAGTGCCAAATTCTGTCGCACAGGCGCTTTAGATCTTCAAATCACGTCATGGTTTGAAGACCGCGTGCATAATGCTCCAACGTTCTCAACTGGAGAGCCACCCGGGAACCTTGCTGGCCAAGGTAGGGTTTGGCAAGCAAGAATGATGATGATGATGATGATGTTTGGTTTGTGGGGCGCTCAACTACGCGATTATCAGCGCCCGTACAAATTCCCAGCCGTTGCTCAGTGCAAACTCGGCACTTTTATGTCTGATGATGAAATCATGAGGACAACACAAACACCCAGTCATCTCGAGGCAGGTGAAAATCCCCCGCCGGGAATCGAGCCCGGGCGCGCTATGGAAGCGAGAACGCGACCGCGAGACCACGAACTGCGGACAGGCAAGCAATAAGACAAGCAGTAGAAACACTCGCAGTGTGCGGACGGTAACTGTCTTGCTGAGATGTAAGCCGATGATGGCTTTCCCCTGAAGGACAACAAAATTGGGCGCACAATATCTTCGACGTACCTCTGTACTGTAAGGGTGCCGCCGATGACATACAAAGAGGCCTTGCTATGAAAAGAAGTGGCAACGCATACTACCACTCATGGTTGTTGGGCCGCGTGGCAGGGGACAGTCAGCTGGTACCCCATCACCATCCGGGGCATCTCCACGCACGAGTCGCTGGTCAGCGTGTCTGTATTTGAAGTGGTGCTCACCACTCAATAAATTTTAGTCAGCAACTTTCTCCTCCGAAAGCGAAAATACAAAGATAAAAATACGCCGCACCACGAAGGAATTATTCGAACGGGACGGAAATCGGTACAACTGATGTACACGACAGAAAAACAAATGATTTCAGTTTAAGAGAAATTGGATGATTAATGCTAGAGAAAGAGGTTTACAGATTGAGCAACTCAATAACGCATTTGTCCACCTGCGGCCTGCACGTCTATGAGATTCCTGGCGTAAGACGTGTCTGGAGACGCCCCGGACAGAGGTGGGATACCAACGTGACTGCCGCCTCGCCATCAATATCCCAACTTTTCTGAAATTGTACTCATTTATTTGTCTGTACATGTACGTTACGTCTACCGATTTCCGCCCCATTCGGATAAATCATTCTTGGTGAGACTTTTTTTTCCTTTTTTTGTTTTAGAGTGTATTTTGTTGGCTGCAATCTACACTCCTGGAAATTGAAATAAGAAACACCGTGAATTCATTGTCCCAGGAAGGGGAAACTTTATTGACACATTCCTGGGGTCAGATACATCACATGATCACACTGACAGAACCACAGGCACATAGACACAGGCAACAGAGGATGCACAATGTCGGCACTAGTACAGTGTATATTCACCTTTCGCAGCAATGCAGGCTGCTATTCTCCCATGGAGACGATCGTAGAGATGCTGGATGTAGTCCTGTGGAACGGCTTGCCATGCCATTTCCACCTGGCACCTCAGTTGGACCAGCGTTCGTGCTGGACGTGCTGACCGCGTGAGACGACGCTTCATCCAGTCCCAAACATGCTCAATGGGGGACAGATCCGGAGATCTTGCTGGCCAGGTTAGTTGACTTACACCTTCTAGAGCACGTTGGGTGGCACGGAATACATGCGGACGTGCATTGTCCTGTTGGAACAGCAAGTTCCCTTGCCGGTCTAGGAATGGTAGAACGATGGGTTCGATGACGGTTTGGATGTACCGTGCACTATTCAGTGTCCCCTCGACGATCACCAGTGGAGTACAGCCAGTGTAGGAGATCGCTCCCCACACCATGATGCCGGGTGTTGGCCCTGTGTGCCTCGGTCGTATGCAGTCCTGATTGTGGCGCTCACCTGCACGGCGCCAAACACGCATACGACCATCATTGGCACCAAGGCAGAAGCGACTCTCATCGCTGAAGACGACACGTCTCCATTCGTCCCTCCATTCACGCCTGTCGCGACACCACTGGAGGCGGGCTGCACGATGTTGGGGCGTGAGCGGAAGACGGCCTAACGGTGTGCGGGACCGTAGCCCAGCTTCATGGAGACGGTTGCGAATGGTCCTCGCCGATACTCCAGGAGCAACAGTGTCCCTAATTTGCTGGGAAGTGGCGGTGCGGTCCCCTACGGCACTGCGTAGGATCCTACGGTCTTGGCGTGCATCCGTGCGTCGCTGCGGTCCGGTCCCAGGTCGACGGGCGCGTGCACCTTCCGCCGACCACTGGCGACAACATCGATGTACTGTGGAGACCTCACGCCCCACGTGTTGAGCAATTCGGCGGTACGTCCACCCGGCCTCCCGCATGCCCACTATACGCCCTCGCTCAAAGTCCGTCAACTGCACATACGGTTCACGTCCACGCTGTCGCGGCATGCTACCAGTGTTAAAGACTGCGATGGAGCTCCGTATGCCACGGCAAACTGGCTGACACTGACGGCGGCGGTGCACAAATGCTGCGCAGCTAGCGCCATTCGACGGCCAACACCGCGGTTCCTGGTGTGTCTGCTGTGCCGTGCGTGTGATCATTGCTTGTACAGCCCTCTCGCAGTGTCCGGAGCAAGTATGGTGGGTCTGACACACCGGTGTCAATGTGTTCTTTTTTCCATTTCCAGGAGTGTATGTAGGGAGAAATGAACATTGCAACAAAATAAGAGAAATCAGAGCTTTCATGGAAAGATGTACAGGTTCATTCTCCTTACGTGTTATTCCAGAATGGATCCGTCGTGAAATAGTGTGGCAGTGGTAATCAGCATCCTCTACCAAACACTTAAGCTGAATTGCAGCGTAGTCACGTAGATGTAAGCGAGGCGTTGAACATCTTATCAGATCATGCTATGGTGTACGGATAGGGTTGCGCATGCGCGGCCACGGCGGCGGTAAACAAAAGAAGAGCCACTCCACGCCGCCCCGGGCTCCCCACTGCCGCGCCGGCGCGCTGACTGTCCAGTACTGCGAGGCGCACCTGCGCTCTGTGACGGCTGCGCAGCGCGTCCTCCGGCGGCGTAAAGCCGGCATCGGACACACTCAGGGCCCGCAGCCGCGGGTCGGAGCTGTTGGCGCTTGTGCGGTAGCTGTCAGCGGCGCGCACAGCGGCTTGTTAGGCGCTGTTATCTCGACACGGGAAGCCACTCGGCAGCTCTCGCTGTCTCTCTCCCTCTCTCTCCGTCTCTCTCGCGAGCGCGCTCTCACGCGGCGAAAATACGCGTCGATTAGCCAGGAAGCGCGGCCGCCCCTCTAGCCCATTCTCTGCCGCGCTGATACGGCGGCCGCAGTGTTCAACGCTTAAGAGGAATTATAATTGGCGCCAAGTGCCTGGCTGGCCAGCTAACGACTACCGCGAGGCTCGCATTCCGGAACTATCTGCGGAATCAATTTGGCTCTCGTAACCTCGCTCGGGTCTTCGCTGGGCGTTGCTACTTTAACAACGAAGTATTTCTTCACTTTACTGTACTTTAGTGTATCTGCTCGGTTTCAAACAGCCACCAATATGATGAGCCAGCAACGTCATCAAACAGAAAAACGAGTTTTTGCCATTGACATCATTCATGGAGAACAATAACAAAATAGGAAAATAGTTTTTCAGCATTCACCTTTTTTTGGATAGCAATGAGAAGAAAAAAAAAAACGAATTTTCGCCATTTTGTCGGACGAGAACTCTGACGCTGATTTTGTGTCTTGGGAGACTTGAGAACCCTTCCAACCCTGACACAAAATTTCATTGTCACTGATGTTCCTCCTGTTACTTCCTAAGATTACAGCTAGATATTTTCCCACGATGTATGTGGAGGTAGCACAACTGATAAAGCATTTGGGAGGAATCTTATACTCTGCCAGAATGATATAATATCCGTTCCCCACACCATAACACCTGGGCCACCAAGACGACCGTCGCCGACAATGTTTCTGGGAGCATTACTTGTTCCCATGTGAAGGTACTTCATGCACCCAAGAAAGTAGACAATATGACCGTTTTGGTGGTATAGGTGTTATGGTGTGGTTGGCATAATGCTGCACCGGCGCATTGACCTTCAAATCTGTGAACACGGTAGGCCTAAACTCACCAATCAACGTTATTGTGACACTGTACTCCTTCCCGATATGCGTCTTTTCGGGGGAGCTTTCGACCCTGACTTCGTTTTTATGGACGACGATGTGAGACCGCGTCGAGCTGCGCTCCTTTTATCTGCTGTTCTTAAGTTTGTCCAGAAAACTCTTTTTACATAATCCGTTCCTACATCCTCATTTCGGAATGGATCAGGTTTATGCCCAGTATGTAAAACCAGGAAAAAGCAGGGAGAGAGAGGAACAAAACCTGTATAGAAACTAAATAAATAACTTCGTACTAGCTGGTCCGGCTACTACTGCATTTAAAGGTCTCTTATCAAAGTGACTTTGAAGAAGTCAACGGCACGTCCACTAAAAGAGGAGCCTTTCCGAACGGATGAAATGGTGAAAGAGGCAACCCTGCGTTGTGAAGGCAATACACGTTTCATGAAGCTTCCACAGGTGATAACAACCATCAAACTTCATCCATTGCATATCGGTAGTTACGAAATAAAGTGATATTTACAATATTCTTAATGGTCAGGGAGGTAAAAATAGTCTTTCTGATTCAGGTACTAACAAAAATTAAAGTCAGACAAACTGGCAATGAAAATAATTTCAGCTATATTAAAAAGCTTATCAGATTATCATTTCTGAGTGAGCGGTTTTCTGTTCCTGAGCGTGAACACACTGTCAGAAAGGGGAAAGAAAACGAATAAATAAAATTTTTTACTATATACTTCAAATTAATCTCTGCAACTAATAAAAATATGTAGCTATTTTACAATAAGCGTTTCATTTTATTAATTTAAAACTTCAGTCGTCTGTTATCACAGTTATTTACAATACTGGTTTTTTTGTACAATACAAATTGTTCGTGTCCTAAGTTACTAATGACTGATTTTTTTTCTTTTGCTTACGTAAGTTTCTTTTCGTTTCTGCTTACACCTTGAAATGCCGTGCGCATTCCCATTTTTCAGATATTCCTCTCTTTAGCGCTTCGTCTTCTGACCCACTTTCTTTTCGCCTGGAATCAATGCATGTTTCGTAATGTAAAGTAAGGCTAAATATAGCATTACTATAGCAATATTGCTTCTTTACGTTCCTATGACCAAACACATGCTACATTATGTTGTTTTATTTAAAATCTTCTTGTGCACGTTGCAGATCTCCTTATTTCGCTGGTTGCTAAGAAAAACTGTATAAAAATCCCGACTGATGACCATAGCTGTTCAGTCCCATAGTGCTCAGAGCCATAAAAATTCCGCCTGATGCAAGACGCAGCTTTATAGTTTTGTTTTCACTCAGAAATGAACAAATCATCCAAAATTCCTGTGTAAGGACAACAGCAAAATAAATAAGCGTGTTGACACGACATTAGCAAAGGAAAAAACACAACATCGAAAAGCATGACAATCTGTAGACTGCACAGTAGATTTAAAACTACCAGCGTGTACAACTCATAGGTTCATGTGAGAATGAAAATAAACATAAAACTCACTTAAGATAGCACAAAAAGAGCTGGAATATGTCTGGGTGAAAACAAAACAATAAAACGTTCCTCACATAAAGCGGTAATCCTTTCCTGATTTGTTTATGTTGATAAGCCTTTATTTAGTTATGTGAATAGGCTGAAAGGGTAGTGTGGGGACTGTATTACATTGATATAAAGAACGTTATTAGATAAACACCGAATCTAAGAGATAAGTTCACAGTTTTAAACATAAAAATACACAGATATATTTTAATGAGAAATACGAAAATGAACATTTTTCTGCAATAGCGTTGTAATATTAAATCGCTTTTTACGTCAGTAAACGAGTAGCGCAGTAAATCAAAATGAGAACAGGACATAGTCAGGCATAACTGACAAATGCACACACAAATAAAAACTCTGGATGTAAGCACAGAATATGAAAATGAAGTAAGTGAAAAATCATTTTTGAATAACTTACGACACAAACCATTTTTAGGTCTACACCCAAGTCAGAACTGTAAATAATTAGCTGTACAGTAGTGAAGATTCTTTAACTCAATAATGCGAATGCAGATGGCAAGATAAGTAGGTTTCTTTTAGGAGTTGCATAAACTGGTTTGAATACCTTGAGTAATCATGGCAACTAGGGATATCGTGGCCAAACAAGTGTAGAAAATAAAGCTTTGCTTATACGAAAACCTAAAAGACTTTTATTTGTGTGTAAATCCAGAATTCAGAGGAACTTTCTCGATAGAGACTAAGAGTGTATTGTGCTTAAGCGTCACTGGAATTCGCACAGAAGACTGCCTTGTTTCGGAAATACCCTTGTTCGGAAATACCACAGATACTTAGAACGCCGGTGATTTTGCAGTAATGTCTGTAAGCGCATTAAGTAAATTATGCGCATAGTCCGCTGCAGCAGAAAATACTTGGAATAGCACGTAATATAGTGACGATCGCTTTCTTCAGCCACCGCAGTTCGAGAGGACGATAAAACTCAATTTGCTGCTAGCGCAGGTAATGGGTCGTATTTAATACAGCAAGCACTCAGGGACGCCTAACCCAGATTTATGAAACTATTCGACAAGGTGTGTTAAGTGTTTCCAGTCAACATTTAAGTCCAGCTGAGACCGTACGGCCGAGCGGGCAGACCTGCAGTCCTGGTTCATTATTTATCGGCGGACTGTCGTCTGCGCCACCGTACACTATCCAGTTACTTGCATAACAATGTAGTATTTTACAGTAATTTCTCAGCCGCCATAGTTAACCACGGGCTTACTGCCACGGTTATCCGGTCTATCTATAACCATTGAGCAGCTGCATTAGTTTGCAGCCATATTTCTCGGCTACTGTCTGAGCAGCAGAGAGGTGACCCACACGGTCAGCTTCCAATAGTGCTGAGGCGCATCGCCTCTGATGACGCAAGCGTATTATGCAAGGGCTCCGGCTCCACGATGGAAGTGACAGCCGAGGCAATAAGCACAGGCCTTTAATTGATTCTCAACAAATAGTCTTCTTAATAGCCACTGTAGAGATAACCAGCTTTTTACAGAATGAATTTCCACTCTGCGGTGGAGCGTACGCTGACCTGTTCTTATAGCGTAATGTGCAGCCGTTTTCTTGGGAGCCTAGAGTGTGAGACAGCACTAGCTGGGCACCAGTCAGCCTGCTTGTAGTTACTGGGCGGTTTCACACGTTTGTTATGGCAGCCGCTCGGCTTGTGCCTAGTTTCAGAGAATTCGGTACTGAACCAGTTAAAATACGATCACGCACAGAACAAAGTTAATTCAGTTCGCCGGCAGGTGGCTCAAGCAACTTCCCTTCCTCAGCCATTCGGCCGCAAAGCTAAATAAAATTAATTTGCGAAAAATACAGCGGACCTTGTACTGGACAGGATTAACGATAGGTAAAACAAGGGGAGTGTGCACTGATTTTGAAATTGCCTCGCAGGTCGAAACTATGTGCAGGACCGACATTCGTACATGGGATCTTGGCCTTTTGTGGGCGAATACGTTTCGAATCCCAGTCCGGCACACACATTTTCTTTCTTCTTTTTTTCTTTTTAAGCTGACATGAAGTTTCAAAATCAGCGCATATTCCGTTGCTGGCTGAAAATTAATTCTTGAAATAATCCCCTGGGCCAGTGGTTGTCAATCTGGTCTCTACCGCCCGCAGATGGGCGTTCAAGTTTTCACGATCGGCAATAGACGGTTGGGAGTTATCCACCTCTGTTGTACAAATTTATAAAGTACAGTAGCTGTCCTACTTAATGAATCATCACTACTGTGGAGCTGGTGGGCGGTTAGAGAATTTCTCTACTAACAGAGGTACAAAAGTGGGGGATAGGGAAAAACGACTGACTGCCTCTTCCCTAGGCAGTCAAGTCTCCACAAAATGCTCTCTTTCCGCAAGGCGCGCAGCAGAACTGTGTCAATTCGGAAGACAGCAGAAGAGGTACGGGCGGAAGTTGAGCTGTGAGAGCGAGTCGTGAGTCTAGCCTTAGTCGGTAGAGATCTTGCCCGAGGAAAGCAAACGTCCCAGTTTAGAATCCAGGGCGGGTGCAGAATTTTAATTTTCTAGAACGTTTTAATTAACTCCTCGATTCACTTTTTGCTCATTGCGACAGGTTGGTAGACATTCGCCCCTGGAAAACTTAACTGAATAGAGAACAAATCTTTCACTCTTGAGCAAAGAGCGCGCTGATTTGAAACCTACTGGAAGATTAAAAATGTTTCGTGTGCTTAGAACGCATTTTGATATCTGTCATTATGTTTCCAGAAGTCGTCACTACTATGCAGTTGAGGAGCTACAAACTTTTACTAGTTTAAAACAGTGCCTTTATTAGCAGTTAAATAAACGAAACTATTTCCGACACAGAAGCTTTTTCAAAGTATTTTCTGATATGTTATGACACCTCTCCTCCCTGTTTACTGCCTTTATCCTACATCTACATCTACATGACTACTTTGCAATTCACATTTAACTGCTTGGCAGAGGGTTCGTCGAACCACAATCATACTATCTCTCTACCATTCCACTCCCGAACAGCGCGCGGGAAAAACGAACACCTAAACCTTTCTGTTCGAGCTCTGATTTCTCTTATTTTATTTTGATGATCATTCCTACCTATGTAGGTTGGGCTCAACAAAATATTTTCGCATTCGGAAGAGAAAGTTGGTGACTGAAATTTCGTAAATAGATCTCGCCGCGACGGAAAACGTCTTTGCTGTAATGACTTCCATCCCAATTCGCGTATCATATCTGCCACACTCTCTCCCCTACTACGTGATAGTACAAAACAAGCTGCCCTTTTTTGCACCCTTTCGATGTCCTCCGTCAATCCCACCTGGTAAGGATCCCACACCGCGCAGCAATATTCTAACAGAGGACGAACGAGTGTAGTGTAAGCTGTCTCTTTAGTGGACTTGTTGCATCTTCTAAGTGTCCTGCCAATGAAACGCAACCTTTGGCTCGCCTTCACCACACTATTATCTATGTGGTCTTTCCAACTGAAGTTGTTCGTAATTTTAGCACCCAGGTACTTAGTTGAATTGACAGCCTTGAGAATTTTACTATTTATCGAGTAATCGAATTCCAACGGATTTCTTTTGGAACTCATGTGGATCACCTCACACTTTTCGTTATTTAGCGTCAACTGCCACCTGCCACACCATTCAGCAATCTTTTCTAAATCGCTTTGCAACTGATACTGGTCTTCGGATGACCTTACTAGACGGTAAATTACAGCATCATCTGCGAACAATCTAAGAGAACTGCTCAGATTTTCACCCAGGTCATTTATATAGATCAGGAACAGCAGAGGTCCCAGGACGCTTCCCTGGGGCGTCTATTACTACGAACTGCGACCTTCCTGACAGGAAATCTTGAATCCAGTCGCACAACTGAGACGATACCCCATAGGCCCGCAGCTTGATTAGAAGTCGCTTGTGAGGAACGGTGTCAAAAGCTTTCTGGAAATCTAGAAATACGGAATCAACTTGAGATCCCCTGTCGATAGCGGCCATTACTTCGTGCGAATAAAGAGCTAGCTGCGTTGCACAAGAACGATGTTTTCTGAAACCATGCTGATTACGTATCAATAGATCGTCCCCTTCGAGGTGATTCATAATGTTTGACTACAGTATATGCTCCAAAACCCTACTGCAAACCGACGTCAATGACACAGGTCTGTAGTTAGATGGATTACTCCTACTACCCTTCTTAAACACTGGGGCGACCTGCGCAATTTTCCAATCTGTAGGTACAGATCTATCGGTGAGCGAGCGGTTGTATATGATTGGTAAGTAGGGAGCTATTGTATCAGCGTAATCTGAAATGAACCTAATCGGTATACAATCTGGACCTGAAGACTTGCCCGTATCAAGCGATTTGAGTTGCTTCGCAACCCCTAAGGTATCTACTTCTAAGAAACTCATGCTAGCAGCTGTTCGTGTTTCAAATTCTGGAATATTCCATTCATCTTCCCTGGTGAAGGAATTTCGGAAAACTGCGTTCAATAACTCCGCTTTAACAGCACAGTCGTCGGTAACAGTACCATCGGCACTGCGCAGCGAAGGTATTGACTGCGTCTTGCCGCTTGTGTACTTTACATACGACCAGAATTTCTTCGGATTTTCTGCCAAATTTCGAGACAATGTTTCGTTGTGGAACCTATTAAAGGCATCTCGCATTGAAGTCCGTGCCAAATTTCGCGCGTCTGTAAATTTTAGCCAATCTTCGGGATTTCGCGTTCTTCTGAACTTCGCATGTTTTTTCCGTTGCCTCTGCAACAGAGTTCGGACCTGTTTTGTGTACCACGGGGGATCAGTTCCATCTCTTACCAATTTATGCGGTATGAATCTCTCAATTGCTGTTGCTACTGTATCTTTGAATTTGAGCCACATCTCGTCTACATTTGCATAGTCAGTTCAGAAGGAATGGAGATTGTCTCTTAGGAAGGCTTCTAGTGACACTTTATCCGCTTTTTTAAATAAAATTATTTTGCGTTTGTTTCTGGTGGATTTGGAAGAAACGGTATTGAGCCTAGCTACAACGACCTTGTGATCACTAATCCCTGTATCAGTCCTGATGCTCTCTATCAGCTCTGGATTGTTTGTGGCTAAGAGGTCAAGTGTGTTTTCGCAACCATTTACAATTCGCGTGGGTTCGTGGACTAACTGCTCGAAATAATTTTCGGAGAAAGCATTTAGGACAATCTCGGAAGATGTTTTCTGCCTACCACCGGTTTTGAACAAGTATTTTTGCCAACATATCGAGGGAAGGTTGAAGTCCCCACCAACTATAACCGTATGAGTGGGGTATTTATTTGTTACGAGACTCAAATTTTCTCTGAACTGTTCCGCAACTATATCATCGGAGTTTGGGGGTCGGTAGAAGGAGCCAATTATTAACTTAGTTCGGCTGTTAAGTATAACCTCCACCCATACCAATTCGCACGGAGTATCTACTTCGACTTCACTACAAGATAAACCACTACTGACAGACACAAACACTCCACCACCAATTCTGCCTACTCTATCTTTCCTGAACACCGTCTGAGACTTCGTAAAAATTTCTGCAGAACTTATTTCAGAACGGTGAGGTTCTTTTTTCTGCCAGCTGCCACTTCCTTAACAGGAGTATTAATTGGAAGTTCTTTCATATTAGCTGTTTAGTGCACACCTGCGAGCGCCTGTGACAAGGCCGACACTGGCAGGTCACATTTGTAGGCAGGAGTCATTTACGTCTAGCTGACCTACACAGCTACTTATTACTTACAGATTTTCGCATTGGGAAGGGTATGCCTCACATTCGATTTCATATCGTGAATGTTTTTAGTCTTATATTCGTGATTTAAAAGCTGCTATCTTTAGACGAGGGCATACTGAAAAGTAATACCTCCGATTTTTTTAATGTGAAAACTCTTACAGCGTTCTAAATATAAACCAGCTTTAACATTCTACATCTTTGTTGCTCGTGTCTGCAAATTTATTTTTCAACATAGTCACGCTGGCAACGAACACAAATTTTCCCAACAAGAGATCGATTTATTGATACCGTCAGTGTAGGATATTTTATTTTCTCGATGGAGCGACAACCTTACCTCTTGTCGCGCCGCTTCATCCCTATCGAAGCGATGTCCTCGAAGGTGTTCTTTAAGTTTTGGAAACGGATGAAAGTCAGATGGGGCCAAGTCGTGACTATATGCCGAATGATCCAGATTACAGTGAAACCAGTGCTCGGATTGTTGCAGATATCGTGCATCACTGATGTTCATACAACCATCACCGTAAACGGCTTTCATTCTTCTATGGATTTCAGTTGGAAGGACGTTTTCTGTGGTTAGAAGCTCACTTACAGTATGCTGTTTCTCAGGCACTGACATAGTTACGTGACACACTGCCACGTTACACGCTACAGTTCGGAGCCATCTAGGGGCAGAGGTTTTTAACTTGCATCAGCAAAGCGGGGAAGACGACGAGCAATATGCGTGACATACAATACCTCAACTAATATTGACAATAGAATAAAAAATTCCGAGGCATTACTTTTTAACTCATCGTCGTACAGCTACAAAGTTAAGCTGTATCGCCGGCCCCTGTGGCCAAGCGGTTCTAGGCGCTGCAGTCCGGAACCGCGCTGCTGCTACGGTCGCAGGCTCGAATCCTGCCTCCGGCATGGATGTGTGTGATGTTCTTAGGTTACTTAGGTTTAAGTAGTTCTAAGTCTAGGGGACTGATGACCTCAGATGTTAAGTCCCATACAGCTTATAGCCATTTGAACCATTTAAACTGTATCTTTCAGGTACAACAAAATCAAAATGGAGATATGTTTACTTTGAGAGCCCCTCTTACCATGTTTAATTGTACTTAACGAAGTTGAGAGAAATTATACTGGCTTTTACCAGGAGCGGTTTACGGAAATCACCGAAAACCTAAATTAGGACGATCGAACACGGATGTGAACCGTCGTCCTCCCGTCCGCCGTGATAAGGTTTTAGAATTGTGAGTAGGAAATCGTAAAAGATAAATTAACACTGGGTCACAATTAAACTGTTAACCCATTATTATGGAACGACATTATCTCCATAGTTAACCGAGACGAAACTGCACAAGTGATTTGTCGAAAGCATATATTATATTCTGCAGAAGTGTGGACAGTTACCGAAAAAAATGAAACATAGGCTCCGAGTAATGAGAAAGGATACTGCAAAACCAGTATAAAGGACAAGGTAATGAATAAAGACCCCAAGCTAGTAATGGAAATATATTCAACAGTAGTACAATGGACAGAAAGGGAACAGTCAGAATATAACGAGCGTATGAGAAGCATGAATGGTAACAGTAAACTTCAGGAACTGTGGGAATGGAGAGCTCCATAAGGAGGAACAGACGCAGACCTAGGAGTGATTGGAATGTAGGAATTGCAGATGCCACGCAGGAAGACAATCGACACAAGACACTTGTACAGATAAAGAAACGTGGAGATTTGGTTGCTGTAGACGGCAGTTGAGTGTGTAAAATAACCTCTCCATCACGTAAACAAATTCGGATTTTCTATTTTACCGAGAAAATTAGAGATGCAGGATTCGATACAGTCGGTTCCCGTTCTGAAGGAACTTTCATTCTATCACAGAATTTGTTACAGAATTTACGAATGCACAATTTCACAGTGTTTTGTATTTCTAAAAACATTCTTCCACTTCAAGCCACGTAAAGTGCTTATATTCCCGAAAGCTCTCAGCCAAGTATTCCTCGGCCACTGTTAAGTGGTAGAGTTCGCGCATAATAGCGTAGAATCAGCCATGAGCGTTTGCATTAATTTGTTAAAGAGGGGGCAAAATTCTACATTTTTAACGCAACTGATACGTTGAGACTGAAATGTGTCGTGTCCCAGGGACTAATTTTACCGGAGGCAGCAAAACTAATTGTAAGCTATCTCAAAAATGGATAATTATCTGTTAGCATTTTAAGGTAACTTATTTTGATACGTAAATGGTAAATATATTTCAATATCGTATGTAATCTTTTGATATTCAACAGTCTGAAAATGTATCATACGACTGTGTCTCCGGTAATCAGTGGCTTATGAAATATAGTAGAAATATGCACAAAAAGGTATTATATTTCTAACAATTTTAGCTTGACACTTGAATTAATAATCTGGAACATAAAAATTCAGATTGAGAAAATCCTGTTGCATATCCACTAAAATATCTAACAAAAAGTACAACAGTAACGTTCCACGGAGAGGGGAAACAGGGAATGTACTTTAAAGAAGACTTATATAATTATTGCATTACTTCCACGATTTCTATTTTTTATTGTTGATTGGCGTAACTAAAGTTGAATAACGTTTGTTTCCAGAACTACAGTTCCTGAGTTCGTTGGAAAAAGTGTTATCCAGGACCAGTTTTCGGCTGGACGATCGCCGGTGATCTCCCAAAACCAACCTCAAATTGGCGGATAGTGTCAGCTTCTAGTAATGAACCAAGGAAGTCCTCGTCTCTTCAGTTTGGCACGTTGTTGTGCAGTCAAGCTGACAGTACTGCAGAGTTCGTAACTCTATACTGCGATTACAGCTGTTTACCCCCACCCCTCCACCCCCACCCCCAATGGAATTTGAAGACATCCTAATACTAAGAGACGTGTGTTTTTGATCTTGAAAAGTTCGCTGTTCATTTCCTCTCTTCTGTCACAGAAAACTGTTCAATCTTTAGAAATGTGTGAGAATTCTGTAATGAATAAAAATCCAATAACTAGATTCCAGAAAATGTATCATACGACTGTATCCCCGGTAATCAGTGGCTTATGAAATATTGTAGAAATATTCACAAAAAGGTATTATATTTCTAACAATTTTAGCCTGACACTGGAAATGCAACCTCGTAATGATCACTGGACGAGTCCATCCTGTTATTTCGAAGGAGCGGCAGGCAGTCTATGTTATCTGTCGCCTATCGACCTGCACCTTGGAGCATTCTGTTTGCTATATCTTTACTAAAGAGAGCATGTGGCCACAATCTTGACACACCATAGGTGCAAGGACAGTTCTTCATTGTCAGGCAGTGTCATTAAATTTTTTATATAAGAGGCAAACGATGAAGAAATCTCATTAAAAACTATGCTGGAGGGGCTTCAGGAAACAGTACCTTTCCATATGCTCTATAAACAGAATAAATTAGGAGAGGAGAAAGCATAGCTACTATTATTTCCCAAGAATTTACTTTGGAGAGACGAAAAAGAAAGTTTGCTTTTAGTTAATCCGACCGTCTCCGAAACAAATGAGCTGGTCAGGTGTCGCGTGCTACTTTCGTCAGCATCTAAGGAAAGTGGCTGAAAAACGGTGAAACTACGAGCATGCGACAACTTTTGGAGGAACACGCCTCACCACAGAATATGAAGATCAGAGGCTTTCGCTCTCTGTAAAGCAGGATAGGCGGTGCTTTATGATAAGTCCTACCATAGAGCGTACCGTTCAGGATAGATTACTGAACATGATGCGATCCCTACGTGTTCCCTCGTCAATCAACTGACACCGTCAGTTAGAGGTGTGGCAAGGACTCACAGAGACTGCACCGCGGATCGGTAGAAACGTGCTGCTTCGTCAGATGAGTCATGCTTCTTGCTATCCCACGTCCGTGGTCGTATCCGGATACCCCGTCATGCAGGCGAATTGCTCCTCGAAACATGAAATACGCCACGGACGCAGGTCGGTTGGGGAAGTGTTGAGCTAAATGCGACATCCGCCTGGGATTCCAAGAAACCTGTGCTAATTAATTTAGAGAGATGTGCTTCAGTTGTACTAATTATTTACTTAGACCACGACCGGTTTTGAGATTTTAAAATCTCATCTTCAGGTGTAGGAAATTGTAGTATCTGGTAACACATACACTCCTGGAAATTGAAATAAGAACACCGTGAATTCATTGTCCCAGGAAGGGGAAACTTTATTGACACATTCCTGGGGTCAGATACATCACATGATCACACTGACAGAACCACAGGCACATAGACACAGGCAACAGACCATGCACAATGTCGGCACTAGTACACTGTATATCCACCTTTCGCAGCAATGCAGGCTGCTATTCTCCCATGGAGACGATCGTAGAGATGCTGGATGTAGTCCTGCGGAACGGCTTGCCATGCCATTTCCACCTGGCGCCTCAGTTGGACCAGCGTTCGTGCTGGACGTGCAGACCGCGTGAGACGACGCTTCATCCAGTCCCAAACATGCTCAATGGGGGACAGATCCGGAGATCTTGCTGGCCAGGGTAGTTGACTTACACCTTCTAGAGCACGTTGGGTGGCACGGGATACATGCGGACGTGCATTGTCCTGTTGGAACAGCAAGTTCCCTTGCCGGTCTAGGAATGGTAGAACGATGGGTTCGATGACGGTTTGGATGTACCGTGCACTATTCAGTGTCCCCTCGACGATCACCAGTGGTGTACGGCCAGTGTAGGAGATCGCTCCCCACACCATGATGCCGGGTGTTGGCCCTGTGTGCCTCGGTCGTATGCAGTCCTGATTGTGGCGCTCACCTGCACGGCGCCAAACACGCATACGACCATCATTGGCAGCAAGGCAGAAGCGACTCTCATCGCTGAAGACGACACGTCTCCATTCGTCTCTCCATTCACGCCTGTCGCGACACCACTGGAGGCGGGCTGCACGATGTTGGGGCGTGAGCGGAAGACGGCCTAACGGTGTGCGGGACCGTAGCCCAGCTTCATGGAGACGGTTGCGAATGGTCCTCGCCGATACCCCAGGAGCAACAGTGTCCCTAATTTGCTGGGAAGTGGCGGTGCGGTCCCCTACGGCACTGCGTAGGATCCTACGGTCTTGGCGTGCATCCGTGCGTCGCTGCGGTCCGGTCCCAGGTCGACGGGCACGTGCACCTTCCGCCGACCACTGGCGACAACATCGATGTACTGTGGAGACCTCACGCCCCACGTGTTGAGCAATTCGGCGGTACGTCCACCCGGCCTCCCGCATGCCCACTATACGCCCTCGCTCAAAGTCCGTCAACTGCACATACGGTTCACGTCCACGCTGTCGCGGCATGCTACCAGTGTTAAAGACTGCGATGGAGCTCCGTATGCCACGGCAAACTGGCTGACACTGACGGCGGCGGTGCACAAATGCTGCGCAGCTAGCGCCATTCGACGGCCAACACCGCGGTTCCTGGTGTGTCCGCTGTGCCGTGCGTGTGATCATTGCTTGTAGAGCCCTCTCGCAGTGTCCGGAGCAAGTATGGTGAGTCTGACACACCGGTGTCAATGTGTTCTTTTTTCCATTTCCAGGAGTGTAACATGCGGTTGGGCCAGTCAATGCAAGAGCTCCAATCACTGTATGTTGACAGAAATTGTCCGCTTCCGGGCAGCCGCACAACAGCAACTCATACTACTACCATTGGTACTAATCAAAGGCACCACGACAGACGTGGGCTGCGTGAACATTACTGTGGGTTTGATGTTTTCTCCGACGCCGATGGCTTTTTCCAGAAGAACATACGCTTAAAATCTACAAAGGACTTGTCGAGTCCATGTCACCCAGAACTGTTGCTGTGATGAGTTCCAGTGGTGGTTCGACACGCTACGAGCAGGTGGTTACAATGTTTTGGCCCATCACTGTATAAAGACCTGGACACCCTGGCTTCTGTCCAATAGTAGCCGTGCTTTCTTTCCCGTAATGGACGAGCTGCCTCGGCGGGTGCCGGGGTTAGGCGAGGAGCAGCAGAGGCGCATCTGGCCAGCCTAGCTCCACCAGGATTTATTGGTGTCTCCGCCAGGAGCAGGTCTGGCTGGGCCAGCCGAACGGCCGTGGGGTGGGAGAAGCCGCTTATCTGATGCGCACCACCGGACAGCGGAGGAAGTGCGATAAAGCAGGTGTACACACGTGTGTGTATGTATAGGTGTGTGTGTGTGTGTGTGCGCGTGTGCGTGCGCGCGTGTGTGTGTGTGGGGAGGGGGCAATGATCGTGAACTTTATGTCGCACGACACAGAGGGACAGGCCTTGTGTAGCTCCCACACTACGAGTTACTGTGCCCTCCTGCGGACAATTAGCTACCGAGGTACGAGGAATGTAAAACGCTGTGGAGAGTCGGCTGCCTGTCGCCCTTGTGGCTGCACCCGTCGTAGGCCTTTGATGGCACCGCCCATGATCTACAGAAAATTCCATGGTTTGTCCTTCCAGACAGAGACATCTGAATTCAGTGAGAATTATTCCGACCCGTTCATCTACCGCGACATTTCACTGCTCATATCGTCTCACAAAAACTGAACCGTTAGCACATTTATATGACATGTATTTTATCCTTTAAACGCCTTGTTATGCAAGGAATAAATGCAAATCATAGTTTCTATGACGCTCATTCGTATCTACATCTGCATCTGTACTCCGTAAGCCACCGTAAGGTATGTGGCGCTGCGTACATCGTGTACCTCTGTCAGTTCTCCCAATTCCTGTTTTAGCTCCGAACGGTTCGCGGGAAGAACGATTATTGGTAAGCCAGCGTGTGAATTCGAACCTCTCTAATTTTACCTTCATGGTCTCTTCGCGAGATGTACTTTTGAGGAAACAAAATATTATTCGACTCCTCTAAGAACGTACGTCCTCAAAACTTTCACAGTAAACGACAATGCGATGCAGAACGGATCTGTCGTACGGTCTGCCACTGCAGTCTGTGACTATTTCGCGTTTAATAAGTTAACCTGTAACGAAACGGGCTGCTCTTCTTTGGATCTCCTCTGTTGTCACTACCACTCCTCCTCGCACGGTTCCCACTGTCCACCGACAAATGGTTCAAATGGCTCTGAGCACTATGGGACTTAACTTCTATGGTCACCAGTCCCCTAGAACTTAGAACTATTTAAACCTAACTAACCTAAGAACGTCACACACATTCATGCCCGAGGCAGGATTCGAACCTGCGACCGCAGCGGTCGCGCGGTTCCAGACTGTAGCACCTTTAACCGCTTGGCCACCACGGCCGGCGTCCACCGACATTTAAGTACTGATCGAACGAAGGTTTTCTAATCCACCTCCTTCGTGATTGTTCTTTCAGTGAATCTCAGTTGGCATCTGCTTTAGTTTTGTGCTGTCGTTCCACTTTAAATTGCTCCGAACAAATACTCTCATTTAGTTGATGTAACTGCTGCCGGTGATTGTTCTGTAATCGTGTAGTTATACAATAAAGAGTGTTTCTGCCTGCTTATACGCAACACGTTACATTTGCTTACGCTGAGAGTTAACTGTTAATCCCTGCACCAATTATCGATCCTTTGCAAGTCTTCCTGTATTTCAGTACAATTTTCTAGCGTTGCGACTTTTTTCTAGCATTGCGACTTCTTTTTACACAACAGTATCATTCGCAAAAGGCATCATGGAACTTGCAAGGTTACCCACTACATGACTCACATACACTGAAGAGCCAAAGAAACTGGTACACCTGCCCAACATCGTGTAGGGCCCCCTCGAGCATGCAGAAGTTCTGCAACACGATGTGACGTGGTCTCGACTAATGTATGAAGTAGTGCTGGAGGGAACTAACGCCATGAATCCTGCAGCGTTGTCCATAAGTCATTAACAGTACGAAGGGGTGGAGATCTCTTCTGTACAGCTTGCTGCAAGGCATCCCAGATATGCTCAATAATGTTCATGTCTGGAGAGTTTGGTGGCCAGCTGAGAAATGGTTCACACCCTGATACTTGTTGATGGCCCACCATTGAAATCTCTAGCAATTTGCGGAAGGGTTGCACTTCTGTCATGCTGAACGATTCTCTTCAGTTGTCGTTGGTCGCTTTCATGCATCTTCTGGACTTAGCGATGTCGGAGATTTGATATTTTACCAGATTCCTGGTATTCACGGTACACTTATGAAATGATCGTACGGGAAAATCCCCACTTCATCTCTACCTCGGAGATGCTGTATTCCACCGCTCGTTCGCCGACTAAAACACCACGCTCAAACTCACTTAAATCTTGATAACCTGGCGTTGTAGCAGCAGTAATCGATCTAACAGCTGCGCAAGACAGTTTTTGTCTTATACAGGCGTTGCCGACCGCAGCGCCGTATTCTGCCTGTTTACATATCTCTGTATTTTAATATGCATACCCATATCAGTTTCTTTGGCACTTCAGTGTATAGCGAGTAAAGTAATGATACTATAAAAACCCTTTGGGGAGTACCCAAATTTACTTTTACATCTGAAGATTTCTCTCCGTTAAGAATGGCATTCTCTATTTTCTTCGCTGGGAACTCTTCAGTCCAGGCACACAGCACGTACGACACTCCGACGCTCGCATTTCGTTCTTTAGAAGACAGCTCGAAACAGTACCGAACATCTTCGGGAAGTTTAGGAACAACGTATTACGTAGGGTGCCGGTACCTTTTGCTTCCGGGGTCTTGTGGCCGAGCAGAATGAGCTAGGTTCCACACGAATGTCGTTTGCAGAATCCATTTTGTTTCGCACAGAGATTTTCGGTTTCCACAACTGTCATGATACACTACAAGAAAAGAAGAATATTGACATCAGCAAAATAGGCCCGTAGTTTTGTATGTCTGTATGACGATCTTTCTTGTAAACGGGAGTGACTTACGCTTTTGTCCCGTCACAATGCTAGAAGAGTGATAAGTCTTTCCGCATACTCCATCAAGTCCCCACTGTAGAGCGATTTTAGTTTATTTTCTGTCACGCTGTCACTTATTTCGGAACCTCGTATTTTGATGTCTGTACGACGATGTGGAGGAGGAGCCGTAGTACGACCCTTACTCCTCAGTGAAATAGTTTTGGTAAAAGAACTTGCACTACGATTCAGCTTGGAACGAAGAAACTTACATTCATCGATTGTTATCAAGTGTAAACCTGGTAGTGTTATACAGAAAGTATGCTTAAAAAACTATTAGTAGCCACAAATATGCGTACCGTATTACACTGTATACAGGGGCGATCAAAATTTTTCTGCTTGAGGGCGCTGCTGCAGCGCGTGTGCAACGTTGCGCGACTACAGACTGAAGCGTCTAGAACCGCTCGGACACTCCGGCCGGCAAATAAGGGCATATTGGTCTTGTTTGGACGCACTTGGTAATAACGTCGCCATAGTTAACGTTTCCACATTTACCGCGCGCATGTCGCAAAGAGCTAAGGGCCACACTAATCCCTTCGTCGCAGGTTCGAATCCTGCCTCGGGCATGGATGTGTGTGATGTCCTTAGGTTAGTTAGGTTTAAGTAGTTCTAAGTTCTAGGGGACTGATGACCACAGATGTTAAGTCCCATAGTGCTCAAAAAAAAAAAAAAAAAAAAACACTAATCCCTTGCTTACATGTCGATGCTTATACACTACTGGCAATTGAAATTGCTACACCAAGAAGAAATGCAGATGTTAAACTGGTATTCACTGGACAAATATATTAACTTATACTAGAACTGACATGTGATTACATTTTCACGCAATTTGAGTGCATAGATCCTGAGAAATCAGTACGCAGAACAACCACCTCTGGCCGTAATAACGGCCTTGATACGCCTGGGCATTGAGTCAAACAGAGCTTGGATGGCGTGTACAGGTACAGCTGCCCATGCAGCTTCAACAAGATACCACAGTTCATCAAGAGTAGTGACTGGCGTATTGTGACGAGCCAGTTGCTCGGCCACCATTGACCAGACGTTTTCAATTGGTTAAAAATCTGGAGATTGTGCTGGCCAGGGCAGCAGTCGAACATTTTCTGTATCCAGAAAGGCCCGTACAGGACCTGCAACATGCGGTCGTGCATTAGCCTGCTGAAATGTAGGGTTTCGCAAGGATCGAATGAAGGGTAGAGCCACGGGTCGTAACACATTTGAAATGTAACGTCCACTGTTCAA
The DNA here is from genome assembly GCF_023864275.1 of Schistocerca cancellata. Taxonomy (NCBI): domain Eukaryota; kingdom Metazoa; phylum Arthropoda; class Insecta; order Orthoptera; family Acrididae; genus Schistocerca; species Schistocerca cancellata. The sequence goes on from NC_064630.1 coordinate 206,617,601, forward strand.
AGTGCCGTCAATGCGTACAAGAGGTGACCGAGCCGTGTAACCAATAGCACCCCATACCATCACGCCGGGTGATACGCCAGTATGGCGATGACGAATGCACGCTTCCTATGTGCGTTCAGCGCTATGTCGCCAAACACGGATGCGACCATCATGATGCTGTAAACAGAAGCTGGATTCGTCCGAAAAAATGGCGTTTTGCCATTCGTGCATCCAGGTTCGTCGTTGAGTACATCATCGCAGGCGCTCCTGTCTGTGATGCAGCGTCAAGTGTAACCGCAGCCATGGTCTCCGAACTGATAGTCCATGCTGCTGCAAACGTTGCGAACTGTTCGTGCAGATGGTTGTTGTCTTGCAAACGTCCCCATCTGTTGACTCAGGGATCGGGACGTGGCTGCACGATCCGTTACAGCCATGCGGATAAGATGCCTGTCATCTCGACTGCTAGTGATAAGAGGCCGTTGGGATCCACCACGGTGTTTCATATTACCCTCCTGAACCCACCGGGTCCATATTCTGCTAACAGTCATTGGATCTCGACCAACGCGAGCAGCAATGTCGCGATACGATAAACCGCAATCGCGATAGGCTACAATCCGACCTTTATCAAAGTCGGAAACGTGATGGTACACATTTCTCCTCCTTACACGAGGCATCACAACAACGTTTCACGAGGCAACGCTGGTCAACTGCTGTTTGTGTATGAGAAATCGGTTGGAAACTTTCCTCATGTCAGCACGCTGAAGGTGTCGCCACCGGCGCCAACCTTGTGTGAATGCTCTGAAAAGCTATTCATTTGCATATCACAGCATCTTGTTTCTGTCGGTTAAATTTCGCGTCTGTAGCACGTCATCTTCGTGGTGTACGAATTTAATGGCCAGTAGTGTAGTAACCTTGAACAAATATTCACAGATTTTTGGAAACAATGACAATTTGTCGCTGGTGAATGTAAATAACTAATTTGTTAATACTTTATTTTAATTTGACACAATCACAAAACGTTAATCTATATCGGCCTACACTGGCCATTATCACAACCGTTTGTTGCTTGCATTCTACGGTTTTTATGACGACCAGTGTAACCTGATACATGTTAACGTTTTGAAGGGTTTTATTGGTTATATCAAACTCACTTTTGCTCCCTTAGCTCTCATCAAGCCAGATCGAATTTATGAAAGAAAATGCGGTAATTAACAATTTATTTAACCCGACATTCAAATTTCATTTGGGAAATATACCGCATATGAAGCTCAGCTTACTCATTTTTTGTACGATATCCTGAAAACTATGAATTAAGGCAAACGGGCAGACACCATTATCCTAGATTTTCGGAATGCATGTGACCCATTGCCTCACTACAGTGTTTTAAGGAACGTCTGGGCCCGCATCTCGTGGTCGTGCGGTAGCGTTCTCGCTTCCCACGCCCGGGTTCCCGGGTTCGATTCCCGGCGGGGTCAGGGATTTTCTCTGCCTCGTGATGGCTGGGTGTTGTGTGCTGTCCTTGGGTTAGTTAGGTTTAAGTAGTTCTAAGTTCTAGGGGACTGATGACCATAGATGTTAAGTCCCATAGTGCTCAGAGGCATTTGAACGTCTGAGAAGACGGAATAGGTTCTCATATATATGAGAGGGCGAAGACTTTTTAAGTAATACAATACAGTACGTTTTCCAGGACGGCGAGTATTCGGCAAAGGTAAGGGTATCGTCATGAGTGACTCGGGGAAGTGTGGTTGAGCTCACAAACGGACAGGATGAGCAGCAACCTGCGACTGTTGGCAGGTGACGCTATAGTGGACGAGAAAGTACCGTTATTGAGTGTCCGTACGAGGATACATGGGCCTGCCGTTGTGGCCGAGCGGTTCTAGCCGCTTCAGTCCAGAACCACACAACTGTTACGGTCGCAGGTTCGAATCCTGCCTCGGGCATGGAAGTGTGTGATGTCCTTAGGTTAGTTAGGTTTAAGTGACTGATGACCTCAGATGTTAAGTCCCATAGTGCTCAGAGCCATTTTTGAGGATACATGGTGACTTGGATAGAATTTCTAATTGGTGTGATGAATGGTAGCTTGCTTAAATGAGGAAAAGCTGAAGTTAATGCAGATGAGTAGGAAAAAAGATCCTGTAATGTTCGAATGCAGGATTAGTTGCGTAATGCATGATAAATTCGCGTCGATTGCATACCGGGAAGTAACGCTGCAAAGAGACATGAAAGGGAAAGACTACATAAGATCGACTTTGGAGATGGCAGATTGTCGGCGTGGGCTTATTCTAGGAAATTGTAACTCATATATAAAGGAGACTACGAACAGAACACTTGTGCCGCCCAGTCTTGGATACTGCTCGAGTTTTTTATGATCCCCAGTGGCTTGGATTAAAGGAAGACATCGAAGCAATGAGGAGGCGCACTGTTATATTTGTTACCGATAGTTTCGATCAACACACGAATACTACGAAAACGCTGCGTGAGTTCAAATAAACACCGGAAGGGAGAAGACATTCTTTCCGGGAAATACTACTGAGAAGGTGAGAACCGGCGTTTGCGCCTGACTGAAGAACGATTCTGGTACCACCAACGTCCAACCTGCCTAAAAATGACGGACACAAGGTAAATCATGACTCGTACGAAAGCAAACAGATAGCTGTTTCTCATTTGGATGTGAAACAGGAAAGAAAATAGAACTGGTAGAAAGTATTTAGGTTATGCAGATGTAGATTCAGGTGTAGAAGGAAAGAAGGAAGTGTTTAACGTTCCATCGATGAGTAGGACGTTAGAGACGGAGCAGTATCTTAAATTGGGGAAGGGCGGGTCAGGATACAGCTCGCCCCCTCAGACGAGCCATCCCAGAATTCGCCCTAAGCGGTTTAGGGAATTCACGGAAAATCTAATTCTAAATGAACGGACGGGTATTTGAAGCACTGTGATCTGGAATGCGAATAACGTGTCTTACCAGTGCCCACCTCGCAAAGTTTCATCCTTGTCAAAATAGCCATTCCGACATTCTACTTAATCGGCATAAGGAAATCGTGAGAAAAATCTTATATGAATGACTAGACGTGGATATGAACCACGTTCATCACGATGAGGTCTTCTTAACGACTTTTCCATCTCACTCGGTATCCGGGCTACGCAGCGAGCAGAAAACTGAGGAATTCGGACCGACATCTACAATATATACGCAAATTCTGTAACCACTATGCAGCCTGAAATTCAACGTTATGGACATGTACACAGCGAGTTTTAAACGCAAATCAAGGCGAGATTCGGATCTGTTTCTCCAACAGGTGGGAAAACATTATTTAAATATCGTCTGACATTAACGTGGTAGGGATTCCCGTGCTGGAACCATAAGCACTGCCTGAGTGCTACCAGGACATTCTCCAATATTTCCCGTTGTACTTCACGGGGAAAGTTACGACAATTTACTCCAATGAGCAGGTTAGGCAGATGCTAGGGCCTGATCTTATGGTAGTGAACAACAACAGCACGCATATTTATTGTAAATCTCTGTTGATGGTAATAGCAAATTTCGTGTGGCTAGGGCCTCCCGTCGGGTAGACCGTTCGCCGGGTGCAAGTCTTTCGATTTGACGCCACTTCGGCGACTTGCGCGTTGATGGGGATGAAATGATGATGATTAGGACAACACCAGTCCCTGAGTGGAGAAAATCTCCGACCCAGCCGGGAATCGAACCCGGGCCCTTAGGATTGACATTCTGTCACGCTGACCACGCAGCTACCGGGGGTGGACTGTTGATGGTGGGAAACACGAATTGCCTAACTATATTCTATCTCCGAAATGTAGCTACTGTGGCTGTTGACTGTTCCTTACCTTGTGAAGACAGCCTCGTCAGTGAACGAACAATATGTTTGGAATCATGGATTTTAAAATTGGCGCAGATACCATTGGTAGAATTCCACGCTCTGGGGAAAGTCATTAGTTGATAGGTCTGGTACGTTCTGATACTTGAATACTACGCATGCCCGTCTCGTGCAGGACGTCCCACACATTGGCGTTGGAGGTATTTAGTTCCTTGTCCTTGGCTATGGATCGCGTACTGGTACTGGTGTTGTCCTGAGTTTGCCGTAACACAGGTTCCACAAACTGGAAAGTTAGCACACTGCGAGTTCTTCCAGTTTGCCATCGGTCTGGTCTAACGGATCCTGTTTCATGAAGTTGACTGTCAAGTGTTTGAAATGTGATATGATTTGCTACGCTCCTACCTGGAAATCGTTCTGCATACTGGTATCTCGATGCTCAACTGTTGCAATGTCCTTCCTCAAGAATTAGATGCGTATCAGCTAACTCGGTTATAGCACTCATCAACAGCGTGTAAACATCAGTAGACACTTTCTTGTTCAACACAATATAATCAATAATAATCTGAGTTTCTGAATCAAGAATGTGGAATGAAAACTTATCCCTCCTGGCAATAAGGTTTAGTTGTGTTAGAAATCGAATTCGAACGTCAACGTGTTGCATACGAAGCAGTCATCGCAATATGAACATTGTTCCAAGGGCATTCCAGCGTTAGATCCTATCGGGGTGTGGGGAAACTATGACGTTTGTTCAAAAAATGGTTCAAATGGCTCTAAGCACTATGGGACCTAACAACGGTGGTCGTTAGTCCCCGAGACTTAGAACTTCTTAATCCTAACTAACCTAAGGACATCACACACATCCATGCCCGAGGCAGGATTCAAACCTGCGACTGTAGCAGCAACGCGGTTCCGGACTGAAGCCCCTAGAACCTATGATGTTTGTGTCACATATCAGAAATGTTTCTCTTTATCTCCTATAATAGCTGAGCAGTTCTGTATAGGTATTTTTTTACACCTTGTGTGTAAATATGGTTGACCCGAGGACAGTGAATTCTCGAAAGGAACGAGAATCCATTTCGCACCTTATAGTGGCCAATCACTTGTCAATGGCATAATAGGCCGATGTCGCGATTGTGAATAGATAGATGCCTCTTATAATTCGAATAATGATTGATTGAAACCAATAGATGTATTGTAATCCAACGTCGTTTATTCAGAACGTGCTACCAGTTTTCCACTGTCCTCGATGGATTAGCGAGGCATCTAATAAGAGTCCAGGTGGGAAATATTGTAATTCCTAAAATACTGCAATACTGAGTGCTCAAGTACACAGAAAATATTAAAGGCTAAGAAGTGTCTAACGCCGTTCTAATCGAGTTGAGTCAGATGTTTAACCCACACATCTACTTCTAACTCTACATGATTAGTCTGCAATTCAGAATTAAGTACCTGTTAGAGGGCTCAACGAGCCACCTTCAAGCTATTTCTCTATTCCACACACCGAGCGAGGTGGCGCAGTGGTTAGCACACTGGACTCGCATTCGGGAGGACGACGGTTCAATCCCGTCTCCAGCCATCCTGATTTAGGTTGTTCGTGATTTCCCTAAATCGTTTCAGGCAAATGCCGGGATGGTTCCTTTGAAAGGGCACGGCCGATTTCCTTCCCAATCCTTCCCTAACCCGAGCTTGCGCTCCGTCTCTAATGACCCCGTTGTCGACGGGACGTTAAACACTAACCACCACCACCACCTCTATTCCACACTCGAACAGCGTTCAGGGAATACGACTATTTAAATGTTTCTGAGCGAGATCAGATTTGGGTTATTTTATCATGATAGGTGGGCATCAACAGAATATTTTCACAATTGAATTAGGAACTTGGTGATTGAAATTATACGAATTCATACTCTGAAAGGAACATGACTGGTATATGAAATTATACGAATTCATACTCTGAAAGGAACATGACTGGTATACAATCTGGACCGGAGGCCTTGCCTTCATTAAGTGATTTGAGCTGCTTCGCTACACCAATGATATGTACTTCTACGTTACTTATGTTGTCAACTGTTCTAGATTCGAATTCTGGAATATTTGCATCAACCTGTTTGGTGAAAAGAGTTTTGGAAAACAGTGTTTAGTAATTCTCCTTTAGTGGCAGTGTCATCAAGAACATCAAGATTGTTATTTTGCAATGAAAGCATCGTTTGCCTCTTGCCGCTGGTGTACTTTATATGTGACCAGAATCTCTGTAGGTTTTTCTGCCAGATTTCGAGGCAGAGTTTCGTTGCGGAAGTTATGAAAAGCATCTCGCATTGAAGTTCGCGCTAAATTTCGAGCTACTGTAAAACTTCTCCAGAGCATTTTTCTGTCTTTTAAATTTGGTATCCTTTTTTCTTTGCTTCTGGAATACCGTTCTGGCCCGTTTTGCGTAGCTTGGGGGATCAGTACCAGCACGTAGTAATTTATTTGGTATACAGGGGAAAATTATTTAAACCGACAAACTCTGGAAGCTTTCACGGGACACGACAAAACTGTCGGTTCAAGAATCGACTCACAGGACGACTGGAATGTGGTGGCGGCCTGTCATGCTGGAGCAATATGACCTGTCTTGTAGGGAGTGGCACGTCATCCAGCAACTCTGACAATGTATTAGTGATGACATTGTAATGATACCTGTCATTTAATGGCCTGGATAGGAGATAATGGCTCTGTTAAACAGTTACGATGAGCATCTACCCACACATTCACATAGAACCGCAAATGATGAGCGCTGCTAAGTGTGGCTTGTAGCTTAACCTCAGTCAAAACATGCAATTTGTGAATGTTGAAGACCTCCTTCCGCCAGAAAGTTGGTTCACCTGTAAACAGCAGAAAGAGCAGAAATATAGGATGCATTTGACACTATGCAAGGTACCACTGCCAAAATTGTACTCTGAGAGGATAATCATCTGGTTCCAGGTCGTGCGCAGGCATGGATTAATAATTGTTCATGAAGGACGTTTCTTACATTCGTCTGATTCGTCCTCATGTTATGCACAATAGAGGGAATATTGAGAACGACTGCGACTCTACAAGTTTAATAAGGGCTCATCACATGTAACTGTGACATTAGAGAAAAACTTTCTTTTGGCGTCCCCAGAGTTTGTCGGTTTAAATGATTTTCATGTTGTATACTGCTCAACTGCCGTCGATACTATGAACTTAAGCCACAACTGGTCTACGCTTACATGTGTGTGTGTATGTATGTATGTATACCATGTTATCAAAAGTATCCGGACATCCCCAAAACTACAGTCGCAGGTTCGAATCCTGCCTCGGGCATGGATGTTTGTGATGTCCTTAGGTTAGTTAGGTTTAACTAGTTCTAAGTTCTAGGGGACTAATGACCTCAGCAGTTGAGTCCCATAGTGCTCAGAGACATTTGAACCATTAGCCACCCCCAAAAAAATACGTTTTTCAATTAGGTGCATTGTGCTACCACCTACTGCTAAGTACTCCATATAAGCGACCTCAGTAGTCATTATACATCGTGAGAGAGCAGAATGGGGCGCTCCGCGTAACTCACGGACTTCGAATGTCGTCAGGTGATTGGGTGTCACTTGTGTCATACGTCTGTACGCGAGATTTCCACACTCCTAAACATACCTTGGTCCACTGTTTCCCAACCTCGTCTTTAAACTAACAGAGACCGCCGACAGTTGAAGAGGGTGGTAATGTGTAATAGGCAGACATCTATCCAGACCATCACACAGGAAATCGAAACTGTATTAGGATACACTGCAAGTACTGTGACAGTTAGGTGGGACGAAACTTGGCTGCTCATAAGCGACAGATCACGGCGGTAAATGCTAAACGACGCCTCACTTGGTGTAAGGAGCGTAAACATTGGACGATTGAACAGTGGAAAAAGTTGTGTGGAGTGACGAATCACGGTACACAATGTGGCGATCCGATGGCAGGATGTGGGTATGGCGAATGCCCGGTGAACGTCATGTGCCAGCATATATAGTGCGAACAGTAAACTTCTGAGGCGGTGGTGCTATGGTGTGGTCGTGTCTTTCATGGAGGGTGCTTGCACCCGTTGTTTTGCGTGGCCTACATTAATGTTTTAAGCACCTTCTTGCTTCCCACTGTTGAAGAGCAATTCGGGGATGGGGATTGCATCTTTCAACACGATCGAGCACCTGGTCATAATGTACGGCTCGTGGCGGAGTGGTTACACGACAGTAACATCCCTGTAATGGACTGGCCTGCATAGAGTCCTGACCTGAATCCCGTATAACACCTTTGGGATGATGTGGAACGCCGACTTCCCGCCAGGCCTCACCGACCGACATCGATACCTCTTCTCAGTCCAGCACTCTGTAAAGAACGGGCTGCCATTCGCAAAGAAAGCTTCCAGCACCTGATTGAACGTATGCCTGCGAGAGTGGAAGCCGTCATTAAGGCTAAGGGTGGGCCAACACCATTCTGAATTCCAGCGTTACCGATGCAGGACGCCACAAACTTTTAAGTCATTTTCAGCCAGGTGTCCGGATAATTTTGATAACATAGTGTATGTATTAAACCACAGACCTAGAAACGACGGAGAGGCTTCGTCCCGCCGTAGCCCACAGTGGTTCGCAACCCCACAACAGGCTACAGCAGTCCACCCATCGCAACCTATCGCACTGCCGCCCCATACCGAAGCAAGGTTATTGTGCTGTCCCCCCCCCCCGGGAACGTCTCATACAAGACGAGTGTAACCCCAAATGTTTGCGTGGTAGAATAATTATGGTGCCCACGTACGTGGAAACGGTTTAATATAATCCATTATGGAGTCGAGGTAGCAGTTGTCGTTATACTGGTTATCACTGTTAGCATTCAACCGCGATTCTTATACATATATTTTAACAACGCGTTTCAAGAGACAATGCTCCCATCATCAGGTTGTAAAATCTATGTCATGAAATTAAACGGACAAGATAATTTTAAAGAAATGAGATTTTTTAGCGGGTTTTTAGAATTATTTTAGGGTAGGTATGCGACTTTAAACTTGTAGCATGTCACTGACGGAGTTGCGAGAGGCTAACGATGGCAGATCAATGCAATAAGGAAATCAGGCGCCCAATAGCATAGCGTTACCGTCAAGCACACGGCTGTAACCACGCCACAACACCTAGGCTCGTCAGTCCACAACAGCTCCCGAGCCGGCATAGTGCGACAGCATATTTGGTAGCTATGGGTCGACCATCGACTTGTGTCAACAACTTCAATGTAAGACGAGGACCCACAGTCCAATATACTTTTAATTCTGTTTTACTCTATGGACTTCCCAACTATTTGTGATGGTATTTTGTCTTTTTAGTCCGTTTAATTTCATGACATAGATTTTACAACCTGATGATGGGAGCATTGTCTCTTGAAACGCGTTGTTAAAATATATGTATAAGAATCGCGGTTGAATGCTAACAGTGATAACCGTGGAAACGGTGTTTGCGCAGCAATCGCCGACACAATAGAACTGAGGCTGTATAAGGGCATTCGCCGAGGTAGATGGAAAACCGCCTCAAAAACTATCCACAGGCAGCCGGCACGCCGGACCTCGACAAAAATTCGCCGGACGGATTCGTGCCTGGGACCGGCACGCCTTGCCGCTCGGGAAGCAGCGCGTGAGAACCGCGCGGCTAGCCGGGTGGGCATAAAGAACATTTCTTAGAGTCAGCTGATTCGTCCTCTTGTGACGCAGAATAGCGCGAGCGTTGAGAGCGATTGAACCCACTACCGGTTTAATAAGGGCTCACATGTAATTGTGACATTAGAGAAAAAATTTTGTTTTGATGTCCGGTGCAACCTCCCAGAGTTTGTCAGTTTAAATGATTTTCATGTTGTATACCACTCGATTGCCGTCGATACTATGAACTCAACCACATCTGGTCTACGCTTACACAGTCAGATCGGAACGAGAATCGTTGCTCCTGGAACGAGAATCGCATCGTGCCCGAAAATTACTACTGTAACGGTGCGGTTGCATCCTGCTTTGCAGCTGTTTATCTCCTGGACGCTAGCGTGGCGCGGCGGACTCACCGGTGAGGTCGAGGTGCTGCAGGTTGGCGCAGCGGGTGGCGACCTCGGCGACGGCGCCGGTGGAGACGCTGGCGCCGCAGCCGGCCAGCTGCAGGTGCGTCAGCAGCGGGCAGCGGCGCGCCGCCAGCACCACGCCGCGGTCCGTGGCGCGCGCCCCGTCGCTCACCAGCAGCCGCTCCACCGCCGCGTGCACGCCCAGCCTGCGGCACAGTCCTCTAGCTCCACCATCACCACAGCTACAGCTGCCTCACCATCACCAGCATGGTATGCACAGTGTGCCCATCACCAACTGCATCACATGCTTGCTGTAGCACCGAAACTCCACTGTATGTATGTCACCAGCTACCTGGCTTGTGTACCTGTCCCTACAATTACGTCATCAAATCATCAACTTGACAGGCCTACATATGTAAATGCATCATAATAACCACTCTGACATGCCCACATCGACGACTATAGCGTCAGCCAGCTGATGGCGTTATTAGTCTGTTTTATCTACGTGGTGCATCAGAAAAATTATGAGACCGACAACACAGCGAACGATCTGGCGACGCTGTGTTGTTCTACTTGTTCACACCACTATGTCCATCCCATCGAGATGCTCAGTCCGAATTTCAACTCTGCACAGCCATCACGTGATTTTTTTATGTTTTAGAGCGCCGTAAGTGAAGCTGTGTTGTTGTTGTTGTGTGTTATGGAATTTAGAACAACGTTATGCGGTCAAGTTTTGTTTTAAACTTGGGGAATCCACTAGTGTAGCCTTTGAATAGTTGAAACAGGCCTATGGGGAACACTCTTTATCAAGAGCACAAGTTTTTCGCTGGCACAAATCATTTTTGGAAGGCCGAGAAAACGTTGAAGGTGAATCAGGCTCAGCGAGACAATCAACTTCAAAAACCGCTGAAAACTGCGAAAGTGTGCGAGCTCTTGTGAGGTCAGACCGACGCTTAATAATAAGGATGATGAGTGACCTGTTAAACGCTTTCACCGAACATCAAATTTTGACGGAAGTTTTCCTCATGCGATAGGTTTGTCCCGAATGGTGCCGAAAAACTTCACAGTTGAGTAGGACAGTCGAAGAAAAGTGCCCTCTGATCTTCCTGAAAGGATTGCCAATGATCACGAATGGTTCGGCCGTGTGATCATAGGCGATGAATCCTGGACTTGTGAGTACGGTCCTGAGAGAAAGCAGCAAAGTGAGGACTTCTCGACCAAAAATGCTAGAATAAAAAACATCAAAGATTAAAACAATGTTGATTTGCTTTTTTGACATTAAGGGGGACGTCAAGCGGGCCGACTTGGAGCAGGAGATGCACCACAGGACATATTAATTTCCGCTGTCTCTACTTTCACAAATAAATTCGTCAAGTTTTGTCAGCATGACCAGGAAGGATTCAAGATTCACCCTCATAGCAGGGGAAGCTCAAAAACATAACAAAATAATTTTTCTACATGTCAAATATCATCATTTTTTCACTTACTATTGGCTGCATTTGTTGCTATATGTACACTTTTCTTCATAAGTAAGAGAGATTCATAAGTAAGAGAGATTTTCTCAAATCGGCCACTGACCACTGCGCCTAACTACCTAAGGGGTAATTTTTAGTTGTGCTCACTGGAAGCCATTAATTTTTGGTCTAATTTATTTGTTTTAATAAAAGTTGCTAAGTATAATCCACTTAACAAACCAGCCCTTCGACTCCCCTGCCACTCTGCCACAAATGGCATGATAATCACAAACCCTATATGCCCACAACAATTGCATCAGCAGCCTGCTGGCAGCATCATCGATCTGTTTTGCTTACAACACCAGTAATCAGGCTGACTTGTGTACACCTACAACTAGAATGCAGGTCGTCTGCATCTACATCACTGTCATCAGTCTCATAAGACTACGTCTAAAACTATATCATCAGCCTGTATACAGCATCACCAGTCTGATGTAGTTACCGCATCATCTACACGCCGATGTACCTATTCCTATGATAGCCTGAGAATTGCTGGTGACATACATTTTTTCTTTCTCTTAGTTCATTGTTATCCCCCTACAGGAAGCAGCGGCCAAGTTGGCCGCTTGAGCCTTTAATTAAAATAATGGCACGAGAAAAAACTTTATCTTAATTTTACGATATAGTGATTCATATTGCCTGAAGCAAAGGATAATTATGCTGTTCGCTCTATGTGAGGGGTTTGGATGCAGAGGCGACTGGTATGCGAAAGTATAATGGATTGGTATTGATCTAGAGACGGGATTTAGGTGAAGAGGGATGGGAACGATTTGCAGTTGCACAGGCGAAGGTTTTCTTTTGTAAAAGAAGAGATAGGGTCAGTTACAACTGATAGGATGGAAGTAGTAGGGAGTTGGCGGTGTCAGGACACTTTTGATATCAAATTGATATGTAAATTAATTAAAGTGATCAATTAATCACACCGTCCCCGCCCACTCCCCTCCCCGCCCACGTCCACCCCCGCCCCCAGATGATGTCACGTGTTTTCTCAGATGAACGTGCTTCCCAGCCCCCTCGCACCCTCCACCCCTCACCCACGGAGGGGACAGCCCAAGTGCTCCCCCTCAACACATGGAAACTGTCCAGATGCAGGAGAGAAAGGTTAGGTTAGTTGTTGTGGTGGTCTTCAGTCCAGAGACTGGTTTGATGCAGCTCTCCATGGTACTCTGTCCTGTGCAAGTTTCTTCATCTCCCAGTACCTACTGCAACCTACATCCTTCTGAATCTGTTTAGTGTATTCATCTCTTGGTCTACCTCTACGATTTTTACCCTCCGCGCTGCCTTCCAATGCTAAATTGGTGATCCCTTGATGCCTCATAACATGCCCTACCAACCGATCCCTTCTTCTAGTCAAGTTGTGCCACAAATTTCTCTTCTCTCCAGTTCTATTCAACATATCCTCATTAGTTATGTGATCTATCCATCTAATCTTCAGCATTCTTCTGTAGCACCACATTTCGAAAGCTTCTATTCTATTCTTCTCCAAACTATTTATCTTCCATGTTTCACTTCCAAACATGGCTACACTCCATACAAATAGTTTCAGAAACGACTTCCTGACACTTAAATGTATACTCGATGTTAACAAATTTCTCTTCTTCAGAAACGCTTTCCTTGCCATTGCCAGTCTACATTTTATATCCTCTCTACTTCCACCATCATCAGTTATTTTGCTCCCCAAATACCAAAATTCATTTACCACTTTAAGCGTCTCATTTCCTAATCTAATTCCCGCTGCATCACCCGATTTAATTAGACTACATTTCATTATCCTCGTTTTGCTTGTGTTGATGTTCATCTTATATACTCCTTTCAAGACACTGTCCATTCAGTTCAGCTGCTCCTCCAGGTCCTTTGCCGTCTCTGACAGAATTACAATGTCATCGGCGAACCACAAAGTTTTTATTTCTTCTCCATGGATTTTAATTCCTACTCCGAATTTTTCTTTTGTTTCCTTCACTGCTTGCTCAGTATACAGATTGAATAACATCGTAGATAGCCTACAACCCTGTCTCACTTCCTTCCCAACCACCGCTTCCCTTTCATGCCCCTCGACTCTTATAACTGCCATATGGTTTCTGCATAATTTGTAAATAGCCTTTCGCTCCCTGTATTTTACCCCTGCCACCTTCAGAATTTGAAAGTATTCCAGTCAACACGTGTCAAAAGCTTTCTCTAAGTCTACAAATGCTAGAAACGTAGGTTTGGCTTTCCTTAATCTATTTTCTAAGATAAGTCATAGGGTCAGCATTGCCTCGCGGGTCCCAACATTTCTACGGAATCCAAACTGATCTTCCCCGAGATCGACATCTACAAGTTTTTTCATTCGTCTATAAAGAATTCGTGTTAGTATTTTGCAGCCGTGGCTTATTAAACTGATATTTCCGTAATTTTCGCATCTGTCAACGCCAGCTTTCTTTGGTATTGGAATTCATAACCTGATGATACCATACAACTGGTGTTATTCTTCTGGTAAAAAATTTCGTAATACAACTCGAAACTAGCGACAGACAGACTCAAACTTTACCCTACACCTACAAGCTGACGGGAAAAATGCAGGGGTGTAAGATACTATCTTTATTCTTTTTGGTGGGAAATACGTTCAACTGTCGAGATGCTGGTGTTGGACAGAGAGGAGTTAAAAAAGTGTATTACCTGTAAGTGTACAGTATCTATCGCTGTTTGACGTCAGAGATAACTACAGATGCCTGCTCAAAAACCATCCTGCAGCCTAGGTAATCGAAGCCAATACACGCTACCACATCTGATGGAAAAAAATATGTGTCACAGTTCTAATTACGCTTCGAAATTGTCGTGAAAAACCAGCAATCGTAACGAATGGGTCTGCAATGTTAAAGAAAGAGATGTATGGTTCATTTAGCTATTATCTACGAAGTAAATACTCCAATTTCGTCAGTGCAAGACAAGGTGTCAAGGCGAAGTTGCCTTTTCTCCTACACGGGAATGATGGTGTGAAAGCAAGAGGGATACGGGAAAAAATCGGAAAGGAAGTACTGGAAACTACACTCCTGGAAATTGAAATAAGAACACCGTGAATTCATTGTCCCAGGAAGGGGAAACTTTATTGACACATTCCTGGGGTCAGATACATCACATGATCACACTGACAGAATCACAGGCACATAGACACAGGCAACAGAGCATGCACAATGTCGGCACTAGTACAGTGTACATCCACCTTTCGCAGCAATGCAGGCTGCTATTCTCCCATGGAGACGATCGTAGAGATGCTGGATGTAGTCCTGTGGAACGGCTTGCCATGCCATTTCCACCTGGCGCCTCAGTTGGACCAGCGTTCGTGCTGGACGTGCAGACCGCGTGAGACGACGCTTCATCCAGTCCCAAACATGCTCAATGGGGGACAGATCCGGAGATCTTGCTGGCCAGGGTAGTTGACTTACACCTTCTAGAGCACGTTGGGTGGCATGGGGTACATGCGGACGTGCATTGTCCTGTTGGAACAGCAAGTTCCCTTGCCGGTCTAGGAATGGTAGAACGATGGGTTCGATGACGGTTTGGATGTACCGTGCACTATTCAGTGTCCCCTCTACGATCACCAGTGGTGTACGGCCAGTGTAGGAGATCGCTCCCCACAGCATGATGCCGGGTGTTGGCCCTGTGTGCCTCGGTCGTATGCAGTCCTGATTGTGGCGCTCACCTGCACGGCGCCAAACACGCATACGACCATCATTGGCACCAAGGCAGAAGCGACTCTCATCGCTGAAGACGACACGTCTCCATTCGTCCCTTCATTCACGCCTGTCGCGACACCACTGGAGGCGGGCTGCACGATGTTGGGGCGTGAGCGGAAGACGGCCTAACGGTGTGCGGGACCGTAGCCCAGCTTCATGGAGACGGTTGCGAATGGTCCTCGCCGATTCCCCAGGAGCAACAGTGTCCCTAATTTGCTGGGAAGTGGCGGTGCGGTCCCCTACGGCACTGCGTAGGATCCTACGGTCTTGGCGTGCATCCGTGCGTCGCTGCGGTCCGGTCCCAGGTCGACGGGCACGTGCACCTTCCGCCGACCACTGGCGACAACATCGATGTACTGTGGAGACCTCACGCCCCACGTGTTGAGCAATCCGGCGGTACGTCCACCCGGCCTCCCGCATGCCCACTATACGCCCTCGCTCAAAGTCCGTCAACTGCACATACGGTTCACATCCACGCTGTCGCGGCATGCTACCAGTGTTAAAGACTGCGATGGAGCTCCGTATGCCACGGCAAACTGGCTGACACTGACGGCGGCGGTGCACAAATGCTGCGCAGCTAGCGCCATTCGACGGCCAACACCGCGGTTGCTGGTGTGTCCGCTGTGCCGTGCGTGTGATCATTGCTTGTACAGCCCTCTCGCAGTGTCCGGGGCAAGTATGGTGGGTCTGACACACCGGTGTCAATGTGTTCTTTTTTCCATTTCCAGGAGTGTATTTCGAAGAAATATAAAATTCCTGTGGTTATACCATATAAAGTGGAATTATCTGACGTTAAGATGGATGTTCTAATGAAAGAACTGCCTCGAATACTGCAATAGCGACGTGTAGACAACTATTACCTTTTGGATTTGGACATAACGCAAGACTTCCCCGGAATTTTTAACAAAATGGAGATGTGCGACTACTTAATATCAACCCAGGACTTCCGTATGGAAGGAGATCACCAGGGAAACAGCAGTGTGATTGTGGACAACGATAAGACAGTTGGAATAGGCTGTCTGACGTGGTTAAGCTCCAGTTGTAGAGTAAAGATATACAGGGCGTTACAAAAAGGTACGGCCAAACTTTCAGGAAAAATTCATCACACACAAAGAAAGAAAATATGTTATGTGGACATGTGTCCGGAAACGCTTACTTTCTATGTTAGAGCTCACTTTATTACTTCTCTTCAAATCACAATAATCATGGAATGGAAACACACAGCAACAGAACGTACCAGCGTGACTTCAAACACTTTGTTACAGGAAATGTTCAAAATGACCTCCGTTAGCGAGGATACATGCATCCACCCTCCGTCGCATGGAATCCCTGATGCGCTGATGCAGCCCTGGAGAATGGCGTATTGTATCACAGCCGTCCACAATACTAGCACGAAGAGTCTCTACATTTGGTACCGGGGTTGCGTAGACAAGAGCTTTCAAATGCCCCCATAAATGAAAGTCAAGAGGGTTGAGGTCAGGAGAGCGTGGAGACCATGGAATTGATCCGCCTCTACCAATCCATCGGTCACCGAATCTGTTGTTGAGAAGCGTACGAACAAAAAAAGTGGCTCAAATGGCTCTGAGCACTATGGGACTCAACATCTTAGGTCATAAGTCCCCTAGAACTTAGAACTACTTAAACCGAACTAACCTAAGGACATCACACACACCCATGCCCGAGGCAGGATTCGAACCTGCGACCGTAGTAGTCCCGCGGTTCCGGACTGCAGCGCCAGAACCGCTAGACCACCGCGGCCGGCAAGCGTGCGAACACTTCGACTGAAATGTGCAAGAGCTCCATCGTGCATGAACCACATGTTGTGTCGTACTTGTAAAGGCACATGTTCTAGCAGCACAGCAAGAGTATCCAGTATGAAATCATGATAACGTGCTCCATTGAGCTAGGTGGAAGAACATGGGGCCCAATCAAGACATGCCTGCCCAAACGTTCACACAAAATCTTTGTTGATGACGTGATTGCACAATTGCGTGCGGATTCTCGTTAGCCCACACATGTTGATTGTGAAAATTTACAATTTGATCACGTTGTAACGAAGCCTCATCCGTAAAGAGAACATTTGCACTGAAATGAGGATTGACACATTGTTGGATGAACCATTCGCAGATGTGTACCCGTGGAGGCCAATCAGCTGCTGATAGTGCCTGCACACGCTGTACATGGTACGGAAACAACTGGTTCTCCCGTAGCACTCCCCATACAGTGACGTGGTCAACGTTACCTTGTACAGCAGCAACTTCTCTGACGCTGACATTAGAGTTATCGTCAACTGCACGAAGAACTGCCTCGTCCATTGCAGGTGTCCTCGTCGTTCTAGGTCTTCCCCAGTCGCGAGTCATAGGCTGGAATGTTCCGTGCTCCCTAAGACGCCGATCAATTGCTTCGAACGTCTTCCTGTCGGGACACCTTCGTTCTGGAAATCTGTCTCGATACATACGTACCGTCCCACGGCTATTGCCCCGTGCTAATCCATACATCAAATGGGCATCTGGCAACTCCGCATTTGTAAACACTGCACTGACTGCAAAACCACGTTCGTGATGAACACTAACCTATTGATGCTACGTACTGATGTGCTTGATGCTAGTACTGTAGAGCAATGAGTCGCATGTCAACACAAGCACCGAAGTCAACATTACCTTCCTTCAATTGGGCCAACTGGCGGTGAATCGAGGAAGTACAGTACATACTGACGAAACTATAATGAGCTATAACATGGAAATTAAGCGTTTCCGGACACATGTCCACATAACATCTTTTCTTTATTTGTGTGTGAGGAATGTTTCCTGAAAGTTTGGCCGTACCTTTTTGTAACACCCTGTATAACAAATTTATGTCAGATCACAAGTCCAGGAGTGAATAAAGATATTGGTAACCACACTACAGGCATTATAAACTGCCCAGACATGCGACTCCGAGAAACGTTTAGGTCTTCCTTCGTGTATTCGAGTCTGTGCACGAGTGTTTACGTGTATTAGACAGCAATAAACAGTGTGTTATACTGTGTTCCACTTTACTCTGTGCCGCTTCCTTCCAAGTGGCGTCAATTAACGGATAACGTACAGAATAACTGTTGTGTTTAATAACGTTCTGCAATTTGTGTACTGGGGTAATAAGAACACACGAAAATTGACAGGTGTACAAATCAGTCTTCCAGATACTCCAGAAAGTGAAAAGTTTATCAGCTAAGTTCTGTCTGCATACAGTTTTTATTGTCTACCTGTAAACTACGTGGAGATCATTCAGAAGTTTTATGTTAAAGTAGGAGAAACTTATTTTCCTCAGTGTAGAACACTGTTCTCCACAATGCCGGACGATATAGATATTGCAGAATTGGGATTGGCTGACACGAACAACGTCATCCCAGAAGTCCTAAGAAAAAGGGTAAATATATCACACAGACTTAAACCATTTCCCACTACAGGAATTACACCTTTAAGTACAGTTAATGTTTTATGTGCATGCAAAATGAAACTGGAAATGGAAGACATCGAGCTAAAGAAAAGAAAACTAGAGAATACAGAGAAGACAACTGCCATAATGGAAGAATATAACCTGCAAATGGAAAAGGGAGAGGCTATTGCGGATGTATAGGCCAGGTTTACATTCGGCTTTACACACAATGTACGGAAAAATCTGTCTACGAAGGGGGAATACAAAATATTGGCATTTACAGTAAACGGCAGTGAAAACCGGTCACTTGTTGGTATACTGCCCAAAATCAATGGAATCGAGAGCATTTACTATATTAAGGGATACACGAAAAATGTGATTATTAAGCTCTGTTCCCATTTCGATCGGCTTAAAAAGGATGGTTATATCCTATCTAAGTGTGGTGAGCTGGATGTTGTCCACCCAGCAACAAAACAGCCATTCACCTAGTTTAAAACTGATGGAATAACTACATTTAATGGACACCCGTTTGCAGAAGTTGTAAACTTAAAGTTCTATACAGAAATCCCGCAAGAATGTCGAGCAGAAGAGTTACTGACATATACATAGGAAGATGCGGAACGCTTTAAAAGTAGCGTCATGGAGGAGATACGAGGAAAAATTAATATCCCCGAATGTTCTCACCTTCAAGAGCTGCAGGAAGGAACTGAGCTGATAGTTAAAGCCATAAAACAAGTACTTTACAGGAAGAAATTTATGGTTCAAATGGCTCTGAGCACTATGGGACTTAACATCTTAGGTCATCACTCCCCTAGAACTTAGAACTACTTAAACCTAACTAACCTAAGGACATCACACACATCCATGCACGAGGCAGGATTCGAACCTGCGACCGTAGCACTCCCGCGGTTCCGGACTGCAGCTCCTAGAACCGCACGGCCACTGCGGCCGGCGAAGAAAATTAGATATTTATTAGAAATGGCTCTCAGCACTATGGGATTTAACATCTGAGGTCATCAGTCCCCTAGAACTTAGTACTACTTAAACCGAACTAATCTAAGGACATCACACACATCCATGCCAGAGGCAGGATTCGAACCTGTGACCGTAGCAGCCGTCCGGTGCCGGACTGAAGCGCCTAGAGCCGCTCGGCAACTGCAGCCGGCGCTCCTATGTATTAGAATTCGAGAATATACCTTCGCTGTAACTGTCAAATTACCGGTTGGAGAAAGAAGTAGACGATTCAAACTAAAACTAGACCTAAAAAAAATAAAGAAAGAGTTGTTTTCTGTGTGTAAATGTATATGGAAAAGGTAATAAATATTTTGCACGATAATATATACCTGTCTTATTTGCTAACCTACCAAAAATCCTAAGACCTTTCCTATATACAACGATCTATGTGCATGTATTTTGGGTGTGGAACTGGATGGTTGGATGACCTTGAAAATTAGTTGAAGCTAGGTAGTTGAAAGCGTAGCGACCCCCTTCTTGTACCTATATTAGGCGACCATCCTTTTATCTCCTATTGTTTAGTTGACTAGCTGCAGGCAAAGGAGCGTCGCCTTAAGGCGGCGGCCAGATGGTTGAAAGCCGAGTGCGGGCAGCAGCTTTAGAGGCTGGTAGGGGGGGCGCGAGACACTCGGCGGAGCATCGTAGAGGGGGGGAGGGGGAGGGGGGCGTGAGGTGAAGTGTAAAAGCCTTGGTTTTCGACAGTTTGTTATTGTACATCGAGAAGAACGCACGTTCAACTTAACACCCTCTCTGCATTCTGCAGTCTTTTAGGACGACGATTTTCCCCCAGTACTTGTGCTGCACTATGACCTGTTAATTACGAGTGGTGGTTCTTCCATGACAATTTCGAAGTGTAATTAGAACTGCATTTTTTTCCCCATCATTTGTGGTCGCATGTATTGACGTCGATTATCTGGGCTGCATGATGGTTTTTGAGCAGGCATCTGTAGCAAACTCTGGCGTCAGCATTAGATACTGTACGCTTACAGGTACTATACTTTTTAAACACCTCTCTGTCCAACACAAGCATCTCGTCAGATGAATGCATTTCCCACCAAAAAGAATAAAGATAGTGCTTTACACCCCTGCCTTTTTTCCCGCCAGCTTGTAGGTGCAGGGTGTTTGGCTGTGTCTGTCACGAGTTTCGAGTGGTACCGGAAAATTTTTTCCCAGCAGGATAACAGCAGTTGTATGTTACCATCAGTTTTTGAGCTGTGTTGCGCTTTTATGCCGTCCTTGTTTAACGCTTTGCATATAGTTCTGTAATTAGGCTTGTAGGGAAGCGGCCTACTCACGCAGTATAAAGTTCACATTAGTCTTTCCATTGTGTGCCAGCCCAGTCCGCTGTAACTAGCTCTGACGTCATAAATGTTGCGCAATACTTTAAAAATCAAGTAAATAACCTGAAACGTTTCTAGCATGTCAGGAGTAATACTAAATCAATATGTGTTGAATATCAGTTCAATAACTTGAACCATTTTCGAAATTTGGACGTTTTTCTGTAAAAATCATTGGCGCAACAGAAAAGAGCTACAAAATTAAAAATTTATATTTAGATTCCTTTTGCATAATAATTTAGTAGAAACAGTATTCTGGTTCTCACAAATTAAAATTTTAGTTGAAATTCATGATTTTCTGGTTTTTGTCTTAAAAATTAAGGAAGCAAGATAGATTAAGTAGGCGAATAAATAAGGCTTAGGATGTTTAAATTTAAGTAGAAGGGAGATCCGCTATAATCATAAAGATGTGAGAAGTTTCAACTGAATAACTATAAAACTATAGCGATAGTGTATCTCCAAAGGGCAAGTTCAGAGCTCGTCTACTGCGTGTAGTGTAATTAAATTAATTGTCTCGCCCAAAATATTTGACTTAGCCACGTCAGACTTTTATTATGATTACTTACCTGTGTGCTGATTGCACATTTAAATTGAGAGCTTCATCGGCCATCAGCAAAGGAAGCAATGATTTATTCGATAACTTAAAGTGGTGCATTACTAGCCCAGCGACTAGTCGGGAGACCGGATTTGATCAGGCGTTCCCTTAGCCGTCCGCACCGCGGCTTTATATATAAGAACGCTGTGCGAGAGAAGAAGGCCCCAGTTCTCTCCAGACGCTGATTAGCGCACCACCTGTGCCGGGAGTCGCGTCGCGTCGGATCATTGCTATGAACAGCCTCGGATGCAGTAATAAGTTACTCAGGATATGCGTAACCATGAAATCGTTTTCGAGTGAAGTGTTAATTCTGGGATGACTTTTAATGATCTACCTTCAGTTTTCGTATGTCGTATTTTCACGTGCCGCCGCGGGACAGACATTCTACCATTATTTAGCGTGGCGTTTGATGAACATTATCATCAAATTATGGCGAGCATTCACTTAAACATTTAATTTGAACAGTTATAGTTGCATCAGCGCATTAGACTCTGAACTGCTCTGGTAGTTGGATTGTGTGGATTCTTTTTGGTCTGTGACTTTCAGAATATAGTGAACATTTTAGAGAAAATGGTTTTTGATTATGAATCCCAGACAATCTCCTAATTCCTCAGAGCTATAAGCTGTAGCTATAAATGTATTTCTCAGATGAAGTGGGCACCAGGAATTCTAATTACAGGCTTCACGTTTTGCTAATCACTTTCTGGTTGCCAATATTGTAGTTAGAGAGCCAGTGTTGAGAACAGCAAACAACAGCATTAAATAAATAGTAGGAACATTTATATAACAATTAATCCACCCGCCGCCCCACAGGCTCAATATTTGTGATTAATTAAGTAATTAGGATCGAGCTTTGCGTCAGTTTCCCGACCAAAAATAAGTAAAGTACACTAACCTAACCTCCCTCTCCTGCATCTCGACAGTTTCCATGTGTTGGAAGGGGGAGCACTTGGGCTTTCCATCCAGTAGAATCAGGGTTCGAGTCCTGGAAATGGCACAGCCATTTTTAATTTCCCATCAATTCCAAGCACCTCTGGAGGTTTAATTGTGTTAGGGGGATACACTTGGGTTTTCCAGCCAGGAGGACCAGGGTTGTGTCCGGAAAGGGTACTGCAAATTTTAATTTTCCGTCAATTGCCGGGTGGGGGCGTGGGGTATGAAGTCAGCAGAGCCTTGGGACAAAGAAATTCCCGATAAAAAGTAGAAACTCCCACCAAAATTCGAAATTACCGGCAATAGTGTAGGTTGTGGGCAGGGGGGAGGGGGGCAGAGAGGTCTGGGGCACACATGCAGCTGAGAAAACACGTGACGACATCTGAGAGCGGGGGTGAGCGTGGTTGGGGGTGATCAATTGATCAGTTTAATTAATTTGCTCATCAATTTGATATTAAAAGTGTGCTACAAAAGGCTTTGTACTACTACTGATGGATAGATCTGACGAGTTATTTCGTGGTCGGGAAAGGAAGGTAGATGAAATTACCATGGGAAAAGACATGGACTGCGTGGAGATACAATGAAGGTGGTACGTGATAATAGAGACGCGGCAGCGGGTCAAGGTTCTCAAGGATGAGATACACAGAGGGATGTTGGGATTTGATTTTGTGGGAAGCTTATGACTGGCGAAGATATTCCAGGTGTTTGAGGAGGCATGGGAGATTTATAATATGGCACAGGACATGATTTCCGGGATTTGGACGGAGTGGGAAAACCCGGGAGGAGCGAAAGTCCGTGCTACATTATCATAGGGAACTGTTCCGATTTTCGGGACGCTCAGTAACAGTCACGGACGGCAGACCTTAAAGCGGCTGCCGCTGTTCTGCTCCTCCCATTAGGGGGCGCTGGTTGCTCCTTGATGAGCGGACAGTTGTGTCCTGAAAAATGATGACTTTTTGCTGGAGGAACCAATAGCAACTCTGTGGCGGATATCACTTTTGAGCTGGACGGGCTAAGCAGCAGTGGTGTGTGTGTGTACGTGGGGGGGGGGGGGGGGGGGCGTGACGTGGGTGTGAATGGAGAAGGAGGGTGGGGGAGGGGGTGTTGGAGAGGTTGACCAGTGCATGCGAGGGTTCCTGGCCCACACAGTGTATTCGGTCCGTGTTTTATGAGCTGCCACGATGCTTGTGTAGAGTGACAAACACAAGCTGTCATTCGTATTGTGCTGCTATAATTGATTTTGATTCTTTCCTTTGATGCCTTGGTTTATTGTGTTCATTTAAGATTCTGTTGGGTGCCAGTTAATATTATTGCCGCACTAAGTGTTGCTAATTTTAAAACTTGGCAGACTTTATTGAAGCGCATTTATTGCAAGACAGCTCAAATACGATTTATTAGTTTTAAGGAAACCAGTTTAATTATTTAAATTTCTAAATTGCGTGAGTTTTATTTGCAAGCATGTAAATAAATTTGAAAACAGTTGAAAAAATTCGGTTGGTCACAGCCGAGCCCAGTCTTCCACTCTCCATCTTGACTAATTGGCCTTTTAAACACTGGTAAGTATTTAGGGTACCCTGTAGGTCCGTATCAGTAACAACAGGACAGATGAAGGCATTTTTAAATGTATGGATGATGCTCGTTTTCAGCCAGTTAGTACGTTTAGTCTCACGTGGCCTTTGGTTCTTAGTTGTTGAAGATTTCAAGTTAGTTTTTCATCGAGTTAGCCAGTGTAATTTAGTGTTTTAGATTTGTGGATTAAATGGTTGTTAATTATGGCGCGAAGGTTCCTGGGATTAAATGCTTGGATCATTTTCCCTATGATTATTGCTTGAGTTTTCGCTGGATTGATGGTACCATACGATTAACCAGGATATTATGTTTTCCAGATAGAGTTGGATGGATATTTGGGGTGAAAGGAGGGCGGGAAGGACTGCAAGGAGGACAGTGTCGTCAGCGTAATTGAATAGGTATACACGTGCCTTTCTTTTTGGGACGTCGACAGTATACATGAGATAAAGGCGCGGTGTTAGTATACTCCTTTGTGCACAGCGACAGTCAGATGGAAATTTCGTAATGGGTTTTAGTTCTTATGCAGGATGGATTACTAGTGAGAAAGTATGCAGTTATATGGATTTCACTGATTGGAAGTGTATACCAATGGAGTTTGAACGGATGCAAATTTCATTTGCTCCACTTTGGGCTGAGAGGGATGGTGGCTGGTTTCCTGTGTCTAGGAATGGAGAAATGACGCTGGGTTGGGAAGTGGGATGTATAAAGCAAGGCGGAAAGTTTGGTCAAGAGGCTCGATACGGTACTGGAACCTTGATCTAAGGAAAAGGGTATGCAGGCTAGAACTATAGCTGGTAGAAGATTTTTGGGAGATAGTGGGAGCCAGTTGATATTGACAGGGATAGGTGCGGTGGATGTTCAGATGAAAGGGTATTGAGATGGCATGGGCGCATTAGCAGACCCTGATTGGAGAACATAAGGGAGATAATTAGGTTTTGATCTGCGAGGTTGCAGAATGTGTAGCACTTGCGAAGATGTTCAAGGAATCAAGTGGTACTAGAAAAGGAAGATGGCTACGAAGGGTGAGATGGAGTGCATGGCATTCTAGTACGTGTCAGACATGCCAAAGATTTGGGGTGCAGAGCTCCAGGCTAAGGTGGCATAGCTGAGAATGGATCGGTGTAGAGCATTCTATAATGTCGTAATCTTCATCTATGGTCCGTTAATGTCGTACGAGGGGCGACCATTAAGTAATGAAACATCTTTCTTTCCAAAAGCAGGTTAGTTTTTTCAGGAGTCCAACACACCATATTATTAAAACTTCCTGGCAGATTAAAACTGTGTGCCCGACCGAGACTCGAACTCGGGACCTTTGCCTTTCGCGGGCAAGTGCTCTACCATCTGAGCTACCGAAGCACGCGACTCACGCCCGGTACTCACAGCTTTACTTCTGCCACTATCTCGTCTCCTACCTTCCAAACTTTACAGAAGCTCTCCTGCGAACCATGCAGCTAGTGCTAGTTCTGCATTATTCGCAGGGAAGCTTCTGTAAAGTTTGGAAGGTAGGAGACGAGATACTGGCAGAAGTAAAGCTGTGAGTACCGGGCGTGAGTCGCGTGCTTCGGTAGCTCAGATGGTAGAGCACTTGCCCGCGAAAGGCAAAGGTCCCGAGTTTGAGTCTCGGTCGGGCACACGGTTTTAATCTGCCAGGAAGTTTCATATCAGCACACACTCCGCTGCAGAGTGAAAATCTCATTCTGGACACCATATTATTCCCCACTCTTTTGGTTTCAAAATCAGTGCGACGGCCTTATGTCACGTTACTGGGAAGCCCTTCATGATTGCATGGTACCTCTCTACTGGTCGACGTTGGATCCGTCGTCTTGTGCAACAATAACCTCCCCATCATCCACGTACTGCTTCCCGTGGAGTGTATCCTTAATTGGGCCAAACATACGGAAATCGCCTTTGACGATATTCAGCAAAAAATTGTCACCGCCAGTCTCGTAAGGCGCAAGCAACCGCGCACAGGTGATCCTTCGTTGATCCTTATGGTCTTGTATTAGGCGGTGAGGAACGCAGCGGGCACATACATTTGACTACCCCAAGGGTGAGCGAGTGTATCGGCACTGCCAGAAGAGACGGCCAGTTCAGCAGCGAGGTGTTTGCGATCCGTCGATCACCGCGAATGAGTGCGTCCGCAACAGCCCGACTGCAGGGTTAACAGATGTGTGCCGCAGCATGGCACTCTGGAGACTGGACACGTTTGCGCGACCTCGTTGCGATGATGACAGATGCCTCGCCCAACGACTCATCTTGCTTTTGTTCAATGCCAGGTCTCCATAGACATTCTGCAAGAGCCTATGAAAATCTGCGATGCTCTGATTTTCCGCCAAAATAAACTCAATGACAGCTCTCTGGTTGGAACGCACCTCCGTTACGGTCGGTATTTTGAAGGCACCGTGTAACGCCGCCGCCAGTCGGAACTTCGTGAAACTACAGGTGATGAAGCAGGAATATTTCCACGATGTCCCACAACACATTCTGCATGTTTCCAACCGAAACTGTCAGAGAAAAAAAAATATGTTGCTTTATTTATTGAACGTCCCTCGTAACTTTAGTCCACTGTGGATTTTTGATGGCTGGGGCGCGATGGTAGTTTCCCATCTCGAGTAACTCAACAGCATTTTAGAATGTTAGTAACACGGGTTGGTTGGTTACTGATACAAGTGAGGCAGCTGCGGGACTTAGGTACTGGAGTGTCGTCTGGGTTTTGACAGGACTGATCTGGAGGGAGAAGCTTCTCGAATTTGGTGGAGGGCGAGGAAGGTGAAGTCGTCGGCACAGGGTTACATCACCAGTTAGAGTTACATTCTCAGCAAGTACACCATAGAAGGTTGTATACATGGAAGAACCCTGGAGATACTAAAAGGTATCAGATAGATTATATAATGGTAAGACAGAGATTTAGGAACCAGGTTTTAAATTGTAAGACATTTCCAGGGGCAGATGTGGACTCTGACCACAATCTATTCGTTATGACCTGTAGATTAAAACTGAAGAAACTGCAAAAAGGTGGGAATTTAAGGAGAGCATAAGGGAACAATTGAAAGGAATGGGGGAAAGAAATACAGTAGAAGAAGAATGGGTAGCTCTGAGGGATGAAGTAGTAAAGGCAGCAGAGGATCAAGTAGGTAAAAAGAAGAGGGTTAGTAGAAATCCTTGGGTAAAGAAGAAATATTGAATTTAATTGATGAAAGGAGAAAATATAAAAATGCAGTAAATGAAGCAGGCAGAAAGGAATACAAACGTCTCAAAAATGAGATCGACAGGAAGTGCAAAATGGCTAAGCAGACGTGGCTAGAGGACAAATGTAAGGATGTAGAGGCTTATCTCACTAGGGGTAAGATAGATACTGCCTACAGGAAAATTAAAGAGACCTTTGGAGATAAGAGAACCACATGTATGAACATCAAGAGCCCAGATGGAAACCCAGTTCTAAGCAAAGAAGGGAAAGCAGAAAGGTGGAAGGAGTATATAGAGGGTCTATACAAGAGCGATGCACTTGAGGACAATATTATGGAAATGGAAGAGGATGTAGATGAAGATGAAATGGGAGATACGATACTGCGTGAAGAGTTTGACAGAGCACTGAAAGACCTGAGTCGAAACAAGGCCCCCGGAGTAGACAACATTCCATTGGAACTACTGACGGCCTTGGGAGAGCCAGTCCTGACAAAACTCTACCACCTGGTGAGCAAGATGTATGAAACAGGCGAAATAGGCTCAGACTTCAAGAAGAATATAATAATTCCAATCCCAAAGAAAGCAGGTGCTGACAGATGTGAAAATTATCGAACAATCAGTTTAATAAGCCACAGCTGCAAAGTACTAACACGAATTCTTTACAGACGAATGGAAAAACTAGTAGAAGCCGATCTCGGGGAAGATCAGTTTGGATTCCGTAGAAATACTGGAACACGTGAGGCAATACTGACCTTACGACTTATCTTAGAAGAAAGATTAAGGAAAGGCAAACCTACGTTTCTAGCATTTGTAGACTTAGAGAAAGCTTTTGATAATGTTGACTGGAATACTCTCTTTCAAATTCTAAAGGTGGCAGGGGTAAAATACAGGGAGCGAAAGGCTATTTACATCTTGTACAGAAACCAGATGGCAGTTATAAGAGTTGAGGGACATGAAAGGGAAGCAGTGGTTGGGAAGGGAGTAAGACAGGGTTGTAGCCTCTCCCCGATGTTATTCAATCTCTATATTGAGCAAGCAGTAACGGAAACAACAGAAAAATTTGGAGTAGGTATTAAAATCCATGGAGAAGAAATAAAAACTTTGAGGTTCGCCGATGACATTGTAATTCTGTCAGAGACAGCAAAGGACTTGGAGGAGCAGTTGAACGGAATGGATGGTGTCTTGAAGGGAGGATATAAGATGAACATCAACAAAAGCAAAACGAGCATAATGGAATGTAGTCGAATTAAGTCGGGTGATGCTGAGGGTATTAGATTAGGAAATGAGACACTTAAAGTAGTAAGGAGTTTTGCTATTTGGGGAGCAAAATAACTGATGATGGACGAAGTAGAGAGGATATAAAATGTAGACTGGCAATGGCAAGGAAGGCGTTTCTGAAGAAGAGAAATTTGTTAACATCGAGTATAGATTTAAGTGTCAGGAAGTCATTTCTGAAAGTATTTGTATGGAGTGTAGCCATGTATGGAAGTGAAACATGGACGGTAAATAGTTTGGACAAGAAGAGAATAGAAGCTTTTGAAATGTGGTGCTACAGAAGAATGCTGAAGATTAGATGGGTAGATCACATAACTAATGAGGAAGTATTGAATAGGATTGGGGAGAAGAGAAGTTTGTGGCACAACTTGACCAGAAGAAGGGATCGGTTGGTAGGACATGTTCTGAGGCATCAAGGGATCACCAATTTAGTATTGGAGGGCAGTGTGGAGGGTAAAAATCATAGGGGGAGACCACGAGATGAATAAACTAAGCAGATTCAGAAGGATGTAGGTTGCAGTAGGTACTGGGAGATGAAGAAGCTTGCACAGGATAGAGTAGCATGGAGAGCTGCATCAAACCAGTCTCAGGTCTGAAGACCACAACAACAACAACAACACCAAGTCCTTTCATCCATACATGTATTTTTTCATCATTACTAACTTTACGACAGGAGCGGGTATACAGTGTAAAAGCCATATTTCTATATACATAACTATGTCTAGACTGGGACTTAACATCTGTTCCACAATGCAAGGTCTTGTAGGCGATGACATCTCGGTCGGCGAATTATTCGAGTCCAGGTAGAGAGGAATTCTCACATCGGACAATAGCTAGAGTAAACCATCCACTTCCAGTACTCCCTGTGCCAGCATCAAGACTGAAATTAACTCGACATCCACGGAAAAATATGTGTCCATTCAATGTAACACTTTGTGCAGTTCCATTTGTGCCAAGTTTATTTTCGAGACTTATTATGTGTTTGTAGACAGGCATGCGGTGGCGGCGTTGACGATGCACACGTCGACGAGGCATAGTGCTTCAATGCTGCTGCAGATAGAGCTCACAGCGGCGCGCAGAGAGAGAGAGGTGTACGTACCTGCGGAGGACTGCCCGCAGCGCCTTGTCTGCGCAGACGCGGTCGCCGCGCAGGCGCACGACGCGCCACAGCTGCGGCTGCCACGCGAGCACGTTGAAGCGGCGGCAGACGCGCGCGCACGCGCTCAGCTCGACCGCGTCCAGCCACGAGAAGATGCGCACCACCGCCTCGTCCGGCAGCCGCTCCCACGGGTTGCGGCACGACGACGACGACGACGCCTTCGTCTGCAACAGTGTACCGCAACACTGACGCAAAGTCACTGGGAGGCAGCATCCGTTATGAGATTTTATATCGTGCTCAATAGTGCCGTCGTCATCATTTTGCTGCCCAAGTAGTGAAATTCCTCTGAGTTTCATTTCCCAGCCTAAGGCCTCCAGCATCACTTGACATAACTGGACTATACTTTTATAGGCCTTTATCTTAAAACACATACTCCTGTAGCATAGTGCGCAGCGTGGTAGCTTTCAAGATAGGGAGGATAAACGTATCTCATACTGGGCAGTCTAAGTTTTGATTTTAAGTGATTTCTATTCGCCTCAGAGAATGCAACCCCCAAAAAGATAAAATAGAACAACACACAGAGCAGAGATTGCACGATTTACACACGGCACACAGGACTTCTTTCCCTTGATTACCTTGACGAATGTGACGCCAGGATGGGCATGCAGACAAGTAACAAATAAATATTGCTGTTACTTACTCTTGTCCTATACCACTGCAGTGTCCTTAGTGGCATATTTACATATTGTTTTAAAATTTTGACCATACCTGTTATGTATTCAGTTGGAAAATGTTTTAATTGTGGTTTTAATGTTTTGACTAGAGCCATGTCGCTCAAATTTCCTGAAAAATGTTGACTAGATGAGAATATGACGCGCGCACTGAGGGCTTCACACAAACTTGATTACGTTTACAGAAAGTTCATCCGTTCTGGAAATCGATGATTTCGACGATTGTTTCCTGTTATCGACATTGATACTCGTATGATATCGGTCCGAGGAATTCCAAGACTTTCGAGAACGTTTTAATTCGAAGTCGGATAACACTTCATAATATACGAATTTTTCGTGTGATATAATTATAAGTCAACAATTTCCTTTTTTTATTTACTTGTGCTGTGAAATCTTTCTTCTTAGCAAATTTAATAGTCCTATGTCAAGGGTAAGTACCCTCTAGGTTTTAATGAGACAGGTTGCGAGTATCAAAACACGTGACATAAATGGCCGTATCTTTGGACTGCACTGAGTTACAAGCTGAACAGTGTTACATCACCAAATGATTACAGAAACAAGTAGCTTAACTGAGGAACGGACAGGCAATTTGATAACAGTTTTTTTTATGTGATATAATTACGAATTAACAGTTTGATGTTCTCTGCCTCGTGATGACTGGGTGTTGTGTACTGTCCTTAGGTTAGTTAGGTTTAAGTAGTTCTAAGTTCTAGGGGACTGATGACCATAGATGTTAAGTCCCATAGTGCTCAGAGCCATTTGAATAGTTTGATGATTTTTCATTTACAAGTACA